>NC_050600.1:23583487-23953487 GCF_013368585.1 Megalops cyprinoides
ATTTAATGTGTATATGTTATGCAAGCATATGTTTTTTCATTATTTCCTATTTCATCAAAAATGTACTTTAACTGGGCCAAAAATAGAGCCTTTAATAGCTCTATTCTTATAATATACCATGTCCTCATCGCTGCAGACCTTTAGAGCACTCCTCTCCCAAGGCTATTGTTCAGCAAATGTTAGCACGCACAGTTCGCGTGTTCTCTCCTTCAGACTGCAGTTTGCTACTGGCTTTAATGAGGAGGAAACGCAGTTTATCTAACATTTGTTTGTTTTTTTAATCGCTCCCAGCTGGAAACAAAACTGTGAGCAGAGTGCGGGGCGGTCCAGAATATTCTGAATGGTCCTCTTGTTATGTGCCGTGGACGTCTTTCTTGCACGTTGATTGGTTGCAGATTTTGGGCTGTAGTGAGCATGCCCGGCCCGCTCGCAGTGGAAGCTGATGCCTCAATGTTGCGTATCAGACGCCGGAACAAGGTGTTCGTGGGTGAACGCCGGTCAGCGTTGTGGCTGTTTTTGGCATTTTAACGTTTTGTCGTGGTTGTCTTGAGCCCGATGGTGCGGCGGCGGTCAGGAGGATTCCTCTCCAGGAGTGAGGCGCACCAAGCGAATGTGATTCCTGATCTCACACCTGCATATGGTGCACCT
Source organism: Megalops cyprinoides (assembly GCF_013368585.1). Classification (NCBI taxonomy): domain Eukaryota; kingdom Metazoa; phylum Chordata; class Actinopteri; order Elopiformes; family Megalopidae; genus Megalops; species Megalops cyprinoides. The sequence goes on from NC_050600.1 coordinate 23,584,136, forward strand.
ACTGATTAGCATGACACGGGGAGTGAAGGCGATGCACACCTCGCCACGGCAAAATGGACCCTGGTGTAGAAACACCCGAGGTGTGTCTGAGGCATAGGCACTGCGAGGAATTGCATGTATTGGTCTTCACTCAGTCCACTGATTCAACAGTCAACCATTTCAGCAATCAAACGCTTCATAAATCATCCTGTTAAATCTGTTTTAAATTCAGTAACCTTTCAAAATTTGAACCTTTCAAAATTGATCACTACAAAGTGCTACAGAAAAGCGCAGAAGTTTTCTTATGATTTGAAACTGAAGCCACAGTCACCGAAAGGTGTCACAAAAAGAAAAAGGCAGCATGTGCACCAATTTATCTATATAACGAGGGTACAGAGAACAGTTTGGTGTCCTGGAGGTACAAACGTTATAGCCTACATCTGGCTTGCTGGCGTGCAGTTACGACCCCTTCATAACCTTAATGAGACATATGTCCCTTTATGAGCCAGAACACTTCAGGATTACTCCTCCAGCCTTTGTAGGAGGTCCGTGTCTGTATAAAGCTAATTTATTGGTAGTGCTACATCTTGCTACTTCTATGGGTGATTTTTGGGTAAAGGAGGTAGTTAATAACCGTGTGTGATGATATTAAATGTGGGGTGCTCCCCCTCCCCCCACGGGACAGCAAGGATGTCCCTTGCTGCTTGTGTGACATGCCACATCCCAGCTTTTTTTAACATCCCACAACTTCCCCTGTGATAATGGGTCAGCCACGCACCCAAGAGTAATTTTCACATTACTGCAACGCTGCAACGATGGCCAAATGAGCCTTCCTTTAGGCCGTGACAGTACCATGATGTTTTTCAGTGCAACAGTCATGATAAGGGAAGGCCAGGGTAACATGGTGCCCATCTCTCATGGCTTTATTTTGTCAGAGGGATTTCCCAGGGGTTTTTAACACCACCCCCTATGGGCTGTGTCTCCCTATACCCTACAGCATCTTTTACTCACTACACCTACAACACTTACCCTCTGATCCCCTCACCTGCTACCTCCAAACATGTATTTTCGTTGTCTTACCAACAAATGGCTTATTTCCATGGAGTAATGAGTACCCCCAAAACACATTGTTGTAAATTAAGTTCCCCATATTTGCTCTGTCATGACAGATGCAACAGCTGAACACTTCTCCCTTTCAAATGTAAATGACTTCCAAAAATACATTGTTGTAGATGACAGTGACATCCACTCGTAGCGAACAATCTCCCTCGAAGCGATTGGGTGAAAAAAAAAAAAGACTCGGCTCGTTTTGCATCACTCAGCTCAAACGTGTTCGGGTCGCTCGTTATAAATCACCGCCCCGATGCTCGCTGGGCTGTTTGCTGTAAATAATGCTGTAAAATATGACAGCGATCACCTGTAACGTCGCCTGAGAAGGATTCTGCCGTGATGAATGGTGTTCGCTCAGGGATCAATGCTTGCTGCCTTGTTTCATTCATCCTGGATCCCGCCACAGCCTGGAGTGGAGGGTTGCAGAGCCGTGAGCTAACTGTCCCCACTCATCTGAGAGATAGATGCTGGTGTCGCACTCTACCTGCGTATGTTTAGGCCCCAGTCAGAGACTCTGCAGTCTGGCTGCTCTGAAATAGATCACTGTGTGTCTAGTGGCTGCTATCGACCTTAAAACCTTTTGATTGACTTTTAGTCAATGAAAGGCAGTTAAAAGTGCACTATGCTCAATGTAGAGGTGGATAATAATCTGTGCTTAAACTTTAATCACAGTTTTAGTTGGAATGCCCACAAAATGCGTCATAGAACTCTATTTGTGATGTAGGAGGGGCCCTTTGGGGATAAAAATGAAATAATTTCTTCATAATTTCTTGCCGCTTGAACTTTGTGGCAAAATGTAATCTCTGCAGAAATGTACCACTGAGAGAAAATAGAAACTGATATTGCCTTACTCATACAGCCTACAGTATTCTTTTTTAAATTTAGGTAAACAGTGTTTTTTCATAAGATCGGAGATGCCCTTTGTCCTCAAAACACACCGCTGTTTATTGTTGTCCAGTTTTACTGCCTAACATTCCTAAGGTAAATGTTCATAACCGAGCTATAAGATTTATTTAATGAAATTCATAGCACTGGTGTAAAAATAGCCTGTCTTTATAAAGAGTTTTAGCAGCGACCGAGGATGAAACCTTGATGTGACGTGAGTGTTTTCACATCCCTCTGAAAGCACTTATCATTATCTTGGCAGTGAGACAGCTCTTGCCTCGGACGGGTGGAGGTTTTTGCGCACACTTGCAACAACTGGCCATAAGAATGATAATAAGGTCATAAAATCTGCGCAGATATATTTGCGGGGGTTCATCTGGGGTCACGGCCCCTGCTTCGTCTCTGCTGAAAGGTCCCTGAGATTCACGAATGCTTCTAAATGCAGTATGGATTTTGCATTTGCGCTTAATTGTATTATTGTTCTATCGATCCCCCCCACTATGTTTTTGCCCTTATGCTTGCCAAGTCAATAATGTTATTCGAGTGTTATTCGAGATTTCTCAGCAGAAACAGAGAATAGCGTATGAAACAAAAACAAAAGCAACATTATTTCTTTTGAACATTATTTTGATAAAGGTGCATTTGCTTTTAAATTGGGTGTTTTTGGCATTCTCTGGAGTCGCGGAGGGAGGAGTCAGAAGTGGACTGATTGATTTGTTTTGGGATGATTAATGGCATCATATCTCTCTTTATATCAACGTGTCAAAGGTGGCTGTTGGCCAGGATAAGCAAAATAGCCCTCCTTCATCATTTAACCTGAATCATTAACCTCGCAAGGTCATACAGAGCGATAAAAATGATTTGGAGTGCCTGGAGGCAAACAGCTGTAAATTAATCCCCAGAGCATTTTGGATATCATAAGTCCAAAAGAGCACGCCCACACTGACATGATGAGCAGCTTTAGGATGCAGAAACGGGTAGAATATAAGTATGATAAAATGTGGAGGTATATGACCTGACTTTATACAATGCATGTTTAGCAACAGTAGCATTGGGTCTGGAATTTTGATACACACTGTTTCAGGTTGGCTTCTGTCCCCAGATGTGTTGATTCCATTAAAACTCACACTGTACTCACCTTGTTTTTCATGTTCTACTGTGACACGAAACATGGAATTGCCTTTGGAGACCTCTGTTTTGTTCAGCTTTACAGTGCATCAAACAGCTCGCTACTTTTTCTCCAGCAACGTGGTATAGCTCATATTTGCTCCTATCGATCTGTCATCCATTTCTGGGTAAAAGTGAGGCTGACATTCAGGCATGAAATTGAGCTTTGTATGTTGAAAGTGATCTTGATTTTTTTCTCACCCCCCTCCACAGCAGAATCCAGATACTAACGGTAACCTTCGCAAGCGGATGAATCTAATGTCGCAGTCGGACTCGAACAGCACCCAGAGAACCTGCAGCAGACCAGACGGGGGGACCAGGCAGCTGGCGGCAGACTCCGCCTCCTCAGCGACAGCGGCGGCACCCTCTGCCACCCAACCCCACTCCAGCCCCAACCCTTTCAGCCAATCGAACCCGGGCCCGCTCGCCCTAGCCACTAGTAACACGCCCCCGGCCCCGCCCTCCACCCCGACAGTCACTGGGCGCGAACGCTTTCCTTCAAATATCTATGTGGGCTCCACCTCTCTGCAGCGCCTCCTGGGGCCAAAGCTGGAGCACATTCAAGCGACGGGACTCAAAGGGGACCCAGGAGCCCAGTCCGTCCCCGGGGGATCGTCGGGGCCGAACGGCACCAGTAAAATCGACAAGTATGCTCGCATACTCTTCCCAGTGTCCTTTGGGGCTTTCAACATGGTATACTGGGTGGTCTACCTATCAAAGGACACCATGGAGCCAAGAGACGGCTAACCCCGACCTTCATTTTCTATCAGTCCCTCAATGGAAGACAAAAATGCAAGTAATGGTATAAACTCTAGGGGCTTATCAGTATTAGCTTACAAGAAATGTCTGAAATTTTCTTCAAGCAGAAAGTGAATAGTACACCATTTAATAAGTAAACAAATGGAACGGTTACCTCAGTAGTTAAGTCCGACAGAAGAAGTCCCACAGCATCCATATACTGTTCAAAGGGTTGAGCATGTGAAGACACAATCACATTCCAGATTTTTTGAATTGTATTAATTACAGTACGCTGTATATTTTCAATGGATGTGTTTGGATGTTTATGGCAAATTACAACATGTAATCCAGCAATAGTATTTACTTTTTGGTTGGGGGAGTAGATATGACAATTTTGTGTCCAAATACATCAGTTAAGTTGAACATCCAGAACATAAACTTAAAGCATTTCCTTTGGTCTGTTTTTGGGGGGAGGACGTATGTTTCTAAATAGAAAAAGTTAAAACAATTTCTGTATCATTAGGTACCATATAGTTTTATTTTCCTTATGTATTTAATTTAGTTTCTTTTTTCCATGTGTATGCAGTTAACACTCCAGGAGCCAGCATCCACCTATATCCATCTGTCTCCTGTGATTTGAACCTTTCCTTTATCTCATGAACAGATGTCTGTCATACTCCTCCTCGTATTTGTGTCAGCACACATGCTCCATTTGAGTGGCTGTGTGAATATGCTGGAGACACTGGTTACGCTGACCTCGGCTAAATTGCGCAGGTCATGTAACAAAAAGTAAATAAATGAAGTAATGGAAGCTCCCACCGCAGTGGAACCGTAGGGCAGGCCAAACTGATGTGCGTTCTGACCTTTTCCACAGGCAACTGGGGATGAGTTCAGTCAAAACGAGACTCGCTTCGCAGACCGGTGCAGAGGCTCTGTCTACTGCAATGTTTTGTTTTGCAAAGCACTTCTGGACAGATTGTTGCTTACATCACCCGTCCTGAAGTCATTTCTTAGGCATTTTATATTACAGAAGGAGGCATCTCAGAGCCCTTTGCAGAGAAGGGAGAATTCACCCCATAGACTAGTAATGCGAGGACCCCCTGCGGAGTAACATGTGCCAGCCAACTTGCATACTCTCCCCAATAATTTCGGAGGCAGGCATTATGCAGGTGATTAAACTGTGGTGCTGATTTAGTGACCAGGCTGTAACTCTGCCAGGCCGCAGGGATAGGGACAGAGGCGTCGGATCTTTAGATGGCCACAGTGAGTTAAGGCATGATTAGCTTTTCATTCCAAGCAGGAGACCTTCTACAGCACAGTGTCTCCAGTGCAGATAGTGGTCCGCTGGCTGAAATCCTTGATCTGAAAGGCAGAGAGGTCCAGCAGAACCAGCTCCAGCAGCAATCTGGAGTTTTGTGCTGTGACCCAACATGAAAGACATGCTTTTCAGAGTTGCTGGGTTGTTTTTTTTTTCCCTCCTGATTGGACCATCATTGCCATGGTGATGTTGACCCGTTGAGGCCAGGCTTCTGAAAAGCAGCTGAGATTTTCATTTGGTACAGGGCCCAGCCATGACTAGGTGGCTAAAATAACAAAAAGGAGTAAGGAATCTTTGGTGGTTGTGTGCATGTTGGCACACAAATCACACATCAGGGTCAGGAGAAGACAGAAGGCACAGCAACATGCTGTAGTTTAAAATTCATAGTAATAAAAAAAAAAACTGCCACATTTTTAATCACGCCTTACCGTTTTAAAGGGAAATCTCCAGAGAATTAATCCAGGGGCAGGATTCCTACGGCTTACAAAACATTCCTCTGCGTTTCCTGAGGATCAGAATCCCTGGGGATAAAATTTCAGACACAGCTCTGGCACTCAAATCACAGCACTGCCACAGGTTTATCTGTTGCTCTCAAAGGATGGCAATGCACGGTTTATGGCAGCGCTCCGTGACTGTGACAACGTGGATGGCGTCACCGTGACTCTACCCACATGAATGGCAGATCCCTCCATGGTCAGTGAGAACACTGACTGGCAACGACGGCCTTTCTGAGAAAAAAAAAAACTTCATGAAACAGCATCAGCAAAAGTGTCAAACTTGGATATCTTAAAAAGAGGCAAGCCATCTGTGTGCTAAATGCATAATTTTCAGGCATGGTTTTAGCCCCCCCCAAAATTGCATTTCAGCCATGATGCTTTGGAGATAAAATTCTCTGCCCACACATTAAAAGTAAATGTTGGGGGAGGGGCTGGCCCCCACCGCTGTTTTCTCGTAGCATAACCCTTAAACCAAGTTCCAGAACCCAGCCGAACGCAAAACTGCAAACCCGGACTGAGCCATGCTGCTAGGCCCAGCTCACTCTTGTGATGAACCTGTCAGAACGAGTGGAAATGCAGCCATCACTGCCAGGCCTATTTGTGATTAGCCCACGGAGCACAGATTTAATCTTCTCCCTGGAGAGGGATTGCGTGGTGTTTCTGAAGCTTCCCTAGGTACATGTTTCTGGGCTGGAATGGCCATTGTCTAGCATTGTGCGCCCATATTGTAGTGTGACATTTTTCAGAGGGCTGCGCCAAGCTCAGTGTCCCGTGTCAGTGATTCCAGGTGGTACATCTGAAATGGCGGTGTAGTGAAGTGGTTAAGGAATTTCACATGCAATCCAGAGATGGCCAGTTCATTTCTTATGTGCTCCATCCTTTGAGCATAACCTAAATTGCTTCAGTAAATATCTATTTACTATATATTTACCACATAAGTAGTTTCAGATATAAGATATGTAAATGTTGCCTGAAAACTTGCTTTGCCAAACAAACAAATTATATATTAATATCTGTCAATGATAAGTAATAATGATAACTATCTTGGTCTGGCAGGTAGTGGACATGTTACACTTTGCCACCATGGAAACTGTAGAAACATTAATACATGCACTCAGCTGCTTGGACTTTCTCATGCTGATTATGACTGGGACTTTTTTTTTTTACCAGTTTGAAGAATTTCAAAGGATAAATGTGTACTCCAGGGTCCGCAGTCTTAGTTTGCTGTAATGAGTAATCTTCTGCTGACTCTGGATGAGCCAGCATACACAAAAACAAACCTCAAAAACATGGCTCCGTAAGTCTTTAAAAAATATGCCCACAAAGTTTGTCGTTTTGTAACACAAGAAACCACCCTGCAGTCATTTGGCACATCAATTGATACATTATTTTGTCCACTTTCTTTATCATCAAAATAAGAGAAATGGTCAGTCTCAGCGAAGGTTTAAAAATTTTTAACCACAAGCAACTCAACAAAGATGGCCACGATAGTGTGCAGCTCCCTGTCATTTCTGCCCTTCCTCTGACACCCCTACACAGACCTGTACTGAGGTCACCAGCAGCCTAAGCGCAGCTGGAGGAGTCCTCTTTGTCAGAATCACAACAGAGTCAGTGTGGCGCACAGGTTAACCCGCTGTTCTGTTTTCTGTGCTGGCCACCATTCATTGAACAGGCCAGTGCTGTGCTGTGGTCCGCCCCCTTTCCTCCCCATTGGCTGAACAGGATCGTGTTTATCGATGGGGCATGGCCCAAACAGTGCCGGGACTGGGGGTTTTGACGGGCAGATCAAGATGTCCGGTGTAGCTTGTGATAACCCCCCCCCCCCAAAAAAAAGGCACCCATCCGTGAAATTGCTTTTTCTGTCCTCGGTTTTGCCTGCAGCTAAAGGACCCTGTTATACACCGGCATTGTGTCATTTTCTTTGCTGTTTTTTTCTGGTCTGGACCTCCAGTAAATAATGTACAGTGGTGTCCCTAGACGACGTGCTTGTTTAAAAACTCTCCGGCCTCAGTGCACACATTACGGTGGGGTGAGAAGGTCAGCTTCCTCCCTGTCATGTTCTGCAGGATGTTATTAATGTCCTTCTGAAAAAGTAATAATGTCAATACATGATAAATGATTCAATCAAAATGATAATTTATTAATATACTAAATTGTATTTGTATGTAAAGCATATATTACAAAAAATGTACTGCCACTGTTGTATGTGCAGTATTTTGCATACATTGTAGACTATTTACGGTATGTATTTTGTCCTCTGAAATGTATGCAGTATATATGTGCATTATTATACATGCAGCTGATAAAAATGTATTCATCTTCTCATATTTTCATAATTTTACAGTTTGAGTGGCATAGAAGCACAATAGATTTCTCTTCTATTGTGTGTCCTTCTGCGTGCATGTGTGTATATGTGTGTGTGAATATGCATGGGTATGTATATGCATGTGTGTGCGTGAGTGTGTGTGTATGTATGTATGTATGCATATGTATGCATGTGAATGTATATGTGCATGTGGATGTATGTTTGTGTGTGCATCTTTTTGTGTATGTGTCTGTTTTGTGTGTATATCTGTGTGTGTGTGTGTGTGTGTGTGCGCGTATGTGTGTGCACACATCTATGTATGTGTGTCTGTGAGTGTATGCTTCGATGTATGTGCTTGTGTATGCATATGTGTCTGTGTGTGTATTTTTGTACGTGTATGTGTGTGTATGTGTATGTGTGTATGAGTCCTGTCCTTTCATCCACCGTTTGGTCCTGTCCAGGATCGTATGCCTACTGGGTTTGGCACTAGCCCTTTACAGGAGCATGTGCTGAAAATAAATGAATGGAAATTTAGCATTTATTATTGTGACATATGTTACTTATTCATTAGGAGATGCATTGAGCCGGCAGAAGTAATGAGACAGACCTTAAAGAAGATGAATATTTGTTGTGCAGGTGACATTTAACATTTAATGAACAATTCCTGATGCCATTAGCAAAAACAAGATCATTATCTGGTCTGGTTTCTGAGTGCCCAAGAAAAGTTTTTTTATTCCATCTGACCTCATATTTACACAAATGGATTAATTATTGGGCTGAATCATTACAGATGATGTGCTGATGACAGCATTAAAATCCTTAAAAACACAGAGGAAATATACAGAATGGTGGTGTTTGTCATACGTCTGATTTAAAGCATAACTTTGTGAAACTGTATTGCTTGAAAATCACAAAGTTTTGTATATCTGCTTCCCCGGACAGGTCTGTTCTTTACTGTTAACAGAACTCTGAAGCAATGCCATAAATTATTGAGGCAGAATAGAAAACAAATGTTACAACAATGCTAAAAACAATCTGAAGCACACACTGAACTGGAGCGTCAGAACGTGCCTATGAATATTTAAGCGACTAAATGCTAAGAACGTAAATGCAAATGTGAACTTTGCATTGGAGGACAACAGAACGTACAGCATGCTGCTCTCCCATGTGAAACGAAGAGGACGAGTGTCTCTGCATCGTACAGAAAGCGGAGCAAAAGATTAAACGCGGTCCCGCAACCAGCGTCCACATGATGGGGGTTTAGTGCAGATTAAGCCCAAATCTTTGATAAAGTGCACGTGGTGCAGCTTCTGTTGCGGTATTGCGATGGGAAACGCACCTAAAGACCACAGAGCCATCAACGTAGCATTGCCCGACGGCGACCAGTCACGCTGCAGAAAGTCCCGCCCCAAAATTAGAAATAATATTTTCTCCCCCGTGTTTCCTTGTGTTTGTGCTGTAGGTGTATTTCCCTGAAATACCATCTGCGGCTTGAGAACGTGGTCATCTTTAATCTACTCTCCAATCTTGCAATAACAGTAAGCCAGGCTCGTGCCAGAGAATGCATGGCTCAGATCACAACAAAAGGTTGCGCAACATTGCTGTCACATTGGCGCGCGGACTGCTCCAGTGTTATGGGGATGTTGAGCGCATGTTTGTGTGTTGCCTTGGTGTTCGTCTTTCAGTTCCAGGAAGATGCCAATGGAAATGTAGCCAGCGTAATGAAAAATCTATCGTTATCAGGATGCTAATAATATATCCAAGAATAAGCTGTGAAGGACAAGCATTCACCAGTTGGTGAATGGTGAAGGATGACATTTGCATGGCCTTTATTTTCTAAAAGTGTTTCACCTGTTTCACATACAGTGGACCCTGCATATGTAAATCACTTCTGTCAAGGACAATTTGACTTATAAGTGCTTATTTCTTGAACTGAATGACAGATGAATAGATAAAATATCCTAATAATAAATGATTCAGCCATGGAGCAAAATTTGAATGGATAGCATATTTATACAGTTCTTCTGGGTGAACCTGGAATGATCCTTGTAAATGAACAGCTTGATTATTACTATAAGATGAATATTTAAAAATTACTAGTATGGGAATGATTCTGCACCGATGTTTTTGATCATCATATGTGAGTCATTCCTCTATTTTCTTATTAAGAGTGCCCTGTGTCTCCTTATCCCTATGCCAGGAAAAATACACTGCACATATCCATCTTAAAATATATATTTCTTTCAAATAGTGTTACATCACATTTTTATTTTTCAGTGCAATCAATACCATCCTGCCTCCGTTAGCTTTATCATTATATTGTTTTGTTTTGCCACAAATATGTAAGGTTTGTTTTGTAAAAGTTCTGAGGGGTTCAGCTGTGTAGGTGATTCAATGGGGGCTAAGTATGTATTCACTTCCTCGTTGAAAATATGTATGTTAAGCAGATCTGGGGTCAATTCCTTTTCAATTCAGTCAATTCAGGGAATGAACTGAAATTCAAAAATTGAAAAAATCTTCATAGAAAACAACAGGTGATTCTTAATTTGTGAATTGAATTTCAAGACACTCCTTGAATTGATTGAATTTGACATGGAGTTGACCCAAACTCCGATATTAAGCTTCACCAAGTCAAAGCCTTGTCTCCTCCAGACACATCCATTTCTGAGTTTTTGGAACAGCACCATCTGTGGATACCTCTCAATGCTAACTGCAGTTGGTGGAATGCAGAAGAGAAGGGGTGGCCCTGTTACATTTATTTGACTCTCCAACATTAAACCAAGAGAAACACTGGAAAGCAAAGCGCTTCACTACACGAACATTTGTGCCAACAAAGGGCCCACAATCTTTCCTTGGACAGTCTCCAAAACTGAGGGTGGATGAAGTGTATGGAAGCCACTGGAGCGTTCCTGTTCAGAACATGTTATGTGGGCAGCGTAGAAAGGCCTGACTTACCCCTCAAGGTCAGGCCTACGATATCACTGAACCACCTCCTGTATATACTCAATAACCGAATGTCTTTGTACAAAATATCAATGTTCTGTGTTTTGTAGTTAAAAAAGAATATATACTATTGCCCTATGCAAGATAAAAAAAAAACACCTTAGAGTTGTGGAATAGTGCAGGTGCCTCCGTTGGTTTTATAAATGGTGAATAAATGCATCATTCTCAACCAAATAAAAAAACAGAGTTAAATGTACCCTGGTCTCACGTATCCATTTTTGTATCACTAATATTAAATAAGTAGCTTCCACGTTGATTTTTAACAGTAAATTCTCTCTTCATTCATGTGTGTGCATGTGTGTGTTTTCACAAATGATGTGGACCTTAATATTCACTACATTTCCCATAATTCCCATATTACAAAATTTCTACCACATACAATGGTTCAGAATAACAAGTAGACCTGTAAATTTGTATGTTGTCTAAAGGCATGTCACAGCTAATACCACCCTTCCCAACTATTGCCTCTGACTAAAAATACTTGTAATAACAGCAAAACATATAATCCTAGTGAAAAGGCATAGAATCTGCAACAAAGTCATGTTTTCACAGACAGGGAAATTACTAGTAGAGTACATTTTATTGTAAAAGGAATAACCATGTATAGATTGGAATGTCTATATAAACAGACATTCCAATGTGACATACATTTTTTTAATATGAGATTATGTAGTCCAGAAATGACAATTTAGGAATTGTGGAATAAATGTGCAAAAAACTTCATATATGTATACTTAACTTCATGTTCAACATATCTTTTGTATACATCCTTACTTTAATAAGGAAAGGAGGAGTTGTTCTGAAGTGTGATTCAATGATGAAAAATGCCCCTTGTGGTTAAAAACTGAAATTGCACTGTGTAAATAACATAATTTACAGGCTTGAAAAAATAATAAATAAATCTAAAAAGAATTTTAAATTGATGAGGCACAACAAAACAAGTGTTACTTGGGCTACTTCTTTACATAAACACTGTATAGACAAGACTATGCAACAGAGAAAAAAGATTCTGCATGTATTTTCTAATTCTAGACTTCTAAATTTTGGATTTATTAAAGTTTTGTAGGCACTGTACAGTGCTGTAACATGATTTTTGCATGAGTTTCCTCTTGCAATAAAAAAAGAACTAGTCATTTCAATTTATCTGAAGAAGTGATTACTTCTGATGTGCGCCAAATAAGTAATGTCCAAAACTTGTATGCAAAAGAACAGCTATTGTGTGTGTGTTTTATCATGTTAGCCTGGGGCAAGAAAGGGACTCCATTTGTTCTCCAAGCAGCTTGGCTTGATTACCGCCGCTGTACGTGAGGAATGACTCACCGCCTTCTAACGAACCTCCCCCCGGCTTGACTCTTGATTCTCTCCTCTCTAAATTACATCGCTTTTTTTCTTTTTTTTAATCAAACCCCCTTAATGAACAACAGCAAGATAAATAAGGATACACACTGCTGAACCTGAAAGTTACTTTTTTGCTTTTGGTTATTTATTTGTTTTGTTCATACTCTTTCGGTTACAAACCCAGTTACTTATCACTTTTCCACATTGCTGCTTGTACATATTTAATGCTAATGGTTAATGGTAAATGGTACCACTTAATAGTAATAGTTAATGGTACCATTGTATGTAATGGTAAGTATTTAATGGAAAGTGTTGACATAGTATTGTAATCCTTGTACTGAATGGTTCAGTTGGCTGTGTGCTGGAACAGCCATCTGAGAGGGCAGATATTCTAAACCCAAACCTATAGGTTTTCCCCCCTCTTCCAGTTTGATCCTCTGGGAACACAGTGGTGTTTTTAGGCAGGCAATAGATATAAAACAGTAGAGCTTCACCACAAGAAAGACAGCCAGCTATATTACAGAGCATGTCAGTTTGACTCCTCCGCGCTCCCCTCAATACTGTAATATTACTACTGTGTCGACTCACATATGGGCCAGCACTGTGGTGTAGTGGTAAAGAGAGGGACTTGTAACTCAAAGGTTACCAGTGGGGAATTCCTTTTGTACCCTTGGACTGGGCATTCAACTCAAATTGCTTCAGTAAATAATTTGGCTGTATGAACGGATAACATGCACAAACTGCAAGACATTGAAGGCTCTCTGGATTAAAGCATCTCCTAAACAACTGTAATCTAATGTAACCTAAACAAGTCATGTCAGACTTCTACGTGCAAACACATACACACACTGCATTTTATTAAAAATAATAGTTATATCTTGAATGACAAGGCACATTTTATCTTCTGCCTATTGACAGGGTGAAAAAAGGGTTTGACCTTTGGTAGAATGGTTAAGGGGTACAAACAACACAGCTGTCCAAAAGATATATTCAGCAGTAGGATTTTCAGGCAGGCAAGCAAGATTTCCAGGGGAGATAGAGGACTTTGCAGGAGAGATAGCAGGATTTCCAGGGGAATATATTTTGAGGCAAAGGTCAGCAAATTATCCCCTCAATGTGAGTCTCATTTTGGAGGTGGTTTTATCAACACTGCAGCTGTGGTTAGAATCCAGCTGGGAACAGGCAATTACAATTACCAACACATTTTACTCATACACACACATTTTACTGACCCAGTTTTCTGAGAAACATAGGTGAAACACCAGCAGCAACAGCTGGCAAAGACAAAATTAGCAACGAATATCATTTTCAAAAATCAGATATCAAACAACAGATTTTATTATCGATGAGAAGTTAAAATCATAACATTAACAAAAGGCACACATTCAAATGAGAGCAATAAACCAATAATAAACTACATATCCAGCTGTGGAGTCAAAGGCTTAACTTGAAGCAACTCAATAAGAGGTTTGACCTTCTGTCTGTCATGAGTTCACATGACAGTGGCGGAGGTGCCATGACAACCCCAGCTTCAGCTCGATGCCGCTGGTGACCGGTGACTATAGCGACGGCAGTTTTCATTTCTCAAATCTGTAGATGGCCAAATTTGCATGGCAGTTAAATAGCAATTAAGAAACGGTCCTCTGTAGCAGGCCTGGCGATCTGTTATTTCCCATGACTGCGCAGCAAAGGGACCTGGGCAGCCAGTATACCATTTGTTGTCACTTTCAATTAACACATAGATGTCTTTGCAGCCCTGGCACACAGTATGAGCAAATGTTTTCTAACAACAATGGTTTTCATGCCTCATCTTTCTGTTTATACAGTGTGTAATTTACAGTGGACGTAGAAATAATGACTTAAAAATTCAATGCTTTTTATTGAATAGACGGGTACAATGCATATAAGCTCCTGCTATTAATAGAATTACTTTGTTCCTCTAACATTCATTAAATGGTGTGAAGAAAATCTGGACACTCAATCTATTTTCTTTGGAGCGGCATGCTGCAATTTCAGCTGACAGCTGAAACAATTACCATGTAACTCTAATTTGCTGGGTTTTTTTCATGAACTTGGATCTAACTTCCCAATTTATCAACACATCATCATGCAGGCACCGCAATCATTCTGACAGTACGGTTCAAGAGGAGAGTACATTCTCAGCAAGGTGCTTACACTCCACTTTTATGAAGACTATCCAATGAACTGAAAATAATTGGTAATGATGTATACAAGTAATTTTTTTTTTTTTTTAACTTGCTTGCTGTTCAGATTTCATGTATTTTGACTGACAACATGACAGAAAAAATGCATCCATGATGTAAATATTTGTTAGGTATATCAATCAACAAATACTTTAATATTTACTCATATTATGGTTGGAATAGTAAAAGGTCACTATATTGTGCTTGTCACACAGAATCCTATTGTACGTAATTTAAATTTTTAGTATTTTTTTGTTTACCATTCTCCTAAAACTCTCCATAATACCAACTTCTGTACTTGATGACTAACTTTAGGATTACTGCATTATGTTCTGCAAGACCACACTCAAGTTGGAATCTGTAAGTTACATGGAATGGCTGTCATAGCTGATCTCGTAGCATGCTTTGGAATTGACTTGAAAAAGTTTCCAGTGTTCAAGTATTCAATATTGAAACACATGCTCTTATTGTCATGTTATGACTAAATAGAAAGGCCGTGCATAGGTTCTGCCACTCTGTTGATGAAGCCTAAGTGTCTAGAGAGAGGTTGCTGCAGAGGAAGTGGCAGAAGGACCATGTGCAGCTAGTCTCTAGGCCTAGCTCTTACTACAGTGTCAGTTTACTGATGTGCTTCCATGGACCCATTCCTGGTAGTGTATGGCCCCAACTCCTGTTCTGGGATCAGCTTATTCAGCCACCCCTAATCCTCCAAACCTCAGTGATGATGCTGAAAAAAAAAAAAACTGATCCAGGTTCAAGTGCTAGTTTGCAGACTCTGTCTATACCACAGAGACACACAGACACAAGGCCAGTCCCTGTCATCCTACCCAGAAGAGTCAACCGTATAAACCTTTGGAATCTCAGCAGAACAAAGAAAGTGGTTGTTTTCCCACACAGGCCTTATTTACTCACTTGTTATATAATTAACGTTCATTAAAAAAGGGATCCACTGCCTGGGGGGCTATTACTGCAGCCTTCAGGTAGTAACGCCTCTTGCTCCTCTTCCTCCTTGATCATGAATAAATAACTGCTGAGTTTTTCGCCCTCACGTTGGAGCAGCTTCTGTTTTGGAGCGAGCCCCTGCCCCTGGGCCCTGGACTATTTTTAACCATCGCGTGGAGATGTCAAACGGCTCCGGCAACCTAGTGGCGTGAACCCACCTCTCTCTCTGTGGATTGCGGAGGGCGAGGGCATCGCGTGGGATGCATGACAGTCAAGAGCGTGGGTGGCTACCAGCTTCATTTGCTCACATCTTACGTTCCTTGCACAAAGACTCTGCAGTAATTACTTTAGCCCGGCTGCCGCGTCAGAGTGGCTTTGGGGCGTCACACACAGGATGATGACACTTGTGACAACAAAGTGAAGTTGCACTTGCAGCCGGTGAATGCACACTTTACAATTGTTTACCTTCCGGTTGTCTTTTTTTTTTCTGACATTTTAATCTTCTGAGAAAAAAAAATCAATAAGTATTTGAAGGTGAACCATAGGCGAAATGTTGGACGAACAATGCCTAGACCTCATCAGGTATATTGACCACGCAAGGCTGATTTCAAAGTCCTCGGCAACCAATCCTAACACCCTTCCTTCAAAGCCTCAAGCCAAATTAGCCTACAGTGTCATGTATCATTTGTGCTTATGCTATTGAATTAAGGGTAAATAATATTCTGGGGACAACGTCTTTTCAATTTGTCAAAATTTAATTTCTAGGGTTAGAAGTCTCACCTTATTCACTGTGGTGCAAATGCAGTGTTGATGCCTCTTCTCAAAGTTTAGGCCAGGTGTCACTGTGAATGCTTGATATTTGGCAATCCAGTATTTTTCAATCAACCAAAAACAACTCCATGTACTAAGCATCCATTTATCAAAACTTGTGTTTCAGTTTGATGCCACAGTGAAAGAAGAGCGCCACCCACTGGTCTGGGAATGCACTCTCCAGAGCCCAGATTATTATTATTTTTTTTGTCATCAAACATTCCTGTCCATGTCTGAGGATGTTGTAAAACATCTCTATAAAACATCTACAGTCTGAGCAGAAACCAGGTCTCAGTATTAATGTTTTTGCTTTACTGAAACCTTTGGGAATGTAACAAAAATCGAAATGTCTCAAAAAAGTGGTCTTGGCAAATCCTTAAAGAGGGGATATTGATCGATCTCTGACCTTTGAGTAGAAAATTCAGTGAATTGCATGTGCCAGCCTGGATGGGCATCAGCTGGCAAAAAAGAAAGCTCAGCAGCCTCAGTCTCTCTGAAGATAAATCTTACCTGCAGCCTTTTTCATTTTGTTTGTATCTCCTTCGCTACGGATTTCTTGCACAAGCTTCTCCTTTTCTCTGCAGACTTTTGCTGAATCGGCAAAGCCCCAAGGTTAGATTATATTGTTCTCCGCCTCAACGAAATAACAGGTATATTTTTCCACTTCAATGCCAAAAGGCTGTTTCTAAATTGTCTCTAATTAGCTGGCGTAATGGACTCTGCTAGCTACAGTCTCTCCCGTTTGTGTCTGTGTACGCAGTACTCTCTCGGACACGACCATTATCATCAATGCCAACCTGGAGAGGACATGCAGGAGTTTTATGCAAACTAGTTAGTGGACAGCTCCTATCAGATTTCTGTACTGCCAAGTGAGACCTGATACCTGACACACCCATTTCATGCACATACACTGTAAGATGGTCATATTCAAAGGGTATGGTTAGCTTAAAAAAACAACATTCTTCAGTGTTGTTTTTAAACAATATTATTCTCTGCAATGCGACCAAATTTATTTGTCCTCATGGCTGAATTTCAAGGTAGAGATCAAAGGCTCCTAATCTAACATTACCTTGTGATGCCTTGTTATGCCTACTTTATAGTGTCCTGGAAGCTTTTTATACAGGAGTCTGTGGTCTAGATATTTCTGTTCCAGACTAACACTATTTCTTACACATAAAAAACACAATGCAAAAAGAGTGCATATGACTTCAGCTATTTGGAAGTCATAATATCACAAAGGTGGCAGGTTTTCACAGCACATCAGCGTACATTTAAACTATATAAAAAGTTTTCTAAATGTTGTGCTGTCACGTTTCTAATATGTAGTTATCAAACATATCCAGTATGGCATTTAAACAGACTTTGCTATGAATATGCACCTATTTAGGTGAAATTCTTGTAACAAATGGTATGGCAAAAGTTTAGCATTATATTTCCCCGCATACAATATCTCTAGACACACGGTTTCTTGGGAAAGAAAAACCCAGGGCAAATGTTTGATGGAATGTATAAAGCATTTCTGAGTATGCCTGAGAAGGGCCATTTACAATAAGTTTACAATATAAACTTGGTAATATCCAGCTGACCACATCCTCCTTCCAAATTCTAATGAGCTTGTTCCTTAAGGACTTCAGATCAGTGAAAGGGTCAGTTAGACATGCACGGAGAGCACCACTGCAGTATATTACATGAAGGGCTTTGCCTGTATCCTGAAGGTTGTAGGTTTTGTTCCCAAGTCAGCTACTCCTTTTGTACCATTAAACACTGTGTTCAACCTGAATTGCTTCAGTAACTACCCAGCTGTATCAATGAATAATATCATAGGGTATGCAAGTCGCTCTGGGAAAGGCTAATGTACACAGCTGTTCAGTAAGTGAAATAATAGTGCTTTTAGCTCTCACAGATTTGGTACCCAGTTAAAAGGCAAAAAAAAGCAGAAATGAGCAGAAAGGACTCCCACTTGAGCTTGTTTCCTTGGCAACCACCCTGGGCCAACAGCGAGTGAATTAGCAATCGAAAGCGTTCAGAGTTCCTGCGCAAAAAAAAAAAGAAGATCCACATTGCCAAGGTCATGAAGTGGGTCCCTCAGTTTAGATACATACCATAATTCCGCCGCAGAGTTATTGGATCAGAAAACCAGATTGGGAGCAAGAATATGGTTTTTCCCACTTGCAACGGTGCATCAGCTTCTCGTTGATTGAATTCAGCCTTGCCTGAGGTAAGCTGTATAGCTCAAGGGGAGAGGATGCTCACCTTGGTCTCACCTGATGAAAGGAGCAGCATGCATTATGAAAATGTTTCTCAAGTGTCTCAAGTATCTTCCATTGGGTTTATCAGAAGAGAGCTCTGGGGGTTTTAACCAAGAAAAGAAAAACAAGCAGTCATTTTGTGCCGTTCCCTGCATTTCATGTTCAAATGCCTGCGCATTGACAAAATGCGCAATATTCAATCCCTCAGTGGTCCAATATCTGTGCGCTGTATAATCTCTGAAGCTTTAGCCATGTTGTTTGTTAGTAGGGCTTTTCAAAGTCCAAGCGTATTAGAATGGTTTGGCTATGGTGATGTAATCCTGTGCACCAGGGCATTGTGACGTATTTATGCTATTACCTGTTTCCTTTTCTCCTCCATGTTGAGAAACTGATTAATTCACTGGAAGCAGCAACCTGAGTCGCTTTGAGATTTCACAGCAGTGGGACCTGTTCAAAGACACCTTTCAGCCAAATACTCATCTGCTCAAGGCTTTCAAATGTATTTAGCTTCTCAATGTTCTACATAGAAGAGTCTCGATTTCAAAGCTGTTTTTCACACCCACAGTCAAATGGAGAGGAAAACGGTGTCAGTCATTAAGATGCCCCATCGCCCCCCAGGAGAAAGGCTTGCACCCGACGGCTCATTTTCTCTCCGCCATTTCGGGAAGGTGCACAGAGGTTGTTTCTGTTGTCCATTCAGAAAAAAAAAAGAAACCCCAAAAGCGTTTGCCAAGATGAGAGGTTGATGAGCTTGATGAACTCGATGGGGCGGTCATGGGGTTTATTGCGGCTCATTTGCGGAATGGCACTCCCGGGCGAGACAACACCGCATTAAAGTGTGATGCCTCTGACCACCCGTGACCTCATCATTTCATGTAAAGATTTCCTGTCTGGGGGGGGGGGGGGGGAGGTGGGGTAATACTGGACATAACAACACACCAACATATTTGTTTCATCTGCATCAGTCTCTAGCCGTAAAAATAGAGTTAGATCCTCTCTCTGCGGCTGTTAGAGTAGTGGCTGCAACAGAACATTGCATTGTTGCCCCACGGGAGCATCAATCATTCTCACTTATGATGGATAAGATGGTCTACAGACAAACTGCCACCATCAATATGTGTTCTTGGCATTATGTTTTTTTTATGATATCACATAACATCACATATTGAAGCCTATGTTTTTCCCCATTGTATGACATTGCTTGATTTTCCATTGTTGAAATTTCCGCACACATTATATTAAAAAGATAAGCAGTTAGTCACTTTTATTGGTTTTACACATGGAATGACGTGATTTGTGTGCTGTGTAAGATTTGAGACCATTGTTCTCATTCCTTTTAGTTTTTGGTTCATTACATTTCCAAACATGAAAACAGATCTCAATTTTAAATTAATGGTTATTAATGTTTTGAAGGAAGCTATCTTCAGCAGAGCATCAAATGTGACATTGTACAATGTGAAGCAAATGCTTGCTAGGAGCTCTGAACATTATTGCAAACTTTCAAAGAATTTTTTTAGCAATTGATTGCATATGTCCTTTAATGAATTGATTTATGTCTGATTTTTCAAATTCCTTTGCTGAAGAATACCCAGAATGCATTTCAGCACGGAGCTTTCCAAGTGATGTGCAAGTGAGACTAATGGATTACATCAGCCATGCACACAATCAGCATATGCATCTGAATGTACCCACCTCACTGAGCGAAATCAATTATATCCCATACACTTGACTCACTTTGCGTAACAGTCCTCCATTTATACTAATCATTGTCAGTGACTGCCACCTTTTACAAATCTGTGTGAGGCTGTAATTAACACAATTTATTCATTAAGTCCGGGAAAGAATAATGAGTTCCACTACTTATGGATGGAAACAAAGCAACCGTAGCCTGATTATATTTGGCATTAATTACTCACAAGGCCTTTGTCACAACTTGTCGATCTCCATGTAAGGCTGATACACACGTTGACTCGCGTTGAGTGCTGCGATTCTTTTTACCCCCAGGCTCCTCCATGGCTAACTAATCTGCTGAGGGGCTCAACGCAGCCGTGCCGCGAATTGACAGAAACCGTCATTAAATCCCACGCTCACCTGCTGGTAACCACAAAGGTCTGTGAAGGCTCTTTGCGACTGCCCCCGCTAATGCGACGTGCTTGTTCGTGGATCTTGATGTTTGCAGCGTCCCGCAAAAAAAAGCAAAAGCGAGATATCTTAATATGCAGAGGTCGAGTGCAGCAGGTGCTGCTGGGAAATGAATCATCACAGAGTGGCAGTGTCTAATATCGGCCCGTGCCCTCAGGTGTCCCTGGTCATTTATCTCTGAGCGTAGGCAGTAGGGAAACTTGAGTACCCTGAACTCAAATGATAGTGTGGAAAAGCCCTTTTTCACTTCTGAAGAACCTGAAGCATACTGAGAAAAATAATGAAAACAATACCTGCAACAAATGTGTCTAACTGTATAGGCTGTTCAAGCCTATATGCAGTGTACAAAACACCCAGTGGCAATCAGGGGGGCATAGCAAATAAATAATTAAATAGATTATTGTATGTAGTGTGTAGATTGTGTCTGTAGATTGTGTTTCATAAACGATCTGGCAACTTGGGTAACGTCAGACAAACATACAAAACTTATGGATTTGTGTATGACGATTATTCATAATAAAGTTTGTCATACAAATTTCCTGGGAGGAACACCTGCGCACGTCTTTTGACCCCGACTTTTGAATCATTGCAATGAAAAGCAAATACATTATTTTGTGTTTATTTTTCATACAAAGTGGGATGTAATGTCAGCCCTGTGTTGGAGACAATGCAGAAATTTGCTGTGATTTCAAAGCCGGATTACTCGACCACACTTTGTCGCACAGAGAAACATCTAGTATCATCGGAAATGGTAAGTTCTGTTTTTTGACATGCACTATGTTGTGAGGCGATAGGGACTTTGTGACTTATTCAACGGAGAAGCAGGAGTGTGAAAATGGGTGAAGACATTAGTAAAGATATTACTTTGCAGAAGTTTGATCTGTCTTCATAACGTTATTACTTCGGTATGTACAAGTATGTGACTAGCATCATTACAAAGCTCCGGTTCCGCTCTTTCATTGACATTTCATTTGACATTTCGTTGACATTTTTAGTGACAATTGCAAGTGACAAATAATTTTTAAAAGATTTTTCCAGAGACCCCCCAAAATTTTGCTGTTGAGGCTTTCAGGGGGTCTCAAGTGTCAATCAACGGGTCTCAGACCCCCCGGGACCCCCTTAGACCCCCCATATTTCACACCCTGCCTATATGGCTGTAGCTGGTAACATTACGTCATTAACATACTGATACAACAACCTATAAAAACAAACTCGAACAATAGTGATAGTTATTAAGGATCCTATTTTCCAAAGAAAAATTCCAAGGGAGTATTAAACCCCTTGAAGATACAGTATGTGTACTGAATCAAGGTTACCATAAAACACATGCAGAGATCAAGACATCTTAAATGGAATTGATTAATGTAGAGATAGACTTGATGCTGATTACAATTGTAATGTTGATTTTGTATTTGTAACATAGAGAAATGCCATGATTCATCAAATGGACAAAATGCCTGTACAACCATATGTACTGTACAACTCAGTGTATAAACTCTGATATTTAAATATCTGATATAAATATTCTGTCAAGTTACAGATAACTATTTGGGACATAGCTTGCGGAAATTCTCACAGTTCTCAGCAGCAATGTCACCTAGTGTTCCCAGTTCTTTTTTTTTTTAATCCGTTACTTATACTTTCAGGCTCTTGGAATTTTTGTGCCTTTTAGTTCTGTATCAGGTCAAAGAACCTGGAGAACTAGCCAAGAGTAATACAATGTCACTGTCAACACAGGTAGATGTGCTGGCAGCTAGAGCCGTCACTGATCTGACAGGTCTGATCTGCGCCACTCATCAAAGTGTCAAATGGCCTATGGTATTAGTTGAAAGCACCTGTGATTTCAGCCATGCTTGAAAGATGGTTCAAGACTATCCATCTATATTTGTAGTTATAGGAGATATTTTATATATATATTCACTGTATGACTAATAGCAGTCCTCCCAATTATCTCGCCTCAAAGACAAATTTGTTTTTTGTGGTGTACGAAATGAATTAAATTCTTGTTGGTGTGCCAGTCATGGATGTGATCATTTTGTATCTGTGGTATGGGTTTAACAGGCCTGCTAGCAAGTGCCATAAGCATCACTTATTCTTGTCAGTTGATAGAAGTACTGATGCAGAGAATAATAAGCTGGCATCTGAAAAGAGGAATAAGCATTATCCAGATAATTGTTCTCATGAAAAAACAGCTGTGCTGCTGTGGTCTTTCCTTTCCTGATAGTTATTAGTTTAATTGGATGTTTGCTCCTTGGCACCTGGTATGGGTGTGAAAATGCCTTAGCATTTGTAGCACTGTTAACAGGGTATAAAAACAGCCCATATAATTATGTTTTTTCCTGTAATGTACAAGTTTTTTTTTTTTACTTAATGTACTTTTTATTGGTTTGAAACATTTTACTGTGAAGTGATAATAAATGACTTACAAACAAGCCAACACAAAACCCATAAGAGTGTTTGTAATCTGACATTTTGATGTGACACAACAAGCTTTGTGAGGTCACATTGCATCCAGATGGCAGGATAAGAAAACACTGGGCCAAGTTTCAGAATGTAAAAGATTTGGTGGCATTGCTGCAGAACAGTGTGTCTGTTTTTATGAGCTGATGTAGCACAAATTGGTTGTTGTAGCCTGGCAACCACTGCGATATAAATAATTTCAATGGCAGCCCTAGTAAGCTTCTATGCCCTGAGAAATACATGTGAGACAATGTGGGGAGTTTTTTGCTGACATGTCTTTATGTAGTTTACTCACACATACACGCATACACACAAGTACCACAGTATACCCAAAACACAAACACAAGGCAGATCATGTGAAATTAACTATTTGAAACGTAAGAGAATTGGTGTCAATTGGACATTTTTACTGAATCATATAAGCTCAAGTAAAATGCATATTCTCTATGATCACCCCAGATAACCAAAGGGGTTGACGCCAAGCACTAAAATTAAAGACGTGAATCAAGGGTCTGTTTTGCTAGCTTGCTGGGTAGGTATCTAGCTAGGTAGTTACTGTGAGCTAGGTGTATAGGAGGCAAAGCCTAGAGTTGTGTGCTGGGTGGCTTTTCACACAGTTGCCTTTTGGTGGCTCCCATAGTCTCTAGCCATTACGGTTTATAATTTGCTGCAGGCAGTGCACCGCCAGCCCATAACTTGGCTGGATGGTGTGCCTGCCCATCCCAGCAGATTGTCATTCAAAGTGTAGGAAATTCTCACGCTCAATTCAAGACAGAGTGGGGTGCAAAAAAGCAAAGGACAAATGCTAACAATAGGAAATAAGACTTTGACATACTGCACAAAACTCTGCAAACCTCAATGCATTTAAAAAATACATATCTGTGGTTTTCATTGCTCATAGAAGGATTTTGCTTATTCAATCACCTTTTGACAATCCTTCAACTCGGTGCAGCACGATCGTCCAAGGGCAGGTGAACTGTATTGTAAGATGATCCCATCATCACGGGCACAGATACAACAAATAACCAATGGGCCTATTCTTCACAACAGTAGGCTCTGCAATCCTTAAGGTCTGATTGTGAGCATGTCAAGGATTATATGCCTCCAAAACTGAGAGTTCATTCAGTAAAGGTGCTCCTGTGAGTGGGAATACAGATGTTAATCCACCACAGTAATGCAATCAAATAAATGGCGTGAAGGAAATATGACCAGGCCTGAGCAGCTCTGATAAGCCTTATAATGTTTCTTTAATTCAGGTATACCCCTGTGCCCAGGGTATCAGGGCATGCTTGTGCCCCCCTCAGGACAGAGGGATTAGACACCCCATCCATCTTGCAGCTGGCTAAAAGCCTGCGTGTAAAAATGGAGGTGATCCTAAAGCACACTTCAGCCAATCCTAATCAGCCATTCTCCCCTGCCATAAAATAAACCAATGAGATGAAATCAACATAAAAAGTGAAACTGGTATGTCTTACCTTTTCAGCTTGTGGTAGGGCTTGAATGGTGTTATGCTCACACTCACTGGTCTCGGTGTGTTGTTTGCCTGGTCTGACACTGCTGCTCATTTAAATTGAATGGATACACTTATGTTCTATTATGCTGGAAATCGCTCTGGATAAGAGTGTCTGATTAATACATGTAATGTAATGTACAGTTCAGAATTAGGTGAACAAGTTCATATTTTGAGAATCATCAAGTTATCTGTACTGTATATTCTTATCAAGTTTATCCACATGGTATAATGGAGGTACAGCCTGGTAAATTTGTTCTTATCCATGATTCACACACATTCAATTTTAAAAATGAGTGATAGGCTTCTTATCTAATAGGGTTCAACACTTCCATTTAAACATCGCATTTGTGTTCTTTAATATGCTTCACTTTGGTCTTTGGTATAAAAAGCCCTCAAAAAATCAAGGCATCAAGGCAGATGAAACACCTGTTTGCTTGCAGCAATTTAATTAGTAATTAAGGTCACATGTACTTTTTCCAGTGTAAATTGTCTACAAAGCTAGTCATCTGCAAGCAGTTGTTAATCAGTCAAATGTGCAGCGACATTCAACCACCAACAATTAAAAACAGAGCCACAATTGTGACAGAATCAGACTTTTGTTTTGAGTTATCCAAAGGAAAAAGGTTCAATTCTATGTTTAGACATTGTCTCAGCCAGATGATATATTTTAATAGTTGTGTACGCTTACTTGAGTAAGAGTTTGTGGAACTCATATGTAAAATCATACATTTTTCTCAATCCTCTCAGAAATTGTTTCTTATCTCTGAGTATTACAGTGCAGGAAACCAGTGATAGTACAAAGCAAGATGACAGTGGTTTCATCTTGGTGAATGTTACCTTTTTAAGGAGCAGCTGACACAAAAGATTTGCCATCCACAACGTGCAGGGGAAGCACAATGACCACAGGAAAAGAACTATTTACCTCCAGGCGACATATCGAAGAGAGACTACCTCATTTCCTTTGAGTACTCTGCAAATTCAAAGACAGATCAGTGTAAGGTACTGTGGGAGGAGGACAATGTTGAAGCCTTTCAAAGGTTTTTGTGTGATCCAATATATTAAACATTAAATAAGACACAAGGCAGTGTTTGTCAGGAGCTCTAGTAATCTATGACAGCACTGTGCAGTCTATTTGTGTTTGGAATATATTTGTGCACATCCTAGTAACCCCTGAGAGATAAAGGGTGTGATCTTTCTCAACTGCTCTCCCACTGATGCAATTTAAAATATCAGGTACATCAGCAAGACGAGGGCAGGGAGCAATAGAGAGAAATGATCAATGGGCTACGCGAGCAGCTCGACTGGAGTGCCACTCACAGAGATTATGGGAGAACCTGGGGGATTAGCCTCATCTTAATGCCTTTTCAAAAGGCAGCACAATGCAGTGCTGTACAGGCTGATTAATTGTCAAGTATTCCAGCTCTCTTACACAAATCCAGTGTGTAAAGCCAAGTCCAACACAGCAGCAATTTTGCCCACATTTTCATTCGTTGACTCTTATTCTGTGGTGTTTGGGGGAAGTTGCTGTCCTCCGTGTGAGCTTGGAGCGCTGACCAGTATTATCCAGCATACAGACAAGGACTACTCAAAGTCAAAGTCAAAGTCAACTTTATTGTCAATTCTCCAATATGCACAGGACATAGGGAGGAGATTGAAATTGCATTCCTCTCAGGCACACGGTAACAACACAACAGTTATACATAACACAGTGACGCTGACAGACAATAACAAGAATTTTCACAGATATACAATAAACACAAATGGCTCAACAACACAGACATAAATAAAAATGTGTGACATTTGTGACAGGACAAGCTACAAATATTTACAGCAAGGGCATCAAGGCACATAGTAGGTTTAGAAATATAAAAATATAAATATAAATTCCACAGGATGGTGTAAGAAAGTGCAGAGTGGTTCATAGTGCAACAGATTGTAGCAGCTGATGTAGACTGTTATATAAGTAAAGTGACTGTGCAGATCTGTGTGAGTTTGTGCGTGATTAATGTTGGGAGTAGGATTGGGTGGAGAATAGTCCAGACTTCAGTATGGGGGGAGTCAAAGTTCAGTTCTGTGTTGGAGCAGATGGCTGAGGGAGGGAAGAGAGTTCAACTTCCTAACAGCCTGGTGGATGAAGCTGTCCCTCAACCTTGAGGTACGGGCCTGGAGGCTTCTGATTCTCCTCCCAGATGGGAGGGGACTGAAGAGCATGTGCGATGGGTGAGTGGGGCCACCAGCAATGCTCCTTGTCAGTAGCCTTTTTCCCCACTATTTGCCATTGTTTCAATGCTGTTGGACTCCACGTGAATGCAGTTTGTGTGTTTTTATGATGAAAAAAATCATTTCACAATCAAGTTACTTAAAGTTGTAATTGTAAGATTGAGGTTGATTGTTGGCAGTAAAAAAAAGATCATTAAAAGTCATTTAAATGAAGTCTACCATCATGATTTAATTGTATTTTCCATTAATTGGATGCAGTAGGAAAGAGCTGAGGGTTGTCAGGGAAAAATTTAAATAAAGCAGACGCATTAATTGACAAAATATTTCTTGTAAATGGTTCAAACAAAGTTATAGGGAAAAAAAATTCAAATCAAAAATGCTAATTAAATAGAATGTGCTGCCCGACTGCTAATTAGGAGTGACAATTCTGTCACGATCCAATCAAATTACTCAAATGAGTGCAGCAGCAAATATTGATATGATGAGGATGATGAGGGCCAATAATGATGATTGCTGCCCACGCTGCTGGTGCAATTTTGAAGATACCCTTTTTCAGGACGATTTAAAATGCATCAGGCAACAACAATACCACAGTGAACAAAATCTATAATTAAACATTTGAGTGAACAATATGATGAGCAATTATTGCAGGAGGAACAAATCACTGGCTATTAGAGAGATACATTCCCAGTATAAATTTATGGAATTAAATGAACCATGAGGAGAAAAGGCAGGGGAGATTTAAGGGAGGAAAATTAACATTAACATTAATGGAGTGCTGTTTGGATTTGCCCTGTTTTTATATGTCATTAATGACAGTTACCTCAAAGCATTTATGAAAGAACCTATCAGTGATTTTTTTTTTTGTGTTTACTGCTAGGTCATGTGTGCTGTAATGCTGCTTGCAATGATTATGGGGGGGGGGGGGGGGGGGGGCAGGCAGTAAATGCTGGACAAATCATGATTGCTTTGTGTTTGTGCTTACAATTTGGTATCTTAAGTTTGTACATAATCACAAGAGGTTATCTCACATATCAACTTACATTTATAGTATACTTAACCCTATCCAGAGCAAAAAAAAAGTGCATACAAAAAGGTTTAGTGGAGAGCAGAGACGATACTAAATCATCAGTGACTTCACCAATAGTAGGAGTCATTACATAACACACAACCTTGTTCTGTGTTCTTTTGGTTTTCAGAGAGGTTGAGTTGACTAGAGATTGAAGCATCTCTACAGAACAGGGCCTACTTTTTTCACTGTATCAAATCCCCCCTGGTGGCATTTCCTGGTCACTGCACTGTTCACTGTGTCTTCATGCAGGTAGTGCATGTCTGAAGGGCGTGATGCCCAAGAAGCCTGATATTACCTAAAATAGTGATCTGTACTTTTTTGGCAATGATCTTTGAAGAAGCTGGTCTGTGTCCTCCTCACAAAAAAGGATTAAAATCAGAGACACTGAGGAAAATATATTTTAAAATGAGGACCTATTACAAATACATAACATTATAACAAACTAAAATAAGCTTTGACTTGCGTATATAACTAACCATCTAATTACATAACTAGCAAAGTGGGAGATGTTTCTCTAAAACAGTTCAGATTCATCATTGTGGGCAAATCTTATTTAGCTCACATATCTTCATTTACAGTTCAGCTCACCAGCCTCAGTCAGGCCCAGGTGTGGGTGAATGTCAATTAAGCAACAGGGTGCTGCCTCTTAGCATATATTTTAAACACATTTACTGTCCCTTATGTTTTCTGCATTGGCCAGAAGTAATGGATACATGTTTAGATACATGGGCACATAAATTGCAAAGGCCAGATTATGTGAGCCTTTCTTCAAAAACATACTTTTACATGTCATTATTTTGACTAGCACTTGTAATGTGCATTGTCCCCTAACCTATGACATTACAATTCCATTGTACTGCTGTGGCTTCCAAACCCCAAACACAGAGGCTACTCCACGTCTTCCTTCAACTGAAGGACCTGAAGTTTGGGGAGCAGTTTTCAAAAGTTAAAAAGAGGAGCCTTCACGGTTGCAAGTGGTGAACATTTATTGTGGAGTGCTTGGCAGAAGTCTGCCATGACTGAATGCATTTGCATTGCCTGCTGCTGCTACTGAGTAGATATTAGATATCATTCAGACTCAGATCTTGTGAGCCCTGTTTTAGACAGCAGACACAGTGCCAGTGGAATCAAAAATAAAAATGTAGCATTTGAAATTACTAAGGCTTTTCACTTTTTACTTTATGGAGGGTCATGGTGGCTTCCCTGAGAAAGCCGTGCTCCGCTTCTGTGTTTTGGTGTGTGGGAAATCATTTTTGGACGGAGGAATTGAATTTATGGTATGTGTTTCAACTTTACAAGAGAGACAGATAGATGCCTGGCGCAGGAATAGCTACATTGTTAGTCATGCTGGCACATCAACAGGAATGCGGAATAAGTGTTTAAATCAAAAGAAATGGTCTGTGGACTCATGTAGCATAAAAATAATAGGCGGTCAGCCCTGGCTGTTGGTTTGTTACTGCCTCCCACTGACCTCACAGAGCAGGAAATTGAAGAGAGACGGAGAATGTAAAGAACGAGAATGCAAAGGCAGGTGGAATCACTGTGGGAAATAAATACAGTCGAATCAGGATGAGATAATTACTTGACGACTGTCTGAAAAAATTGCCTGAATACATATGCATGTTGTGTTTGAGGGAGGTTGCCCATCAATTCTTTGCTTGCTTCTGCAGTACCCAATTTATTTTCATACGAATGAATGGAATGGCACAGCAATGCATTACAACTGTTCAGAAAACTAAACTTGCCCCAAGGTATTGTAAAAAAAAAAAACGTCAGGCAACTCCTCAAATACGGCAATACACAACGCAACGCATTCTGACTCAGACAGAACACGAAATATGCCCCCTTCCCACCCCTCCAATTATGAGAGCAATGTATAATTTATCAGTATCAATAAAGCCACATGTTCCCTCATAAGTGGTTTGTCCTTTCTCCCTGAGGGGACCGGTGAAGGGTCTGACATTTTATTTGATGCTGCGCACACACCAAACGCTGTTCTCTGCGCCCACACTCCCGAAGGATACGGAATCGTCGCTGGAAAATGTCAGGGCGTTGCCCTCGGAACCTCTTTATCAAAGACACTCCCCCGACAACCCCCCCACCCCGAACCGGGCCTCCGCATTCTGGAGGTGAGGAGTTCAGCGGGTCAGTGGAAGGGCGAGCAACAGCAGGATCAATTTTCTGTACCCTCATTTTCTGTGACAGAGGTGACGGAGGTAATCGTGTGGGACCGGGGGGCGGGGAGTGGGGTTGGCAATTCTGGTCCAGGAGGGCTGCAGGTCGAAAGTTTTTTCCAGCTTTCTCCAATACAACTAACTACCTAAGAGGACTAGTAAAACTGCATAATTTTTGGCCATTTCAGTGCCAAAGAGGAGGTGGATCTAGTTCAGAGGGGGAACCCTAAAACCTGAGAGGAGGGGTGATTTTTTTTTCAGTTCAGGTGCCCTAAGATCTGGCCAGATCATGTGATAACCAAAGTTCTGGAATGTAGATGTGTTCTCCTTGAACGTGGCTCTCAGGACTAAGATCAGGACCCTTAGGTAAAAAGTGAAGGAACCATCAGAAAGTCCATGCATCCAGTTTCTCTACAAAATATAATATTTACTAAATGGACCCGTAATGATTATTTGATTTAATTTCATAACAAAAAATGAAGAAATTAACACCAACTTTATCAACCCACTAACATTGCCAGTGGTAAATATTTTAGTCAGGCAGACTTATTTCTTAGGTATAGCACTACTTGAAAGATCAACTGTTCATCTACATCAGTGTGTAGACAAAACGGTTATGTCTTGAGATCATTGCGATC
This sequence comes from Megalops cyprinoides, assembly GCF_013368585.1. Classification (NCBI taxonomy): domain Eukaryota; kingdom Metazoa; phylum Chordata; class Actinopteri; order Elopiformes; family Megalopidae; genus Megalops; species Megalops cyprinoides. The sequence goes on from NC_050600.1 coordinate 23,614,900, forward strand.
ACAGCGATCATAATGCAATTGGTATGTATGGAATTATGTCTGAGCATACACCGGAATCATACTATCTGGCCTTTCCATGTGATTTGGGGTTGGGGTGAGTATGGTAAAACTCAATAAATAGTTGTTCACAAAAAAAGTATTTGCTGAAGTACACTCATATATAGTGCTGTACCAGCGCAGTCAACTTAAAAGGAAATGCAGCTAAAGGAAAGATTTGTAGTGCTCCTATTTGGACGAAATGTATTTTTAGGGTTTTGTTCACTCATACGTTTGCTTACAGTGTTATTTTTGGGGGGGTTATTAGTGCTGTGTAGTGTAATATGGTTGGCAACCATCGTCCCACACCGTCTGAACTCGGCAAAGCAAATTTCCACCTCTCACACTAAAACGAAAGCCATTCCATTCCATTTGGCTGCATTCTCTTTTACTCAGGCAGCAGAAGAAACCGCGCAGCGACTTATTACAGGCGCGGTAATTCATCGAATGTCTACTGAGGAGACAGCGCTCAGACCAACCTCATTAGCGGGTCTCTGCATTTGCACTCTCTCTGTCTCTATTCTCATTTTCTTTTCTTTTTTTTCCCTGGGCTTTCCAGCAGCAGGCTTTTGTGATCAACTCCCTGTCAAATGAGCTTGCTCGGTTTGAGTGCAAGGGATGCATTAAATCTCAATGCTGAAAAAAAAAAAAAAAACAGGAGGTGGGGGCACATTGGGGGGCCCTTCCGAAAGCATCGGTATATGGTTATTGAAATGACTCATAACTGAATAGACTCCGCAAACCTTAAACACAAAAAAAGGCCTCAGAATGACGCCGGTGGGTCTCCTAAAGAAACATTCGGAGTGCCAAATGACTGCCGCTAATTAACTCCGCACTCACCTTGTCTAACGACTACAGTCCTAACAGAGTCAGTGCTGCTGCCAGTGGGAGGCTGTTGGTCATGTTGTGCAAATTTACAGAGTGAAAGGAGCAGTGTTTTAAGCTGGTGCCCATTATAAATGCTGAGGTCATTCACAGAGCAGCATTAACTCTGCCCTCCTAGGTGCTCTCCTCTGCTTAGCTCTATCCTTTTACGACTAATGACATGCTGTGTGGAAATATTTCAGTGTCACTTTTCTTCGGAAAAGACAACCACGGTGCAAACATTCATCCAAGAAGCTTTGCTGAGAGTGATAAGGTGTGTTGCGGGTGAACGGTTTCAAGTCCAAATCTGTGTAAATGCCCATACATCCTACATAGCCTGCAGAAACTAACAGCAAGCCATTGGCTTTGCCTACTGTTTAAAGTAAACAGGAGAGGACCTAGCCATGACAATAGTACAAGACAATAAGGATTAGCATTTACCATGCCAAGACTACTACTTCTGTGATTTACCACTAAAATCTGTCTGGAATGTATCTTTGTGAATTACTACTGACACTTGCCTCTGAGATTTATGTCTGTGATATACTGTTTTAACATTTCTAGCTTGGATTTACCACTGTGATTGATCCATGTGATTTCCAGTTGACGTTACAGATAGGATTTATCACTGTGATTGATTGTGGTGATTTACCGTTGTGAGTTACCCCTGAGATTTACCACTGCAATTTAGCACTGGGGTTTACTATGCTGCTGAGCTGTCATTTGTGAATCACCAGGGATGTAATGCTCTGTGTTTTCCTGCCTGATCTCCTCTCCTCTCCTCCGTTGCCTGCTGTCTTTAGCATGGGTTTGCTATTGAGGGGCCTTCTATCTGTTTGCTGGATGTCACACAAGCCCCCGCATTGGGACACCCTTGGCCGAACGCAGCGCCAACACTGTTAGAGCGGGTGAGTCATCCGGCAACTGGACAGGACAGGCTTACAATGGAGCAGAATCTGGCAGAGTGGAAGAGCGGAGCCGAAGTGGAGAGGAGCAAAATCTGGCAGAAGGGAAAGAGTTTTCTCCAGTCCAGAGCAAAGGGGCACTGCGGCATGCCAATGGAATGGAGAAGGGGGTCAGAAAGGCCCTGGTGAAAAGGACTGAGCCGCCGCCAGCTGCTGTTTTCGGGAACCGTGATTGGTGCCTTACCCCAGCACACCAAACTACGTGGCTCCCTCTCCTCCGTCTCTGATCCTCTCTTTTTCCCCTCAGCCTGTCCGCTCCTGCAGCGGCCCCCTTGACTTTCTCCAGCAGAGATGGATTTCTGAAGGCTTTTATGGGAAATTTGTCATCTTTATGCTTTCTTTAAATGTCATCAATGTCATCTTTTAGGCAAAGAAAGACAGATCCATTCTCCGGGGCAGTGAATTGCACTATGAATGCTGAAGAGGGTGCATTAACAGGGATTCAAAGAGCAGCTGCTCGGCGTAGTGTGTGACGTGGTGTGGCGCATAGAGCACTGCGCTCCAGAAGAAATCCAGCTATTTGGGAGCTCTGTGAGAGCGCGCAGCACGTGAACCGAAAACAGCAGTTTCAATTTCACATCATCACTCCAAAATAATGGTGCAGAGAATTGCATTCATGCAACATTTGCTTCAATCATTGCTTTATTTATTTCATTTTGAGCGTTCCGGACAGTAGGTTACAGCGGCAAAGCAAAGTCACAGAGTTTGTCCTCTGTCTATACACGAAGAGCAGCTTTTAAGTGTTTTGATCAAAACCACTGCAGAGACTGGTGAGGTGTCATAAGAATCATAATTTGGCATCCCTCCTCGAGCTGGAGAGATGAGTGCAGCGGGGATAACGTTTGATGGGATGATGTGGAAAATTCTAAGACATGCTGCGTTTCACCAGCCCTCACACACCAGACTAAGGCACCGTGAGTCGCTGTGGGGCAGTCTATTGCTTCATTGTGCCTGTTGTTCTCTGAGGGGAGGGATATCCATTGTGTCTCTCTGTTGCATCATATCCCACAATGCAACAGCCACCAGGGGCAGCACTCACTGAATTCTCATTTAATTACAGTAATGGCACAAGTACACCACCCCGGCACACATGAGCTGCCTCCAGCCTCTGTTAGCCCTGTGAAAAGATCCCCTGTTGCATATACCCAGCCGATGTCTCTGATGCTCAAAATTCAACAGTTCCTCATGAGTCATTGCTTAAAATTTGGTATAAAAAAAGCCTCACACATACAGAATTCGATGCAGCCCAAGAAAGCACAAATGCAGGCAAATGAGTGAACATGCCAGTGGAGGCTCTGCAAGAATTTCCCGACCATGTTCGTGCTGAGAAACCAACGTGGGTGTTCCCCCTTCCACTGTAAATACGTTATCACTGTCCCCAAGGCAGCACGGTGGCCTGTGACTGTGCCAGGCAGCGCAGCTCGCGGTATTATTAATCTTTGTTTTGCATGGGGCAGCGTCCAAGCCCCCTTGAACAAGCCTGATCCTTGATCTCCCCGATTCTCTCAAGAATGCACAAATTCACACAAACAGATATAGCCTGGCCTGCGCTTTTGTGCACAGGGTACAAATGACTGTGGAAACCCCCTCTTTATTGACCTGTTTGGAGCCTGGGGGCCTGTACTTAATGGAGCGTGTTTAGCAACAGGTCTGCCAGCGGAGCTCGCATCTAGCAGGGAGCCCTGATTAGCTCCTTATTGACTCAATTTCAGGAGGCCCCTGCGTGCCAGTGGTGGCTGTCACACTCGCCCTAACAAAGAGGGAGAGCTTCCTTTCACCTCCGTAAAGGACTGAATGGAATCTATCCCAGCCGGAGGGGGACTGGGTTTCGGCAAGCCGATGAGTGTCGCGGGCGATCCTAAATCCGATGTTGTGGAGCCGTTGGAAACAATGTGGATATCGGTATGGTTAATCCTTTGCTTGATTGCTGCTTATTTGTTGTCTCTCTGTTGGGTACACAGTCAGCGTTCATCTCACAAGCTTGCATGTAGTATGTGCATTTTCTGAATGAACAGACCAGCATGTTTTCTCCAAATGCTTCTTAAACATAAACTTCATAAAAATGTTATCACAATATATGATAACCACAATTGTCTATGACTACATTTCTCTCATCCACTCTAACAACATGGAAGCTAATCTAATCAACTCAACAACTGCTTTATCTGATGATGCCACTTGTGCTGCAATGAAGTGATAGTTCTGTTTGACAGGAAAAAGTAGATGTAATACATGGCACAAAGTGGTACATGTTCTAAAATGGGCAGGATTATGCAACTGGTGCTCTGATAGATGAGCAGAGCTCGTCAAGTCACCGCAAAAGGCTCAGACAGGGACGGCAGAAGAGAAGACAGTGATTTTGATCTGGTGCTTGACCTTGCACTTCCATTTTTCAGCAGCAGAGGTCGCCCAAACCTCATTTCCTCTCCGTTGTTTTCTCTTGACTCAAGATGGAATCAAGAACAAGCAACCTTCTCAGGTACTACACGTTTCAAGCAATGTGCTGCATTCATCATTATTGTATCAATATTTAGCTTCCCAGAAGAATAATCCGTGGGCTATTGAATCATTTCAGTTCATTCGGACTGCTTTAGATTGCTTCATTGAGCATACTACATGTCTACTGAAAGGCCTTGATGGTTGCTCTTGGGAATGATTTCATAGCTGATGTTACAAAGGAAAATTACCCTAAGACAGTAACACTAACACATTAACAGTGACAGTGGGATTTGGAACTTTTCTAGCAGACTTTTGTTTTTTCAAAAACAATTTTATTACAATTTTACTACTTCCACAGTGACAGTCTTAACACTGCTAAATCAATCTGTTACAGTTGTTTAATATGTCGATTATTTATGCATCCAAACATCCATCAAACTTCCCCAAATCCCCAAATAAGCAAGGCTAGTATACATGTCAAGACTGTACTTTGTATCATATCTACTGTAGGATGGGGACAAAAGTAACAAAAAGTCTGTAATGAAATCATAACATTTAAAATGTATTTGTATTTGCATCGAGCTTAATCTTTGACTTCATCAGTGTGTCTTATCTATTTCTGGGACTGTAGCATCAAAACTGTGTAGCTCGGTGGCCTGTTGCAGATCAAGAAAGTCTTGCTTATTTGTAATCTCCCTTGTAACCGCCATGGAAATGACTTGTCTTTGAGGTAGAAGGTGGGTAAAATGTTTCCATGGTGAATATACACCATGTTCCCAGGAGAGTGAGCATCAAGTCACTGAAACACAGCTCAGCTGTTCCTTATAGCTGTGGTGGTCCCTGGTGTTGCACATCCCCACTGACCTCACAGCACGGTCGTCTGTCTTGAAGTGACATTACCTATAAGCTTCCTATGACCTTATTTGGGCATTGTAACATTCCGGTCACCTTCTTTGGTTAGGTACTGTGTAAATCCGTCGCCAATCAATGACCTCGCCACCGAAAGGGCAAAGTTCATTGGGGTTATTGACTGTGGCATCGATTATGTTGATCCTGTATTGTAATTGGTCCATCAGAACATTGCAAAGACATTCTCTCGGTCCCTAATTAGGGCCTGAGCATTTCTCATTTTCTCTGAATGAATTATGTGCCAGACAGTTTGAGTGACTTTTAAGGTCATTGAATTACATAAGGAATTCATTGCAAGGGTAGGTGGTCACTATCTATCTATCTGTCGATGTATCTATCTACACACACACACACACACGGTGTGGAAGGAATATAAGGAATAGAAGGAATATTTCATCAGTGATATTTCTATAGTGTCTGTGAAGTACCTTAATGCAATTTGGTAAGGTAAACAGGAAAAAAAAAAGATTTCTGTCATATTTTTGTCCAGCTAAGTATGAAAATCACATGATTGGGGTAGGCGGTGATGGAAAACTAAGTTTAAATAAAAATGACACACTGTTTTGGCCCTGGTAAACATGCACCCAGTTTTTTTTTTGTTGGCCTCGGGTCTATTACTCATTTCGTGCTGGTGTTTTAACATGATGTCACTAAGTGGCAATGTCTTGGCAGGCCCAGTACTGTGGAAACTACAGCGCTTCTCCTCCTCACATCTCAGTGGCTTGCAATGCTTTGAACAGAGAGCGCTGACATCAAGGGAGAATATGAAAACTATGATATGAATAAGAATGCACGCGGTCTCCGACCATTGCCAATTAAACCCTGTTTTCCCATATTTGCAGTGTTATAAGCAGGTTTTTACGTTAATGACTGCCGGCTACGAATCACATTTTTAACAAACGGGTGACATAAATATTGCAATATGTTGGGGACTGTGTATATCAATATAGTTATGCCTATGAATATTGTTTAAGTATAATACACATGTGGTTCAGGAATGAGAGGACACAGACATAATGACACAGAGCACCATTATCTGACCTGTGAGAGGGACGGAATTAATGCACCTCCCTCATGGATTCACTGAATGAAAACAACAGCTGGGGGACAGGCAACACAGCACAATGTCAAATTCCTCCTTTTATCACTACATTGTTGTTTTACTGGGCTTATTTAGTAACGAAATAAGACCCATTTACATATAAGCCTATTTGAAAACTTCAAACTCAAGCCTGACCCTAATCGACCCATCATAGGTGTCGTAAATTGGGACATAGCATTTATAAAAGGAATTCCTGCATTTTCCCAAATGTATTGTAAGGTAAATTGTTGTGAAATATAGAATGTCCGTATTTGAATGCAAATGTCAGATGGATCAAAGCAAATACATTCTTGTTTGTTGTAATTGTTAATAATGAACAGTATAGTGGTGGAATGAACTCCCCATGGAGGTTAGGACAGTGGAATCACTGGCCTACACTGGCCATATGTTAACTTGTGGTAGGGCTTGAATGGTGTTATGCTCACACTCACTGGACTGGGAGTGTTGTTAGCCTGGTCTGACACTGTTGCTCATTTAACTTGAATGGAAACACGCATGTTCTTTTGTAGTGGAAGTCGCTCTGGATAAGAGTACCTGATAAATGCATGTAATGTAATGTAATGTAGCATGACTCCCACTACGACTACAATGAAAAATAATGTTTTATTATTATTATTATTATAGACAGATAGATGGATGTATAGATAGATAGATAGATAGACAGGCAGATGGCTACATAGATGTAAATAATCACAATGCGACACTGTATTTCTTACCTGGGGAGGTGGAGCCCCAGAAGTCCTCTGTATGTAACAACCCGCACAGCACAGACAAGCTCAAGCACATGCACACAGGCCTCGCGCTCGGAAGCTGTGCCCTGAAAGCAGGTCAGGGGGCGCTTTCCATTTTGTCTGTCTCTCATGTGTCTATCGAATATCCATCGATCCGCACAGAGCTGCGAGGTATTTCTGACAGCGGGTTTAACCCGCCTGCAAAGGGGGGAGGGAGGGGCAGACCTCTTCATTTTCCCCACCATTGATTTCCCTCCACTTTTTATGACTCCATGAATAATGGATCTGCCTTTTCATTGACTGTGAATTTGAATACATCCACACGTAATAAACACCCCCACCCCCTGCCCCTGCTCTGATTATTCTGAATATAGATTGTAAATAATCAAATAATATGTATTGGGCTAATGTGCCATCTGTGAATTTATTTATTTATTTATTTTTTTTGGTTTTTTTGAGTTTTACCGTGGATTTATTTTCATTATGGTATTAATAAACAGAATATACAGAATCCAATTCATTATCATCGCTCCTTTCAATTTCCCCCAGGGCTGGGAGTTAAGCGATGAATCAGCTATCATGGTCACTCTCAGCCTCATCTGAGCATTTCTCCAATCAATACACTCATTTCAGCACCCCCACCCCCTCATGCAATCCCCCCCCCCCCCCCCCCTCCCCCATGATCCCCACCTATAAGTCCCAGTCGTGATGTCTATCACCCCGAGAGACAACCAGGAGCACAGCTACAGTTCCTGGGGCCAAAGCGTGTGGCCGGGGTCACTCAATTAGCTGTGAACTTATTGTGGGGGGAGGGGACAAGGGGTGGAGAAGACTGGAAACGGAATTGAATCCCAGAATACTGCCATATAGCATGACTTCAAGATGGGTGTCTGGGGGGTCAGGGGCTAGATGGATTCGTGCTTTAGACCAGACAGTGACGAGGATGTGGTGTGAGGCAATAAAAAAGGTATTGGATACCAGAACACAGCTTGAGTTCGAGATGGGTAATTGGGGGGTGGGGGACTTAGATGGATCAGTGTTTTGGATCAGACAGTGATGACAGTGACTGCAATGGGGATGGTGTGTGTGTGCGTGTGTGTGTATGCATTTGTGTGTGTGTGCGTGCAGCTGTGTGTGTTTTTGTGTGCTTTTGTGTGTGTGTGTGTGTGTGTGTGTGTGTGTGTGTGTGTGTGTTTGTGGATGTGTGCATGTGTATGTTCTGGGGGGAGTTTCTCTAAGGTCCAATGACCAGCCTCTCAACATGGGCTCCCCCTTCCACCCAGGGCAGTGATAGCTGCCTCTTCATTTCCTTCTGATGTTCGCAGAGTCACCTCCCGAAGGGCGTGTCTGTGAGCCCCCAAACAGGGCCACCCAGACACACCTCTCTGAGGATAGAATCAGCAGGGCACCTCAGGCTTATAATAAAATACATGCACGTACGTCTGAGAGTATCAAAATGTGCCTTTCTTTACGTGTTTCACTTGACATACACAGGACCAAGCACCAGGCACGTGGCCCTGACAAGGATTTATAAGGGCTTGGAGCATCTCGCTTTCAGCCTGGTATTGCTCGTTCAGTGGTTTCCTTTATATTGATCCCAGGGTCTCAGTGATGTGTGTACTGCCTCTGAAATGCACGGAGTGAGGCCCCGAGGAGAGTGCAACTTCCTGGCCGTGCGCGGCACGGCCGTGTCCTTCCGAGTGCGGCCACAGCCCCGGATTTCGTTGTAGATTCTGTGATCAAATGCGCCCTGACAAAACCCAAACCCATCACTTCTCAGAAGTACCCCCAACCCCCCCCCCCAGTCCCGCATAAATGGGAACCTCAGCCTTTTAACAATGCAAATCTAATTCAGTTCCACAAGGCAAGTCAAACTCAATTCACGAGCGCGAATCAAATCAATTCCTCAGTAAAAAATCAAAATCGTTTCATCAGCACAAATCAGCATCATTTCATCAGTACAAATCAGCATCATTTCATCAGTATAAGTCGAAATCAATACATTACTACAATCATTGTGAAACATTTAAACAGCAGACCTCAGCTTCCCTCCCTTGCGTACAAAAATGACCCCCCCCCCCCAAGCCCCCCCCCCCCTTTCAACACCAAATCAGATCACATTCCCTTTCCCCTTCCTCATTCAGGAAGCTTTTTCGATGATTGTGAGGCAGTGTGATAGCCGATTAAACAGCTGCCATGTTTGATTAGGGGTCCCCTAAAAGCTAATATCATTTCGCATCAGCATCACAACAGCGCCACGAATGACAGGTGAATCAGAGGCATGAAAAGGAATCAAATCTTCCACAGAGTGGCTCGGTTTCTGCGTCACGTGACCCTCGGTTCCATACAGCCCAGACATACATTTACGAAACACCAGGAGAGGGAAAAAAAGAGCGGGAAAAATCCAACCCTTGTTTAGTATTCCCTTGACGCTTCTTTTCTCACAGAGCAAAACCGGATCCGCGGAGCGTGACGACGCAGGAACACGCGTGTTCTCCCTCGGATGAGATTGTATTGGCAGCTTGCCTCTCGAGGAATAGTGTTGCCTCTACATGCACGCGATCACGGAAAAAAAAAAAATTAACATCATCAACCAGAGTCATTCTGAGAACAGTAAACATGTGATTTGTGCTGGGTGAGGGTGTGTGTGTGTGTGTGTGTGTGTGGGAGGGGGGGGCACCAAGAGCCATGCTGTCAAAGGTGTGGCAGTGTAAAAATACCCTGACAATCGGGCCCAGTTTAATTGTACGGGGAAAACAGAGGCATAGCGGCTAATGAAAGAATTGCAATGGATTATTTTCCATTGCTCACTGTCAACCTTTGCAAAAAGGAGTGCATCGAAAAAAAATATATAACTGCAGATTTGAAATTAGGGCAAATTAGGGCAAAATATTTCACAGAAAATATACATGCCCCTTTCATGTGTAGCATTATTCGCATGCTGTATCAAATATTGTAAAATTACACATATTTTAAGATTTTCTAAACTACACAGCATGCCCATACTTTCATAAAGCACATCACAGTAGCTGTGTAGCACATGCTCTTATCAAGGGCAAATTACAGCATATAGCTTATGTTTTACTCGCACTCCATTCATATGGTTGGACATTTACTGAAGCAGTCTTAGGTTTAATATTTCAGGTAAGCATTGTGCTAAACATTACAGTGGCAATGCCCCACTTGGGAATTGAACCAGCATCTTTCGGGTTATTTATTTATTTTTGACATACATTAAATGAAGTTTCAGTATATTTTCACAGTCTATAAAAAAACATGATGCATTCCTGTGTCAGGAACGTTCAGCAGGAATCTGTCACAGTAAAATACGTCTTTCATCTCAAGCTGTTCTTGTTTCCTTTTTCTCAAACACAATGGCAATCTCAACGTTGTTCTGTATTCAGATCTTTGGAAAGAAACAACAGCAGGAAAAAAAAAAAAAACTGGAATAATTTCATTCGCCTACACATACTCGCCTACACATGGATGCACCACATATGGTCCTTTGACCCCTTTTTTGCATTCTGTTTTACATGAGAACATATCATCTGAATAGGAAATGTGCTCCCTTTGTATCTGCAGCTTGCATCGGCGTGTTAACACTGAAGGATGATCAGATAAACGGCAAACATGTACGCCTGTTTGCACAAACGCACGCACGTTCGTCTCGCAGTGCTGATCACTACGATAAGGTACAGCGTGTCTCAGGGTACTTGGGGGGGGGGGGGCAAAAATAAATAAATAAAGTCGAAAAGCGAAGAAATATAAGTAGTCTAGAGGGAGCATTTCTGTCTCTGTAATATACAAGCAAACCAGCACCTATTAAGTAAGATGGATTTGGGATTTTAGAATGCAATTAGGGCAGGGAAGGAAATGAACTGTATTGCTTGCCTCTGAGTAAAATCAGGTATTATTAAACATGAGCAGATTCGCTGAGATACCCTGGGATTCGTAGGGACTTGTAGTCAGGATCCAGCAGTCAGCTACATGTAATCATTGCATGTTAGCAGGGGTCTGTACACATATAAAAAAGCGACTGAACAATACTGGGAGATGAGGCAATTGGAAACTGTCAATGCTTTGAATAAGCTGTTGTCTGCTCCCATCTCTTTCTCCCTCCCCCTGCCTTACTCCGGGTGTGCTCTCTCTTCCTCTGTGTCCCCCGCTCTCTTCTATCTTTCTCTGCCTCCATCTCTTGTGTGCTCTTAACTCTCTTTCTCTCTCACATGCTGTCTCTTGACACCTATTATTGGTATATTGTCTTTGCCTTTTCATGTTTTACACTGAGGGTTTTTTTTTTTTTTGTCTAATTCTATGTGCTGCTGCCATCTTGGTCAGGTCTCCCTTGGAAAAGAGATGTTCTCAATGAGACTTACCTTTATTTAAATAAACAAGTAAATGAATGAATGAATGAATGCATAAATAAATAAATAAATAACATATTTTCTATTAAATTACTTTCATGTTCCATCTGTTGACATATGACTGTTTAACACACACAAGTGCAGAAGATGTTCTGAATACCTGGAGAGACCATTGTGAATGATTGTCTTAATGCCATTATGAGTTAAAACGGGTACTAGAAACACAAAGCAAAAATTTATTTCAAGATTACATGTCCTCTAAGGATCCATACATGACTAACTTCTGTGTTTTTGTATTGTAAGTGCGTTTCATTTTCCTTGGAAGATAATCACTTGACTCTTGAATGATGGTATATAAGCATTCCTTGATATTTTAAAATGAGAATGTTTTACATGGACATTGCCGCCCACATTAAGCAAGATATCCATCTGTTATTAGAAATCTCTTCTGAAAACAAATCATGCATCCTTATCTTGTCACGTTTTGTTTCTTTTGTTATATTTGGCTTCCCTAGTTGTTTATATAAGGTTGTGGCCTTATAACATTCACCATCCATACATGAAGCAATCTAGGTCAGCACTTTTCACAAAATGATTTGTTTTCATTCTGGATATTGGCAAATGAATACTCTGACACCTTATGGCACGGGTATTGTGAAAAACAGTGATTGCGATATGATCTTTCAGCATTCGTCATTGTATGCGTCAACATTTTCAGACCTGCCACGCGATAGATGTGACAGTAAATTGGACACCGGGGAGATGGAACGGGGGTCACACATTTCTTCAATGACGAACGGGATGTGAATTTCCGCGCCGTTCCGCGCTCCATTAAGCGGCATGAAATCGCTCCTAATCAAGAGATGATAGAGATTGCCCTTCAGACTCGCAGCACGTAAAAAATTCTCGCATGAAATCCATTACATCAAAGCAAATAAGGCGCGTCCGTGTATGGAAAAGACTCGCGCGAGAGCATATTAAGTGTCCCAGCGGTATAACAAAGCCCTGTGTTTTTTGGAAGGTTCTTGGCGGTAGGCTACTTGCAAATTATTTTACGGTACTTTGTGTAGACTGCATGTGCCGGTGAGGGACCACACTAAGAAGTTAATCTGCTTGAGCACTCCTTAACGCATAAATAAAATTTGATCGAAAAGCACAACAAAAAGAAGCATTTTAGTTCTTGAGGACAACGCTTTGTTGTCCCCCAACAACTCAGGTTTTTGCTGTACCTTCATTTTCAGTCAGATAGACAACAAAATAGACACAGGCGCTAACTCAGAAGTGCATAAAAAGGAAAGTAGGCCTACTATTTAAAAAATCAGCCACTCCTACAGGATAACGGAGAAAAAAAAACATTACACTTCTATTTATAAAATCAACATCAAGCTTCTCAGAAACCTTCCTGAAAATGAGTCCATCAACATTATCTCCCTGTAGAGCTAACAAACAGTCATCCTTTTCTATGGTAATGAGATACAGCTCCTGTACACTCAGACAATACATATTGATGTTCTTGAAAGTGCATATACAAAAAACAGCAGTTTGTAAAAGCAGCTGATAGAAATATGCAGTGTCCGACATGCAGTTACTCTGGTGTGGTAACTGCATGGAACAACTGAGTTTCGTGAATGACCCTTACTGCTGATTTGACTGTGTCTGCACTACACATTTCTAAAGCACACTAAGTTTAGCCATATTTCAGCTGTGCACCTTTTTCATCTGTGAGAAGGTTCTAAGGAGGGATGTGTCTCAAAAGCAGACAAGCTGTAACACTGGGAATGAATGTTATATGAATTAATGTGGTCCTATTGTGGTCTTGTAGCCAGACCGCAAACACGTTACACCACTTCCTTGCATTCCTCTGATGATTCCTTTTGATCAACGGCCAGCTGGCCTTGTGGACGTTCCTTTGGTCATAGGTCTCCATCGTTGATCACAGAACACCTGGAGCGTGTGGCTATTTCATTGGGGGCAGGCTCAAATGAAGTCATTAAGAGTCAGACTGAGACAGAGGTCACAGGATACCGCGTTTCTCGGTGGTCACGGTCACAGGCTCCCACCCGCAGGGAGAAATCCCGTGGAAATGCACTGTGACCTCCCTGTATTTACTGAGGGTGGGTGCAGGTGACCTCCTATCCGCCTGTAGTAAATCTAGATGGAGAATGTGTCACTCTCCTACGAACTTTCATTACCCTGTCACTGCGATAATCACCATGGAGATGTATGTGCCCATGAAGGTAACTTTATCATCTGCCGTGATGCCTTTACTGGTGGATTGAGGTCTGCTGTTGCCTTTGGCAGCCGTCATCAGGACCGGGCCTTCATGCCTTCATAGTTACACGGCCTCCCTCAGAATCAACCTACCCTTGATAACTGTGTATTACTAAACCTAAAAGAGCTGTTCCCTGCATAATATACCTGTGGTTTACTTTGCTATACTTGATTGTCGTGGTTTACTTGTAGTGGTTTACTGTGAATATATTACCAGAGCTTGAATAACAAGTTGGAAAATTCCTGAAAAAAAGTAAATTAATTTAATTAGATTAAATTACACCCAGAAAAAGTTTTTTGGTGGATGAACCCTCGAAAGGCTGATCCTTAAATACTTGGTGTGTGCAGCTCAAACACCTTCACTGGGTTTTAATTTTTCATGTAACAGCTGTAGGCGCCTGGTAACTGACCACAGGCAGTTTGCTATGGTGTACAAAAAGACAATACAGTATCATAGAACGGCAAGAAATGAAGATATGGCGTAGCTATGTTTTGAAATGATTTTGAATTCCTGTAACAGGTAACATATTTCAGAATCCCTGTCATGTGTCCTTGTCTATTGCTTTTGCAAACCCATTGGATTTGTGAAGACTAACATAAGGTGATGTTCATTATTTAATATAATTGTATGTAGTTACAGTTACTGTACTATTGAGTGTGCATCAATTTATAGACAAGCATGTAATCCTCACTGCAAAGTATTTACAGAAGTTGTAGAGAATATCAGCGGCACACTGTAAAATGCTTCAAATGATTAAATCACAGCAGCATTTTGACTTCATATAGGCCCAATTCAATGTGGTTTGATTTCAACAGGGGAAATTGTCTACCTACCTAAGTTTAACCAAATACATATCAATGAATTTTGTTCTTGCAGTGTAAAGATTTGCATGGCCACCTCTGGCTGGCGTGAGGTCTGCACTCCCAGGGTATGCTGCAAATATTAGCCTTAGACTCAGGATAATTATGCAATATACATACACAACCACTAGGCAGGTCATGAAGAAATTATATTAAGGTCAGAGCTGTTTGATGCTGTAAATATTTGCTTAAACCATTTGAGAAAGACTGGCAGTAGATAAAGTGATAACAAATACACGAGATCCTCTCCATTCGCAGGGCAGACATTGTAGAGATTCCCCCGGAATGAGTTACTCAGATTTGTTCCTGGCATTAAACAATCACATTTTCAGCATAATAACAGTGTGTTAATGCAACACACAAGTGATTAATATGAATTTAATAATGCTGTTGATTTGTGTGATATGTAAAATCCATATAGTAGGATTTCATTGCAGAGGAACAGAGAGAGGCACTGGGAACAGGGAGCACTGCCTGACACGAATATCTGACGCCACAAATGCTGCGGATCTCCTGCATGTCCAAATAGTGCACGCAAGGGAAACACTTTGAACATAAGATTTTCAAAAAAGCTGCTTTGAATTATGTTTTCTATTCCCCTTAATTCCCCTCCCAGCTTGTGCCCTGAGATTGTTGTTTTTCTTTCAATGCATTTGAAAGCGTTTTGTTCACCAGCAACTGATGAGGGCTCAATTTGAAGGTGCTAATGTTGTGGGAATTATTTTAGACATGATATACCAGTCATGCTGGTGGAGGCCCAGATCCAGGGCAGTGCCAACCACATCCATGAATGGCAAACTCTTTGTTCACTTCACAAGACCAGGCCTCCGTTTACGGACAGAAATCGATCGGCGTTGAACACAGATCAATGATCATGGGGATACAGGGCGATCAAGAAACCCATCAAATGTGCAAACTCACTCTCCAGAGACAGGGTGAGGGAGAGGGTGTCGAAGAGAGGGGCAGGGGGAAGCGGCGGGGGCCGTGGTTTTGTTTTGTAAATGGGGAGGAAGGAGCGGATCGTTGCACAGCAAATAAGCCGCCGGCGTGATTTACGAGCGCCGAACCCCGACTCCAAACATCATATTTGTCTCGTCCGAGGCTGCTCCATTAGTGACTCGCCGCGCAGCGTACAGGCAGATGACTGGCTCTGTGCCACTGAGAAGCCGTTACCCCAGATCACATCTCAGTCATGTTGTGGGAACATTGCCAGAAATTCCCAGCTATTGTTGCTATGAGTGAAGTTTATGTATTCAATTTATGACCCTAACAGAAACCTACTTGAGGTAAGGTATTCCACTGTTGAAGCCCCGGGGTTGCCCAGCAGCAAGAGAGATCTCACTGGATAGTGCTTTCTATTGAAATCGGGCTTGAAGCTTTGAAGCCATTGGCACAATAAAGGAGTAGTTGATAAAACCTGGGAGACAGGTTTGGCAGAATGGCCCCCACAAAGCATGGCAAAAGCCTGGCCACAAGATGCAGGTTCAATGCGAAGAGGATGAAATCACACACACCAATACACACACACAGAAATGCTGTTTGTGCTTATGGGTGTGTGTTTATGGGTGTGTGTGTGAGTGTGTGTGTGTGTGTGTGTGTGTGTGTGTGCTTTGTACAGACTCAGCAGCTGTAGGTAATTGTAAAGAAATCAGATCAATACAACTTTCAAAGTTTCCTTCCCAGTCGGGACTCTCCGTTGGGTTTCCTCTGTTTCAGCACTAAAGTGGGCTGCATTGATTGCTTGTGGTTTTTCGGCTTTGGCTCCTGCGCTGGGCACTCACAGCTGAATAAACAGTCCAGCTGCAAAAGCACGGGCAGAGGCAAAGACTCAAGGCATCCTGGGAAAGAAACGGAGGACACAGGTCCTGCGAATCAACCTGAAACGATTAAGAACAGAGCTGTTAAGGTGTGCAGAAAAAAGGCTGCTTTCTGAGAGAAAGCACGGCTGTCTTTTCCAAATGCACATATTTTATTTTCAGTTATGCAGCTCATCCCAATCGACCACAGACATCTGTACGGCCTATCCGGTTCTTGTGAGCTAGGTATGTACATCCAAGGAGCCAGTCTCCCTGGGTTTAATTTTCAAATGCCTTTTTTGCCATCAGCCTAAAGTGTTCATCTCCAATTACACAGTTGTGGTAACTGACAACAGCATAGTCAAGTGCCTTTCAGTGTGTGAAAGTGTTGTACATTTTTTTTTCAAGGGAATGATGCTTAATCCTTCACATCACTCAAAGAGATTGAAAGAAAGAAGGGGGGCATGAAAAGGAAAAGCCTGGAGAGGAGAGTACAGGGAGAGCCGCGCGGCGCAGAATGGAGGTTATTTACTCCTCTTACATAACTGCTTCTCTCCCCATTCATGAATCCTTACATAACGTCCGTTCTCTAAAAAAATGTGCTCCCAGAGATGAATGAGCTCCAATGCCACCCCCTTCCCCCCTTTTTATGAAACGTTGCTTCTGGGATGCAACCTATTCGGCGCGACGCAGGCTGCCAAGTGTCTTAAAGACGTCCCTGTGACGTTGCGGGACGCACTCAGGGCGTCTGGCTCCCCCCCGCGCCGCAAGACAGCCTCGTCCCTACGTTCGCCCGCGCTGGGAGGTTCGCTTCAGAGACCAAACCGGATCCAAACGTCATGTTTCATTTCACTCTGTCTGTAGCCGTGCACTATATATATACGAGGCAGGTATTACTCTCCCTCTCTCTCCTCTCTTTTGGCAGCATGAGATATGTGAACATCTTCAATACGGAAGCCTTCAAAGGGCTTCAGATAAATCTGATGTGAATTCCTGGAGACCGACAAAGATTATGAC
Organism: Megalops cyprinoides; assembly: GCF_013368585.1. Lineage (NCBI taxonomy): Eukaryota > Metazoa > Chordata > Actinopteri > Elopiformes > Megalopidae > Megalops > Megalops cyprinoides. The sequence continues at coordinate 23,632,255 of NC_050600.1, forward strand.
TGGTTATGTAATCAGTATCATCTTTTCTTGAATTTTAGGAGAATACATGAATATTTCATTAAGACATGCATACATTTATATTACTACAGCTAAAATTGATAAGATTATGTAGACGATGACGATGTTGATGATAATGATGATGGTGGTAATTATCACCATCCCCATCACCATGATATAAATAAACATAAAGATTCAGCCTACGAGCTCAATATGCTTTGAATTAGTTATTCTTAAAATTACAGTGACCATCAAATTATATTGCTATTGAGGTGACGATAACATCACCTTCATCACCACCACCATGCCTCTCACAATTGCATGTGTGATAGAAGAAAAAGCTGTTTTGTGGTACATTGCAGGTGCACTACCTCAGCGTTGCCAGAAGGTGGCCCTCTTCAGAACCGGTAGCATGTCCACCAGGGCATTTTTCTAAACAGCCAAGCTCACTTAACTGCCACAGGGCTGCTGTTCTCATGAAAACAGGAGAAAACAAAGACAGCACAACTAACCTGGGAGACCTCGTAGCAATATGGACATATTTTGTGTTTTTTTCTGTCTAGAGGGTTACCCGTATGGGAGGTGTGAGTGGAATGTGACAGCACAATGCTCAGTTCTCCTTTTTCTTCCTCCTGTGCACTTGGGGAAATTACAGTTCTCATACAGTGACATACACAGCAAATCGTAGTCAAGTGTTCAGCCGGCCCTTGGTGTTCTGAGTAAAAGGGGGCATCAGGGAAATTTCATATTTCTTTGACAAACAGTGCCCCTCTGTTGCATATGGACGGTATTTTGTGCAAGTGGCAGTTTTGCACCGCCAGACTGAAAAAGTGCCTCACTAAACAACTTCAGAATGTTGGCACATATTAAATGAGATACGACTGTGCGTGCTGTTCTGCCTCAGTTTTCAGAAAAAAAAGATTCATTTTGTTGTACTGATGTGGATTTGGTGTACAAACATCTCACCTTGACTGCCTAAGGTGCCAAAGGTCCTGTGTTATCATTTTAGCCATTAAGTCAATATTTACCAACATTAATTTTCTTGCTTTACCTCTTGCTGTCATAATTAGCCACTTGCTATTGTGGCTAATAATGAAACTAGCAAGGCAGTGAATTTTGGGAAGGGCATCCTATAACTAGCTTGTTAGTGCATCTACATTAGTGAGCTACAAAGCTAGCTTCTGTCTATGTCTCTTGTTAAAGCCAGCTGTGGATTCCTGAGGCATATGGAGGGTTGGTCTATAGCTGGAATCCCATGGAATGCCATGTGAGTTAATTTCCAGTCTGCATAGCAAGATAAATTAAACACTGAATATCTCAGGACCGGGGCTGCCCAGTGGAGGTGGTTCTAATAACACAGACATCCAAAGCACATTACTGAGGAAGAGAGCTAAGCATTCTTCCATCATTTGTTGGATGGACCAAACTCACATCAAGCCAGAAATCCAAAGCATATTCATTGTTTTTCAGTGTTGTGTAGTGGTAAAGATCTGGCCATGTAGCCCACGGTTTGCTGTGGGGCTCAATCCCATAGTGGGGTGCTGTTCTAATATTGGACAAGGCACTTAAACCACCGCAGCAGATACCAGAGTGTGTGTGGATGTTGTGCAAGTTGTTCTGGGTAAGGGTGTCAGCAATGCAAATATATAATGTTTTCATCAGAGTTAGGGGTCTATTGTCCATTGCATTTCAATCAGTTCAGGGGTGGTCTGAAATTCAGTTAATGACAATGGCAATCATTTTCTATGAAGGTTTTTTCAATGAATGAATTGAATTTCAATTAATATTAATATTAAAACTGAATATGAAGTCTGCAGGTAACATTTCAACATAATTCCAAGTCAAGCCAGAGAATTTATTCCCTCTGTCCCTTCCAGGAGCAGTGAGCAAATTGGTGGAAAAACTGCTGTTCCTGTCAACAAGTGTGCACCAGCCAGCCCCCAGTCACTGACCTTTTATCAGCCCCCCCCGCCCCCCCCCCCCCCCCCCCCCCCCCCCCCCCCCTTTATTGTGTCAACAGCGTCAAAATGTACATTGCCTGTACAAAGGAAACTTCACACGGGACTCAGATTCAGCTAAACAAGATCCTGTGGCAGAAACATCTCTCATTGCCTCAACCCAATTACATTTCAATTGAAGGATAAACACCTAATCGGCCGACGCCGTCATTTGAAAGCAAGAATCACGATGTCCTGGTAATTCTCGTAATAAGCATAACTATGTTTACGCGTCGTATTGTACTCATTAACCCCTTACAGTAATTATACTTATCGAGCGTGATGATTTTAATTATAAACACCTGGATGTGAGTTTCCACAGACAAGAACCCGAAACCAAACAAACCGCGTTGGAGGCTGTGCCGGATTGCCATTTGCCTTTGCAGCTACATATGAATCAATTGTCCCTATTCTGGCATTGATTCACAAGACTGACAAGCCAACTAGCATTTTGATGTAAAATTAGCATTTCTTCCCTGATAGTTATAATCCTTTAATCCTTTTATGATTTTCTGTTTTTTTTTTTTAATTATAAGATGGGATAGGAGACAATATATCATTAAAACTGGTTTATATTGAATGCTTTTGAAAATGTCTTCGTGAGTTTTGCTTTCGGCTTGGAGCGTTTCCGTAACACGGTTAAAAATGTTAACGTCACAACGCTGTTTAAAGAACGCTGCCTGTCAGCAGGGGAACGGAGACAGTGGAACTCCTTAACACACTATATTTAAACGACGTCTCTGAAAAAAAAGAAAAGCTCCTTGCGAAAAGAGAAGAGAAAAGCTCGTTGCCTAGGATACATGTACTTGAATGATATAAGAGTTTGGAACTGGGCCGGAATGGGCCACCATCTCCGTGGATTGGGTCTGGAGAGAATGTAATCTGAGAAGAGGAGGTGATCCTGGGTGTCCACACTGTTCAATATTGGAAGCATCGTGGGGCCGTCTAGCTGGCCGCATTGCATCCACAGCAACATGCTACATCTGGGCAAAGTAGGAAGGAAGGGGAGATGGTACACACATCTCTAGGACACTCGTTCTGTCCGTAACAACTGTTCCAGGACCACCTTATTCACTCATCATCCAAACGTAAAATCTTTCGTATGAAGGGTGGGCGCTGATTTCGGTTTTGCGAGTGCAGCGGGGCGTGGGAGTATACAGAGTCAGGAACCCAGCTACCCCCTCTGCGCTATTTGCGTGGAAAATGTGTAACTGTCCTGTAGTTTGAAATCACTGCCCGCTCTTTTTAATGTAGAACAGCAAGTGACCATGGGCGGTTCGGTTTAATGATTCCGTAGATCTCGTGAAGCCAGAATGTGGGCCATTATGGGATCCATTCAAATTGCGAATATGGTGACTTCGAACACACTGCTTCGCTTTTTGCCCACTTTTATGTCTGTCTGTTGATGTACCTCCGGTGTAATTACCACCGAAAAATAACGCTGTTTTTTTTTTTTTTTTTTTTTTATAACGTTGAACACGATTGTCACTGTGTCATCAACCTGTGTCATCATCTCCAGACGACTGGAGATCGATAGTACAAATTTGACCACTGTGAAAACTGAACACTACATGTTTAGTGATTTATTTCATATTAGATCAAGAGAAGCTTTCGTCTTTGTATAGTCAAACGTTCAAAATCATGTGATTGCATGCAGTTGGAAATGATCTGCTGTGAGCGCCGGCCGAGTGTCCACTGGCGGTGCTGAAAGAACAGCTCCCCAGTTGCTAAAATGCTACAATCGCTGCAGTTTCTTTTTCTTAAGACGTGCTCAGCGCAGTTTACAGGTAGCATAGACCACATTTAACGGCAGCCAAAGACAACCCAAAATAAAGCCCTCTGCCACCCCAACCCTCCCCTGGTGTCACTCCCTCTCACGACTTGATTTTATTTTAGCTCATACCGTGCATCGTCATGTTTTGTGTCAGCTACTCAAACCGAAAATGCTCTGACGGACACACCTCCGTATTCTTAATCATTCCTCATCTTCATTTAAAACTGTTCGTTGGTTTATAGTTCATAAGATGCACATTTAAAATGCCGATGGGTGCCTTTGAATTCGGCAGAGCTTTTAATTGTATGTTGGAAGAAGCTGAACGACATTCATGTCAACTGCCTTTAATTACGAACAAATTATATTATCGTAGTTTATTTCTCTGTGCTTATGTGAAGGCACTTTAAATAAATAAATAAATAAATAAACGATCCGCGTGAATTTCAGTATCAAAGCAAATTCTAGCATGTATAACGTTGCAAACACGCTGCAAATCAAATGCATGCCGAAAAGAGTGATGAATCACCTCCGTTTCCTTTTTTAACCCCATCTCCAGTTTTCTCATTCTGTCTCTCTCCCTCTCTTTCTTACTGTATCTCTCTCTGTATCACGATCTCTACACATCAGTCTGCAGTCATGCAGTGTTTTCGACCGTCTTGAGCATGACATTTGATCCTCGCGAATTTCAAGAAGACACGTGCCAACAGGCAACGTGCATCATGATGATGCCCAACTCATTTCGCTGTGAGAGACGGCTTGCATTACCGTCTGCGTAATTCACGTCAACAATGCAAAAAAAAAAAAAAAAAAACATCACAATACATGCTGCCCACAACCCAGCACAAAATGCCACGAATGTAAAATGAACGACACGTCAACGGACTTTTTTTTTGTATCCCTCCAGCTCTATAGACCAAAGCAGCCACATTGCATGGCAACGTGTTTCGTTAACAGAAATTCAGAACCAACAAGACGGGTTCCTTCTTCATTTCTCTATATGAAAGCACCCAATAAATTGAGTAACTATTTCAGAGCAATATAACATAGACATTTTATGCTGTGTGCAAAGCCAGTCGCTTTCAGGCGTTTTCTCCTAAATAGTGTTGTATTTGCAAGCAACAGCCTATCTTCAAGTGCCAAAATACTCGGAATTACAACAGATGCTGCACGCGCTGGATGCGGGTGGGTGCACTTCTCTCTACGTCATGTAAGGATTATTTACACATTGGCTTTTCATGTTGGCCACTGACAAAACAGCATGCCAACAATCTGCAACATAGATATTTTAAACTACTAAACAGCAGTGCATAGGTAAACCATGCGATTTCAAATAGCGGAATTCTCAAGTGATCTGTGTAGGCTGCTGCCTACTACCGAACGTAGCTAGCTTTAGGACCCGGTGTCGGTCTCCGTCTTTTTTCTTTGTAGTTTTGTTTCCCTGGCTTGAGCGACATAGAATTCGGAGCGGAACGTGAGCAAGGGAAAGGACCTAAAACCCCCTGGATATCTAACGGAGGATCCGAGTTAAAGACTCTAGGATGTACCCAAACCTTCGGCGATCCGAGTGATTTCTTGGCGCTTGGAATTTATTCAGGCTCGCTCTCGTCTTCTTCGCGCGCTCCCCGGTCTTATCCAAACCTCACTGAAGACAATCTTATTGCTGCAGCGTGCTCTTGGGCACAACTTTCACGTCTTCTTCATTTTCCTCAGGACAAGGATAAGGAAAGAAATCCCTCTTTCCAGGTAAGCTGCTTCTTTTTTTGTAGACCTGTCGCACAAAAAACACAGTAGCTTCATGCTTTTTATGCTAAAAGATCTGGTCACTGACTGTAGTGGGTGCAGTCGATGCAACCCCCGAATTCTTCAACACATTTGAGAATTTCCCCAAGCAACAACTGCGAGGCAATGCCAAGAGAAGATACACATGTGTACGAATCTTCTGAAAACATCAATAGGGAATGGGATCATTTCCTAAAGTTTTCTCTTGGAATTCCCTACATTGAGTGGAAAATCAGGAGAAATTATCGTCAAACGTAGACGTGATACGTTTTAATATATGTTAATTAAGGGCTCTTAGTGAGCGCGCCATAAGTATCGAGGTGTACGGATGTGTTTCTGAATAGCTTTTTCTGTGTTCGAAAAATGAAGTTCATCTCTTACAACACAATTCTAAAGCAAGTGTCCAGTATTACTTGGAATGTAGTAAATCACTCTGCAAAGGGAAACATTTTTTTCTGATATGTCTTAATAATGCATCGGTTTGAATTCCATGTCTCTGTTCTCTCTTCTGTGTAGGCGTGAATATCAGCTATGAGGGAGCGGGCGCACTGTATTCGCTACTTATTTCTCTGCTTTTCTTTGACGGTGCTCTGGCAGACAAGGTAAGTGTTATTATTTTTGTTGTTTTGGAATTATCGGCATCACGCTAATTCAGTCGCACGCCACGACACCGTACGCGACAGATAGCCGGCGCTGAGCGACTGTTTCTGAAGCTTATCCACTGCCGAGTGTATGAAACTGTCACATGAAACGGCGCAGCTCTCTTGTAATTAGTTACGAGACAGGAGAATCGGCAAACAGACAACAGAACGGCCTCTTCCCGAGGAGGATCAGCGTAGGATGTGCTTGGTCGAGTTACCAAGCTGCGCTGACGTTTAAACTCGAGTCCTCTAGGTGGAGATAGCATCCAATCTCACGGAGCTGAAACGAGGAAGTGAGACGTACAGGAGCGGTTCTTTATGATTAAGTAAAGTTCAGCGAGGTGTGTGCATGTCACGACAACCGAGGCTCATAAGAAACACTCCAAAGCTGTCCGGGCGTCGTCAAGTCAAACGCAGGCCTGCAATATCATTCCTTACCCTTACGTGTACGTGATAGTGTAGCATCTTTTGTATTTTAGCAGTATGGTGATTTTATATGAAGACACATGTTGAATTTTCCTTCATTCTGGGTGATTGTAGTCATTTGAAATTTGATTTGCTGCGACGACTTTAAGCCTATAATAGCATTACTTTAAGTAAGACTTGGAATCAGCACGTAATAGAGGTTTGAGACAGATACATAAACTGTAACTCAAAAAAATATTTTTTGTTGCTTGTGTTTGCATTATCTGTTAGTGGTTTCCCATCAGATTACAACCAGTGTCATCTGTCAACTTGTGGAATTTAATATTTCAGCATGGACTTATACTCGAATGCATGAAGGTTACGTCATTCTTTGGCAGTGATATTGATATCAACAATATTTTTATTAACCCTAGCCCAATTAATGAATCAATAGCAACAATCTCACCCAGGGCTATAACTGGAGTGAAAGTTTTTAATTTCCTCCTTGGCTGTCTCTTCACTGTCATCTGATAGGAGGAATACACTGACAGTGACACGCAAGGACTTCAATTAATGCTTATTAGCCCTTCATACCTCTACCTTTAAACAAAACAATATTAGTATTGGGAGTATTGGTGCAACCGCATATATATTTGTTTATTTGCATTGCAAACGTGGTGATATGCTGACTCGGCAACATAACCATCACTGCACAATGTCCAGTTAAATCTTGCGCTGGGCAATTTGTTCAGATTGGGCCTATGAGTACGAGTAAAGGCTTTATTTGAAATGGAGGCTTTCGGGAACCACAGGGAAGGACAGTGGAGAACCAGAGGCAGCCAGCTGCAGCGTTTCAGAGACTGTGGGACACGTGTGGCTTCCCGTCGACAGCCGGTGAGCTCTTTCCAGATCGTGAATACCAATGGCCCGACTGTGAACTGACGCACGGAGCCAGCTTGTAAACACCAACAAAAAAAAAAGAAGCGAGAGCTGACGTTCTGTCTGAGTCAGGAGGAACGAGGAACGCGTGTACACTGGAGCCGCAGAGGAACGTGGGGAATGGTGGCGGAAGAGGAGAGGAGGCCGTTTAGGCTCAAGCTGCGTTCCTTATTAAAGGGAGTGTGTAATTGCAGGGCAATTAAAAAGACGGTTATGCCACCATCTACAATAGGAGTCCCTGAAACACACCACACGTGGGCGGATGGTGGTTGTTGGGGGGGGGGGGGGCGGGGGGGGGGGTTGCAGAATCACACCCTGGCACAGAGCAAAGCCAAAGGCAGAGGAGGTTTGATCAGTACCCATGTGGTTTAGCTGAACGCATGCACAAGAGTCCACTCTCTGTCGCTTGCATGGCCTCAGGTGAAAAGAACATGCCCCCCCACACACACACCTGGCTGAGGTCATGTTTGGAACCACAACCATCTGGGTTATGGAACCACAACCATCTAGGGCAGCGTTTCCCAAACCCCTCCTGGAGGACCCCTTGTCCTGGATGTTTTACATCTCTCCCCACTCCAACACAGCTGATTCAAATGATCAACTCATTATGAACTTCTGAAGCTGCTTAATAACAAACTGATCATTTAAATCAGCTGTGTTGGAGCAGGGAGAGATCTAAACCATGCAGGACAAGGGATCCTCCAGGAGAGGTTTGGGAAACGCTGATCTAGGGGCATAGAAACCACTAGTGACACAGGAAAGTTTCATTTTGCAACAGAAACACATCACCCATCTGTGGTTCAGTCTTGGGCCTACCTCTTTTGACCTAGCTTCCTTTTGATGTCAGAGAGAGGCACAAGGAGAGGGGGAAGAGTGGCGTAGTGGAGCAGGACCTGCTGCATTGAGAGGTTTGCAGGCTCAGATCAATAGTGTGACCCAACTCATCCTGGAGCGCTTCATTAAAAGGACCAGGTATATGATTGCACTGGTGGGCTGTTAACCTAGTCATAAATAAAGGCATCTGCTAGACAAACTACAAATGAAGTGGAAGCCCCCAAGACCCCACCCCCCCCCCCCCCTCCAAAAACTGCGCCTCTTTCCCGACAGGGGACTGATGACACACAGAGAAACAGGAGGTGAGGCTGAGGGCGCAGATTGGCCTAGTTTGTCAGGCGTGTTTGAATCCTCATCAGTCCATTGACCCACCCCATGGTGATTACTTGCTGTCTGAACTGAACCCTCACACAGCGCTCTATCAGTTAGCAGCCTGGCATGTGCAGGAAGTGCTCGTCAGAAGGCAGGTCAGGTTCAGAGCTGTTGTGCTGAGAAGTCTATCCTACTTGAATATGGCACTCTCCAGAGCCATCTAGTGCAGTGCTTCTCCAACCACAGGCCAAGGCACAAGAGGGTCAGAAATAAGTAATAATAGATAAAAACACAGTGAAGACGCTGAAAGAACCGCTCGTGAATATGCGCGCACATGCTCACCTCGATGTGTTTTCCCTTTAGGTCAGCAGCAGCCGACCCCACGACAGATCCGTTCAAAAACAACATCACGCTCTTCACCAGAATCCTGGACAGACTGCTGGATGGCTACGATAACCGGCTTAGGCCTGGGCTTGGAGGTAGGGGAGACGTACTACTGGAGCTGTTATTACTACTGCTGATGTTACCACTACTGCTGCTAGTGCTATTGTGGCTACAGCTGCTATTACCGCAACCATAACTTCCTCTATGTAAAGTTTTAATTTTCACAATATTTCAGGACGGGGTCCAGTGGGAAGTATATTTCAGATTTCTCTCAAACAAGAGCAAATCAAAAGCCTCCAGGTAGCGGAGCCGAGGTGAACCCTGACACAAGCCATGTGTACTTTGCTTGTAATTCATGGCACACCAGTACTTTCTGCTCATTTCATGTGAATACCTTGACTCTTTGCTGCGATGCCGTTGCGTGCTGTTGGAGTTCTGGGACTGTAGAAGGTGACAGCTTCTGAGGTGACAGCATATCCAAGCAAATTCCCCCTGTTTTGACTCTGTTTGTTGAAGATTTGTGTGCAGGTGGACCTCTTTGATAAAAATGAAGAGGGCATGAGGGTGTGATGAAGGCAGCACTTGTCTCTTGAGCATTCCAAAAAAATGAATCATTCCAAAAGGTTTAGATTGGTTTTAAATGTAACTTTGTGTGAACTACATCAATAGGTTCATGCCTGCGTCATTGAATGGAAAACATTCCATTTTTCCTTATGTTTGTTTTTTTTTTTAAGTGGAGCAGGAAGGGAGAGTGGTTGTCCTGGGTTTCAGTCATGACAGTAGTTCACCATCCAGATGGGGGAATCAGGGTATCTCCAACTAAGGCCTCCCATGACACCATCCTTTGGAATCGGTCAGGGAAGGCTGGCTGACATAAACCCGGGTTTCATAGCGAACCGAAACCGATGTAGAAGCTGTGTCGCCAGGGGCCCATTTCCTGTCTGTGAAAAAGGGCTTCCTGTCCCAGACGCTGTGAGCCGTGGAGCTGTGAGCCCTCCTCCCCCCGCCACCCGCGACCTCTCGACAGGTCGAACGCGTTCCTGCAGCGCCTCGGCCGCACGCGTGTGAGGGACGGCGGCGGTCTCCCCTCCCGCTCGCCGGTGGCAGCGGCGCGCTCCCGGCCCCGTGCGGACAGCGCGGCCCGCGTGATGGAAGGCTTCCTCTTCAGGCAGCTTTATTGCCGCTCTGTTCCTGCACTGCTTAGCCTGGAATCGGCTCTGCGCTGTCAGCTCCGGGAGCGATTTCTTGGTCAGGGGAAACAAACAATCCGTAAATTGATTTTGGCACTGGCCTCATTCTAGCTGGATTGAAGCACCTATTGGATTTTAGATGCGGCGTGTGGGGGGGTTACCGACCGTGGCATTTCTGTATGAGAAATTTTGCCTGGTGTACTCTAGTTAAGCTGTATATATCTTTAACGGCACATTTAAGAAACTAGTAATGTATTTAATGTGCTTAATGAAAATGTATTTTTGTTTATAAAACTGTTTGTGGTCGACTGGTCTGCGCATTCTGCTAATGTTGTGGAAACTGTCCACAATCTTCAGTCTTACAATCAGATTCTTTTTAATGTACCGAGGGCTCAAATTGAGCTTTGGAAAAAAAGCCCTTGGCAACCTTGCCCCATGATTGTGAAACAACCTCCAAACCTATTAACATTTGGAAAAGTAGATCCCTGCAGATGGCTACAAATGAAGATTACAGCCACCTATTACAGGAAGAGAATATATGTTTGTCGGATTTGAGTCAAGACTGTCCCTTGAATCTTTTGGAGTTGATTTTATCAAATTATTGTTTTTGTTATTATTTTAAATGACGTGCTTGAAAACATGAGCTGCTATCTTGTCCAGGTCTCCGTTGCAGACATACAGTATGAGTAAAAATCACATACATAAAGCAGGGCATTGACTTCACATTGAGGTACAACACTGGTATGTGATTTTTTGCGTGGGCTGTATGCAAGAAGCAGTATCTTTCTGAAAATACATTGTGTGAGGTCCCTTCTTTCCTCCAGGGCGGCACTGTGGTAAGAAACGTGAACGCGTATATGTGAGTGCATGAATGCGCACGTGTGTGTGTGTGTGTGGGCAGTACCTCAGAGGAGCCAAACTAGCCACTCTCAGAAACTCAGTGCCAGTAAGAAACCCAGACCTTAATGGAGCAGAGTGGACCACAGAAATAACAGCTTTAGGTGGGAGAGGCCCAGCAGGAAGTGTGCTCTCAGTTTCAACATCTAATGCATTTACAAAACACTAGGCGGTTACATTATGAATCGATGATAATGCAGTTTTGTCCAGACGAGGCGTATTTTACTTTGCATGGAAGTCTTTCTCACTCTCATTATTTATTCAATTCGACTCTCGTGAGAAACGGTGCATCTGTGCCTCGTGCAGCGGAAATAATTCGCAAATCCCGCATCTGTGTTATTGAGTTGCGAATGGTTCTCTTTGGTTGACTGCGACGTGAAGGCTTTCTCAATGTGCGTGGCGTGTTCATGTCTCGCATTAATTTTACAGGAATTGAGACACACTTTGCCTGGAATCCTAGGTTAGCCGTCACTTTCAGCAGTTCAGATATTGGTGGTGTGAATGCATCAGTTCTCCCGCATGATTGAGCTAACCTAATGGTGAACACCGCACAAGTATTGCACGATGCATTTGCAAAAGTAAATAGATAGGGTATCTGTCTATTAAAGGTGAATTAGACAGGTGTGTCTGTGTGTGTGTGTGTGTGTGTGTGTGTGTGTGTGTGTGTGTGTATATATATATATATATATGTATTGCTGTGAATTTGCGTGTGTGTGTATGTATATGTGTGTATGTATGCATGTGTATACGTCTTTGTGTGTCTGTTGGGTTTTAATAGTCAAATGTACATTATTTAATTTGAATGGGACTGGATTCCATTTTAGGACTTTATTGGTGGATGCTCTGTATTATATGCAGTTTAAAACATTCACAAGTCTACAGTGTTGATTCTGAGGCCAGACACACACTTTTGGAGTTCTCCTTTTGGTTCTGGGTTAAATAGTGTCAGTTGCACGGTGAACGCTGGTGGTGAAAGTGTGTAGACGGATTCTGGTTGGAGCAGTTTAATCGCAAAGCTCAGGCGCTCGGACGAACCTGCGCTGAGGAGACCGACCTGAGGCCACTGACTCTGGAGTCTCACGTCGAAGGCGCTCTCCTCTGACCTGCGCCGAAGGAGACGGGATATTTTTGGATGGAGAGAAAAAGAGCTTGTTTGCGCAGACTGCGAGCTCTTACCTGGCTGTGCGTCCAGATGCGTTCGGCTGCTGCACGCTGAGCCATCGTGGGATGGCGGCTCCGAGGTGCTTGTTTGGATCACTCTGAGGATATCCTGCTGTTCAGTGTTAAAACACTCGCGGGCGTTTGGCCCTGACATTTCTGTATGAGCAGGTTAAATCTGCTCTGCAACCATCGCGGTCCTCTTTAAGAGGCACCTCGGTTGATTCGCCTATAAACCACACCCAGTGTTTGGGAGAACGCATCAGACATTTATAAACTGCCCTGTAAGAGCCAGTGAGTCGATCTGAATTCGGTATATTCAGCTAATCCTGAGGTTCATTTTAAAATACCCATTGATTTTTTTCAGTCAGTCATACATATTTAATGATAACTCTAAGGTAAATTGGGGATATGCTTCCAAGCATGAACCTTGGCGTCTTTTTTTCTAAGCTTTGAAGTCCTCAGGTAATATTCCACCAATGCCATGACCTTCTCTTTCCCGTCTTCTAAATTATGGAGGCTATACATACATTACTATCATCTTAATTTTGGAGGTTTTACATATATTACCTTCCACCTAATTATAGTGCTTTGACACATTACCATCCTCTTACTTTTGGAAGGCATGTGTACTTTACTATTCCTAAAGTGTAGAGTGTATTAGCACTCTACTTTAGAGAGCATGCTTGCATTAGTTACACAAAGGCAGGTAGGCTTTCCTCCTTCCTCCGAGTGGAGATTTCCAGGTTCACACCCAGACAAGGACACACCAGACCATCTGATTACCGTAGCCCTGCACCAGCCCGGATTCAATTTAGGAATGGTTTGCAGCGTGAAAGCTAGTCAGCGTTGTAAATTCCTCTCTTGACGAAGACCTCTGTTGCAAATAAATGTCACATTAAGGCACAACACGCCCTGCTGATTGCTTTTTCTGTGCGGTCAGTTTGTTTTGCGCGGGCGATTTGACGAAGAGGCAGCTGACGGCCGTATATTCGGACGACGGCGGCGGTAGCCAATCTCACTCCTGCTACATCGATCCAGGCTAATGCACTGAGTGTGCTTTCAGCTGTACACACATATTCCATTTCTATCCATATTTAATATTTATATACATGAATATCGATATTTGCCAAAGCATAGTAATGTGGATACTTTTTTGTTAAACTAGCATGTTTTTAGTACTTATCAGAGCACTATTTTTGAACACTGGACAATGTCAGATTTTTCTTCTTGGTAAATGGATTTTTTTTTTTTTTTAACACAAGCTGCATGAACAGATGTAAACACGCTTGTTCTTGCCCACTGTGGCTTATAATGGCAACTTGAGAGACAATAACAATTCTCCAGCTTTTCAAGAGGTTTGGAGTAATTTCGTGAGAAGTGACCGGAGAGAATTTCAGCTGTCTCCTGAGACGGCCATTCAGGGTAGAGGCTTGAGACAGTCTGCTGTGAATTCATTCTGCTGCCCGACGAGGATGAAAAGATCCAAGCAGCCAAATATAGAAGATGCTCCATAACATTTATCCAGACAAGTGGAATGAAATAACATTGCTTTGGTACAGTGGATACATTTTGAATTAATAGTGTTAACTGCACATTTGCCGTAAACTAATTGAAACCATATTGACAGGTACGTCTCTGAAGGTTAAGCTCAATAGAGCAGTTATTGGCTCGAGGGCTAGTGTGTCTGGTACCATTTCACATGGCATTCAAACAGGAGACGAAATGCTGGTCCTTAGACGAGATAAAATTCAGTCAGCTTTCCTTTACAAAATGGCAATACATGGCACTAGATGGCTATATTTGAAATACTGTATATTTGAGATCAGTAAATGCATAAAAAATTTTCAACGATTTAATATGCACTGTATATATACTTTGCATTTGAGATTTAGATTGGATCATACATCACTTCTCTGCCTTTAAAGGATGGAAGAACCCAGAGCAGGGAGGAGAGGTGGAACTGATCCAATTGAGCATTTGAGTGTTGAGGAGGAAAAGGATCCTTCAGGACCAGGGCGCTCCTGGACCAGGCTTGTGGCCCCCAGCGCTGATCAATAGCGACTTACATTTTCTCCTTCTCAGCTCTAATCAGACTGGCCTCCTTACAGTAACAGTGGTGGGACTCTGTACTCATTGTACAATGGTTAAACGTTTCTCTCTCGCTCTCTCGCTCACTCTCGCTCTCTCAGCACATGACCATTTACAATATAGTATCGCAAAAGAAAAAAACGACTCCCTCTCACAGCAATAATCAGGCATCACAGTGAGTAACAGCACCAGGCCCCCAGCGCTGTCGAACAGCGGTGCTCTCGCTCTCCTTCCTGCTCTCTCTCCCTCTCTCTGTCTCTCCCTCTCTCTCAGCGTTAAGCAAGCATTAGAGTGAATAACAGCACTAGGCCCCCAGAGCTGTGCAACGCCAGTGCATGCTCACACACTCTCAGCGCTAAGTAGACTGCTGCCTTACCACACTGGGCTCCCAGCTCTGTACAACAGAGGAGTACCTTCTCTCTCTCTCTTTCTCTCTCTCTCAGTGCTAGTCAGACTTGGCTCTTTACAGTGAGTAACAGGGCTGGGTTTCCAATGAAGCAGTGGCACAGGGTAAGGTAAGAGCCCCTGCTTTTTGAATATGCCGGTCAATATTCCCGCGAGACTCGGCCAGAAGCACCCGTTTCAGCAGACCCTTTGAAGGTGCGTGCTCCACAGTGCCTACTTATCTCCCATTAGCTGCCTCTCTGTACTTAACCTGTGTGGCTCTCCATGGGGGGTGCAGCCCCTTGAGAAACCTTGCGCGTTTCAAAGGTTTTAAGATCCAAGCGCGAGGTGACAGGTGCGCAGATACTGGCTGCAGAACAAAGCAGTCCCTATAATTAGAGTTCCTTTTCTCCCATGGAATGATATGTGGTGTTTGGATTTGTGTCTTTTTTTTGGAGGGTATGTACATGCATGTCAAATAGAGAGGTTGTTTGCGCTCGAAAGCCTGCCTGCATGTTTTTGCATGAAAAAATGTGTGTTTTTGTGCATATATGTGTGGGTGTGTGTGCGCGCACGCGTGTGTGTGTGTGTCTGTGTGTCTGTGTGTGTGCGGGGGGGGGGGGGGGTAGACTGTGGATGGGGAAATGCACTTGTGTCTGCAATTAGCATTTGCGTCATCATTTTGCGTGTGTGTGTGCAGCTGTGTGTGTATGTGTGCTTGTGCAGCTGGGCATTTGTGCCCTTTTGTGTGTATGTGTACTTGTTTGTGTGTGAAGATGTGTATGTGTGTGTAAGTGTGAATATGTGTGTGCATGTACATATGTGTGCAGCTGTGTCCTGGGTTTGGGGGGGGTGGGGATGGTATCTGAATTACATGCCATGTCTGCTCTCTGAATGGCTTTATGTGGATGGCAAGGATCACTGAATAGCTTCAGCTTAAGCACTGTGTGTTTACAATGTGCGAGGCGTGGCACTGCACCATACAGCAGTGCTATTTTGAGACCCACCGTGGTCCTGGAGACTCCCCACTCATGCAGATTTTTGTTCCAGCTCAGCTCTCAGATAATTTCTTCTGATTGAGCTGTTGATTGAACATTGACCTTTCTTTGTCTACTCCACAGTGAATCCGCAATAAATTTGTTGTCAAAGAAATGTGTTGTCAGAGGTGTGTATTAAAATAAAAAAGATAAAGGAACAGTGTTTCCTCAACATATTTATGTTCATACCTGGCCCTTGAACAAATTTAGGGCAGCTGCCTCGATAAAGCTAAATTAGTTGTTCAATTACCTGATCTTGGCCCTGTTGAACAACCAATTAATCTCAATCCATTAAGTTGAGTACCTGTCTGCATTACTAATTTGTTAAAGGGGCATACCTGAGCAGAAATATCTTGCGCTGAAGTAGACTGGAGTTACATGGGAGCAGAGAATCAGCATGCATGGCGTGTCCACAGGACCAGGCTTCAGAGACACCATTCTAGAGAAGGAATGATGAAATGCAGAATGAGAAGGATTGGGGATCGGACTGTGTGAGGAAGAAAAGGAGTGTGAAAGAGGGGGGAGGCGCAGAGTGAGGAAGAGGAGAAACACAGGCTGAGTAGGTGGAGGAATACCAGTTTGAGGAAGGGGGAAGGTCAAGGTGTGAGGGAGTGCATACACAGAGTGAGGAAGAGGAGAGGACACTGAGTGAGGAAGAGGGGAAATACAGATTGGGGAATAGCCGAGACACAGGGCAAGGAAGAGGAGAGGATGAAGTGTGTGGAAAAAGGAGAGCACAGATCGAGCAACACAGGTCTGTGTTCTTGTGACTGATGTATGGTAGCATACTTGGCTTCCCTTGTCTTGTCAGATCACACATGTCAACTTGTGGTAGGGTTTGAATAATGTTATGCTCACACTCACTGGTCTGGGGGTGTTGTTAGCCTGGTCTGACACTGCTGCTCATTCAACTTGAATGGATACACTTACGTTCTATTGTGGCGGAAGTCGCTCTGTATAAGAGCGTCTGCTAAATGAATGTAATGTAATGTAAAGGAATGGCGGAAATGCACGACGAGAAAGCGGAGAGGGCGTAGAGTGAAGAAGAGAAGAGACGCTGAGGAAGGTTGGAGGCGGGAGAGCCCTTCCCTGTCCTTTCCCTGCTTCGTCTCCGCGGGACTCTGCCTATCTCGCGGCAGGAGGGATCTCCATGCTTAATGCGCTCCGCCAAGGTCCGCCATCCGCCGTGCCCTCTGGCGCTCTGACAAGAAAGAAGCTCCCTTTTGTCCCAGTTCTGTGGCACATTTATGGCTCCCTGCCATCTGAGCTCCCTGTAAAATCCTCACTGTGTGTTTCAGTGGGCTCGCTCATGCTCTCAGGACCCTTTAAGGTGTCCTATTCGTTCATCATGCGAGCCCATAAAGAATACACACCACCAGTTTTTCTGTGGCTTTTACAAATCTCAGTCTGCCCCAGAGTGCTTTTTCCTTAAGGAGTTCGGCTCTTAAGAAATTATTGAAAAATGTAACAAAAAAGGTGACATTTGCTCCAATTCCTCACTCGAAATTAAGGACAAAGCAGATTGTGCTTAGCTTGGGTCTGGGCCTAGATGTGATGGGGAGAATGTTTTTCATACATTAGACTAGACGGATGTGACAAGCCTCTGCTGAGGTTACTCTGCGTGAGCTCTGCGGGTGAACAAGCGGTGAGAATATTGGATGAGGTGTCGTATTTTTGTCGCTCATCTACACCGGACCTGCCACCGTGGAAATGCGTCCAGAATCTCAACCCCCAATACCCCCCTCCCCCCCCCCCCCCCCCCCCGGCTGGGCAAACGTCCCTGCTTGCGTCACCCTCGCGCATACCTTATTTCCAGGTGGCCCCTTCACCCCCGCAGCCCCAGCCTCCCCACAGGTTTGGTCCAGATTTGAAATTGAAATGCACCGCGACCCACATCTGCCAAGCCAGGAGCTGCTCATGAATATTCACGTCTCCACTCAGGGAGCGTGGCAGTTTGCGGTGGTGCCGGTGTGAGCCATCGCGAAGGAAAATTATCCCCCTTGGAGGGAGCGTAAGAGGGGGAAGGATGTCTGAAAAATTAACGGTCATATGATGTGCTAACTGCAAGATGAAATTGTGCGGTCATTCAGAATGTGGTGCGTGAGCTTTGCGCTTGGCGTCTTGCTTGATGTTTGGAGATATGGCTTATGCCTGTGGGACATGAAATCTGATCTCTCAGCACCTACCCAGTACAGCTCTGGGCAGTAACATGGATCAGCCCCTCCAATGTGAAAACCAAGACATGCCCTGAATTGTGAGACAGCCCCAATTTCTTGAAGGCCTTGACTTTGAAGTCTTCCTTCCAGGATTTTAAATAACCAACCGTGTTTTAGGAAATATAAGGCTCTAATTAACCAAAAAGAAGGGGAAAGCCATCCTAAGTCTTTGTCTACCGTGCAACGCAGCCTCTCTTCTTGCCATTGGCTGTCAGAATGTAGATGGATGTGGTCCCGAGATGAGCTGCTGAGGCTATAAGTCTTCTTTGCGATCGCACCAGCAGTTTTGGCCCAGTCGTGAGCCATTAATCGCTCCGGACCTCTGCTTGATCGGTTGGCATCGCGTGCCATTTTAGGTTAAAGCAGAACACTGTGGTGTGTCACGGTTTGGGCAAAGAGGGGAGATCGGAGGGATGGCGGAACTTCCACCAAGAAATGAATGGCACACACCGGATAGGTTGTAGGTGACTATATGCCTTCATATAGTCTGTGATGTACAGACAGATACATACGGTCCAAGATGAGGATTTTCTGTCATCATATCTAAAGGATGCAATGTTATGAAGAGCTTCGGTAAAGCGTACAGGTTGTATTTAAAATTCAATACACTTCTGGTGCTGACAGGGTAGCTCATGGCCCATCGCTGGCAGGATTCCCAAAACCCACAAAAAGTGCCGTGGCAACAAAGCCAAATAAAGACGCACTCAAAAGTGATGTTTGGTCCTGGCATACTGAGGTTGCTGAACACACACATCCATTCTGTGTTACATTTGCTGACTCCTTATATCCACAGCAGTGCATAAGGACATCACTGTAGCGTAGCAGTAAGGAGCAGGGCCTGTAACCCAATGGCTGCTAAGTCCATTCCCTGTTGTGCTGTTTGGCAAGGCACACCCAGATTGGATAAATTGCTAATGTGAAAATTGTAAACTATGTGACTTTGTCTGGATATGAGTGTAGTTGATTGTCTTTGCAAATTTCATATTAAATGAATAAAATAATAAATATTTATAACTGAGGTTTTGGGATACATTTAATAATCTTGATTATAAAAGGGAGACTAGATATTGGCCTTATCTATCCATCTATATCTTGCCATCAATTACTTTTTACATTCTAATGAGAACTGCCCAAGTTACAAAGGCATTTTTACCAAATCATACATAATAAAGTTCAAATGGAATCAGGTGCTGATGGGTGATGGCCATTTATACTGACACATTTGCTAATCATGTAACACACCCAAAAACATGTTTAGCACAATTAGCAGTTTTACAGGTACAGATTAGCTTCTCCTATTTCAAGCCAACATGCGTCTGCTGCTGAAAAAACAAACCATGTCCCTTGATATTGTCAATAACCTCCTATAAAAAACAGGCCTACATCCCCAGGCTTTGAAAATACTAAGGATGCTTAAATAGGAAGCAACAAAATCAAAATCCCCAAGGGCTATTTCTGTTCTGTTACTATTATTAATCATATGGTGTGTACAAATTTATGTTCGCATGGCTATTAATGGATTCACTTTCTTGCCGACATGTATTTCTAATAATACCCTGTGTTCATGCAGCAAATGCCTATGTGGATTTTTTTTTTAATTTGGCATGCTTGTCTGAACGTAAACAATGGTAATTCATTTTTGAGATCTTTAAAACCACTCCTTCTTTTAACGGGTACATAGGATTGTTGTCTCAGATGTGATGCTTCCTTCACCCTACTTTTATCAGTTATGTGTATCGTATGTTTATTATGTTTAATTTGCCGTATGAATATCCAACTGTTTTGGGGAAACATTCAGTAGATATTTGAAAATGAACCTCAAGGCAAATGGTTAGTTGGACAAGCAAAGCGGATACCAAATCATCAGCCTTATAGGGCCTTATTTACAAATGCTCTGGGTTTTGATTTTCTCATAGGACACCACCTTAGTGTCTGTTTTTCTTTTTGCAAATACCTATTCCCGCTACAACACTAACTGCAACCTCAAAGAATAAAAAAAGCTCAGGCTTTACGGCATCACAGATCTCGCTTGGCTAGACACAGTCACGAATCCTGTCTAAATTGCTACCAACGCCAGGCCAAAGTCAGACGGTTCCTTCAACAGAATAGGGTGGGCTGATTGCCTCACTGTCTGTCTGCTGTAGTCATTGATCACTAAGCGGAGCTGCGATTCCCCTCCAAACAGTTGCGGCACTTGTCTGACGTTTTTCTGATGTCCGCCTCTTTTTTTTTTCCTAAAGGAATACCTCAGCCATTTTTGGTCCATTCTCTGCATTCTGTGGCATTCTGCTTGACAGCATCCACCTCAAAAAATGCAACTGTGCCCTTTCAGTTGATTATTTCTTTGTGTTAACACCAACGCAGTCGATAGACTTCCATGAAAAAGGCAAGGCTGAATACACACCTGCCAGTCGTGTCCTGTGGTCCCTGCTGGATCTCCAGGCCCTTTGCAAACGCTGGGAGGAAAAGGTCTGCCCAAACCTTTTAAACTGCTCTCCATCGAAATCAGTTTGATAACAGCAGCAGGCAATTTAAAAGAAAAAAAAAGCTCCGCTTTGTGTGGTGGGGCCAAATGGAAAGTCGTGAGGGAGGATTGACTGCTTAGATGTTTTGTTCATTACGTCTTTTTAAGGGGGCTGTTTTACTTCTGGCAATAGTACTTTGTCATTTACTGTGTTCTTTTTCAAACACTTACTCCACAGTGAGAACAGATCAATTATAAACCAAACATCGTAGTCTCTAAACTGGTGATATCTGAACTGGCATAAATCTTTATTATTTTATTTCATTATTTTACTTTACTTTGAAATTTCCATTGGGCAGGCAATGAATCTTTTTGTGTTCTACAATGCTTTTAGCTTTTTTTTTTCCTAACTTCAGTCCCATTTTACACTTGCCTGTGAATTTTCAGCCCACGTCCTCCTGTGTCGTTTAACAGCGTAGAGCCGCCCATCATACCACCAGAGACACCCCAATCAAAAATGAAACCGGCCCCGCAAGCGAGGAATGGGGTGTGAACGAGCCTTGTGTCGGTCCCTCTTTTTTTTTCTGAGAGATAACTGGCAAGCGAAGGGGCGAAAGTGCCGCGCATCCGGCCCCGAGTTTCAGCGTTTTTCCTTTTTTTTTTTTTGTCGTGAGGGGCACCGGGCTTGCTCGCGCCGCCCGGGAGCACGCCGGTTGTGCCGATGAGATGCGCCTGCTAAAAAATGTAGGTCAATTTACCGCGAGCGACTGCGTGTGGGAGGGAAGGGAACAAAGAGAACTCGCCGAGAGCTCGCGGGATTAGCCCGGCTTGTGGGGGAGCACACCCTCATTAGAGACCTGTTTCATAAAAGAAAAATAAAGGGGGGAAAAAAAAAGCACGCTCTGGCTACAGGTGCACTCATGCTTTTAGCCTAGCGAACGCCGTCCATTAGAAAGTTTTGGAGAGAGAGAGTGTTTCTCTCCCTAATGCACAGCGTGGAGAGGCAGATGGACATCCGTGAATTAAAAGGCTTTATTACGGACAAGATATTGCTATTGCAGCACGGTGTCGTCTAAGTTTAATGTTAGGAGAAAACCATTTCAGCCAGGAGGAGGGTTTATTAAGGCTTTATTTTCCAGCTGGCTGCTCAACCAAGGCTGTGATTGTTATTTATTTCCTCAGCTCAACAACTGACACAGTTTATCATTATCAGCATCCCTGCAGTTGCAAATCCCGGCCCCGGTTCAATATAATGGCTTATTTCAGGTCTGTTCTGTGTTAATGATGTTGGTGATGATGATCATTATTATTGATGTTAATATTTGTTTTGTTGCTGTGTTTTACAGACCGTGTCACGGAAGTGAAGACGAATATCTATGTCACCAGTTTTGGTCCAGTTTCGGATACAGACATGGTGAGCTCTGTTTAAAAATTTTCCAGCACAGGACATGCCAGAAAGTGGGCAGCAGTTACATGGTGGGTGGGGTCTGTCATATGGGGGTGGGGTTTTTTTCAGATGGGGCGGAGTTTGTCAGACAGGCATGGGGCCTTTTGGAGGGATACCACTTGCCTGTCCCTTCACAGCACCCTTCTCAGTGACTGTCCAATTAGCTGTTCTCAAAGTCAGAGCCAACAAGCTAAGGGCGATGCTGCTAAGGAGGTCACATCACCAGGCTAATTCCTCCCAACTGATCCTTCTTTCAGATGTACTCCATGCTCAGCGGAATAGTACATAATTTAGATATTTACCAGACATCTTTATTCAAGTTACATAGTGCATTATTTAGCCCTTTTTACATCATTTAGTATTCAGCATCCCATTTCCACAGCTGTGGTTGTACTGGTGCACTTGATGTAGAGCATCCCATTCAGATGTTACCTTACTGGTGTCCAGCCCAAGACCCTCATGTCCAGAGTCTAGTGGTCAAAATACCACTAGTCAGCTGCATGCTGACTGCAGGAGCTAAAGAGAATAGCAGTGAACCAGAGAGAATCCTAGTAAACTAGAATCAGAGGGAATTACAGTGGGAACACAGAGAACCAGAGATAATCACAGTGAATTAAGATGGAAGTAGAGAGAACCAGAGCTAATTACAATGAATTACAGTGGGAACAGAGAAACCCAGAGATAATCAGAGAGACCCAGAGTGGGAACAGAGAGAACCAGAGATAATAACAATGAATTACAATGGGTATACAGAGAACCAGAGATGATCACAGTGAATTACAATGGGAATACAGAGAACCAGAGATGATCACAGTGAATTACAATGGGAGCAGAGAGAACCAGAGCTAATTACAATTAAGTACAATGGAAACAGAGAGAACCAGAAATAATCACAATGAATTACAATGGGGACAGAGACAGCCAGAGATAATCAGAGTGAATTAAAGTTAGAACACACAGAACCAGTGTGGGAACAGAGAGAATCAAAGTGGGAACAGAATGAACCAGCGAGAATGAGAGTGAACCAGAACCAGGGGAAACCAGAGGGAGCCAAAGAGAGTCTGCGTTTGTGAAAGTACAGGTAAGACACAGGCACAGTGCAGGGCAAATCTGGCTAGCTGGTGAACACCTCCCCCTTCTTTTGGGGAACGGATTACAGACCTAGATTTCTTTCTCCTCTTTGCTTTCTTCTTCCCCACATGAAAGATGTGTCGTCCCAGCATTCTCCATTACCTCACGGCAGCTGGGGGGGGGGGGGGGGTTGTTGGGGTTGTATGCACGGCTTGGCTCACATCGGCTGCGGTTTCCCTGAAGGATGCAATTAAGCCGCGAGTGGCGGCGCACTTTGCGGAGATTGATTAAATACGGCGGCCCCTGCACTCCGGCGGGGTAATCAGTGCCTCGGCCCACTTTGGAGACGCTCGCCCCGGTACATTCTCCTCCACTTGCCCCCCCCCCCCTTCCCCCCTGGTGCACCACAGAGGTGCTTATCTACTCCCCACGGAGTGCGGCGCGGCGGACTCGTCCGTGGATTAAAAGCGATAATTTACAGCGCCTTGTTTTTTTTTTCCCCTCGTTCGCTGACTACGCCTCGTTGCTCATGTGTATATATTTTTTTTGCCGTTCCATTAGAGATTTGTAATTTGCCAGGCCAATCAATCGAGATGACTGCAGAGGTGTGAGAGAAATGTACTGTAAGATTTAACGTAGGCAGTCATAATGGCAGTGATATATCAACGATCACTGAGGGTAGGAACCTGTGGTGATGTTATAGAAGATAGTCAAAGTTGTAAATGTGTATTTGGGTTTTCAGTTCGGGTGTTTACTTTGGGATAGATTGAACTGTAGGTGCGAGGTATGTGCATGCAACAAATGGTTATAATTGTGCCGTTCAAAATTATGTCAACTTTTGCTGTCAGTGTCAACACAGAAATCACCTTTTCTTCAGGATGGTTCATTGCAGAAGCCTGAGCACAGACAACAAGGGACAGAAGGCACAGCCATAGCTGAGAGTATCTGTGTGTGTCTCTGTACACACGTGTGTTTGTGTGTTTCGGTAGTCATCCTGAAGTCTTATTTTGGCAGTTTTGGTGACAAAACGAGATGTGATAACCTCTGCTGGAGAGATTGGTCTGCCTCTCAGAATTCAGTACTGAGGTTAATAGCTCCTTTGCACTGCCACTCGTTTCTGCTCGGTGGGAAATCGAGACCCTTTTTGCTCCGCGGAGGCAGGCAGGCAGTCACCACTTCCTCTCTGATGCTTCTGTCGCCTCCCAGAAACAAGGACACTTGGGGACATCGCCGTGCAGCCCGACTGTGTTTCCATATTAATGTGACACAGAAAACAATGCTGTGTGTTTTCGCATGCGTCACAGTGTTCTAAAAGAGGCACCGGTGATGTTATCTGGCATTTTTACAAATCTGCCTGAGAGGAACAGTATATCTGGTCTCTCCTTGGTAGTAGGGGTGAGCTGATATAGATTTTTCGGACCGATATTCAACGATCTCCCGCTCAAAGCAGCCAGTTCCAATATTAATGTTGTATACTTCAGAATGTTTGTTTCTCATGACAGTGCTCAGAAAATGTAAATTCCCTGATCGCTGCACATTTTGTATTCTATTTCTATTTTATTACAGGGAAAATGTGCCTATGATCTTCATAGTAAAAAGTAACTTTTTCCTTTGGTTGTTTTTCTTTTTTAAGAAGGCAAGCTAACTAGTGTCAGTCGGTTAGCCACTAAGGCCTGTTGTACTTAATTGCATTAGAATTTCTGGAGCTCTTTCATAAACAGCAGACTTACGCAGAAAATAAAGATTGCGGAGCTCTTCATGGGCGGCACTGGTAGGCCCTCTTACGAACATGTCATGTTAGGAGTAGACACTAACTTGCAATTACCTGGTTATCCACCCTTATGTAGGTAACCGGAATCTCAGATACCATCATGGTGCTCACCAATCTACACCAGCTAGGGGAAACCTTGTGTTTTGGGCCATACTGAGCCTCTGTGGTTGGAGCGCTAGTGTTTGACAGGCTCTCCACACCTGCAGGAGTGGAGGTCAGAGCCAAAGACGGCGGCATCTTTGGTGGCCACAATCACAGCTGCAGCTTGCCTGGGTTTGAGAAGCCCGGCTCCAAGATTCAGATTCCCACTATCTGAGAGAGGAGGTCCCTCCTGGGTGTGCCTCCTGCTCACTTCCTAGGGTTTAAAGCGAGACTGTGTGGGGACGGTTGCTGTGGTCCACCTCAACCAGGGATCCCGCTGTGAGCCAGGAGCAGTGACACGGCATCGATGTCAGGTCCAAAAACTGCTTTCTAATGCCTCCTCACCAGAGAGGTTGTTTTGCCAAAGGCTGTATAAGCATAGCCATTGCCAGCGAATTACCCACTCAAGCTGCTAAGCTGTCAATGCGATCCCTTTTGCAATGTTTCTGTGTGTTCCGGCCTGGAGAAGGCAGAGCTACCACTTCCTATTCGAAAGGAAGTGGGGGGGGGGTTGGTGTTACCTAAACCTTTTCGGTGTGCCTTAGCCACTGTCTGTAAGCTCCTCCTGATGGGGTTACATTGTGGATTAGCTTTGGACTGGTGCAAGGAAGACCCAAGCATTAATGCAGTGTTTCTCAGTCCTACTCCTGGAGCCCCACTGTCCTGCATATCTTCAGCCTATCCTTGCTCCAAACACTACTGATTGAAATAATTAACACGGTCAGGTAGGTAGAGCAGGGGAAGATGGAAAACGTGCGGAGCAGCGGGGCCCCAGGAGCAGGATTGAGAATCAGTGCATTAATGGATAGTTACTGGAGACAAGCTTGCATGCAGGACACTGTTGCTTAGCCCATGCTGCTCCTCACTGCAGCTGGGCTCCAAATTCTATCAGCACCCATCAAGCTGGGTAGGAAACTAACTAGGCCATGTGGGATGGCTAGCGGCTTAAACGTGGTACCCTCAAGGATACTCATGCATGACAACAGGAATCCCAAGCCCAATCAGTAAATACACTTAGCTTGCATGGACAGCCACAATACAACAGGAGGCCAGCGGTGCACCCAGGGCTACACAAGCAAACCGCGTGAAGCTTGATGGTCAGTTTGAGAGAGCCGCTGCGGAGCCAGCGGGGGGGAGAGCTACCTGCCCTCGACCAATCAGTAGGCGAGGCAAATTCAGGGCACCTGAGCCTGAAAAAGACCCCTCCCTGAGCTGGGGCCAAGCCCTGGAGCAGCTACAGTGGGGGAGATAAGGGAAAGAGGCGACCGCCATTCATAGCCACCTAGAGGGCAGCCTGCGCTCAAGAGCGAGGGATTACAAGCGGGCGCGGCGGGCGACACAATCTCCCTCTGCGATCTCCTGCTGGGATTCAGAAGGTCTCAGCTAGAACATGACAAGGCAAAAGGGACAGGGCAGAGGCAGACCATTCGACATTCTGTGGCAAGAATCATGCAGGTCCCAGGTCATTTGCGGGCATGTAGGCGAAATGACTGGCTCCAGCAGGAATCATTCAAAATAAGGACCTTAACAGCGTTTCTACAGTGAAGGTCAGAGTGAAGTGAAAATAAATCCTCATCGTACATTTTTGGGGTGAGAATGACGGCTTGTGTGGGGTGCCTCTGCATCTCTGCAACAGTGAATGTGATTCTCTGAAATCAACCTCTTTAGCAAGGCCCTTCTGCATTTTCATTTCTTTTGAAAAAGAAAAAAAAAAAAACCTTCAGAGGCCTTTCATTTACACTTCCACTGGCAACACGGACGCCCTGATATGCTACGACACGCGCGGCAGTAAATATTTCCTGTTTCATTGCACGCTGAGCTTTTCATAGTTTGACCCCCGGAGTCTCGCGGAGGGCTGCCTCTCTGCCCGCGCGGCTGCTCGGCCACTCCGAGCGTGGCGGCGGATTTCAGGAAGACACAGCACCGTGTAGCTCCGCGACGCTGCCTCCTTCAGATAACGCCTCGTCAGTTAGTCTTCAAAGGCTACCCGCTTCAATCCTGACCAAGGGACCTCTCGTCTCCCGACAATCGCTTTCTTCTATTCTTAGAGCCCATACCTGCTCGCTTTTTTTAAACCCTTTTTTCTCAGCTCCTCTATGGCACTCCACGCTCAGTGTAACAAATGCTCCCAGAGCCCTTGTGCGCCCAGTTGATTTTTTTATTTTTATTTTTTTGTGCTCACGTATTTTAGGGTGGGGGTGGGGGTGGGGGGGGGCCAGTTGGGAGGTTAAGGGGGGAGAGAATGTTCAAATCAGACGGCCTCAGAAAAAAAGAGAGATAAGGTGCATGTATAATTTATTCCATTTGTGTGGTTCCTCCCCTGTATTCATCCTGAATAATTTTACTCTCTCTCTCCCCCTTTCCCCCCTCCCCCCTCTCTCTCCCCCTCTCTCTCTTTGTGATAATGTGTTTCTGCAGCACCCTGAATACCCAGCCCTTTGATATATTTTTCAGTGCTTTTCAAAGTCAGGCTTGTTCCCTTTTTCCCTTCCCAAGTTCCCAGGAGCTGATCTGCATGCACGTCTATTCTGCGTGACATTTCTCTCTCTCTCTCTCTCTCTCTCTCTCTCTCCCTCTCTTTCTCTCTCCCTCTCCCTCTCACTCCCTCTCTCATTTTTTTCGTCTTTCAAGGAGTATGACACTCTCTCTCTTTTTTTGTGCCCTGCGAAACGGAACCGCTCATGCCCCATGCCGCCGAACGGGCGGGTTTTGTATTCTGCCGTCGGTTTTGTCCTCTTAATTATTTAGCGATTGCTTACGGTGACTTAAACCTCCCTCGATTTCCCTTGCATTCGTTTATACATTACCCACAAAGGAACACGGCGCAAAAAAAAAAACCAAAAAAAAAAAACCCTCCCTCCATGTGGCAACGGGCACTCATCGCTCCTAATGCGTACGAACACACGTTTTAAATCTGAGAGAAACATTTAAGCTGTCTGAATTTTATGTAGATAGGCAATGGCACCGGGCTTCTGTCTTGTTCGTAAAATAGGGCTGTATAAATTAGCCATGACGGTTAATGTTTCATGA
This sequence comes from Megalops cyprinoides, assembly GCF_013368585.1. Lineage (NCBI taxonomy): Eukaryota > Metazoa > Chordata > Actinopteri > Elopiformes > Megalopidae > Megalops > Megalops cyprinoides. The sequence goes on from NC_050600.1 coordinate 23,660,214, forward strand.
GCGCCGCGCGCATCCCGAGATGTATGGGACTTTTCCCAGATGTTGCGGCACGGCGTATCGCCATAACACAGGCCACGTGCGGCAGATGGGAGGCGTGCGAGGCAACGGCAGAACGCCCAGCACCGTCTGCCCCCCCCCCTGCATAAACGCAGAGAGAGAGAAAGAGAATCCAGCGGCACTCATGCAGCCTGTTCCTCAGCCACCCAACCCCCCCCTGTAGCTTCCAGCCAAAGCCGAAGTGCTGAATTATCACCACAGAAGCTGCAGGACTCCTCAGCTTGCAGTCGTCTTCCTACAGGATTGTAGTGTAACTGACACTTCAGGCAGAGGTTTTTCATGGTGCGCCGTGATGGAAGGCATGTATGTGTACACGTGTTTTTGCGTGCGCTTGTAAACATATGTGTGTGTGTGTCTGCATGTGTGTGCATGCGCTTTGTAAACGTGTGTGTGCGTGTGTGTGTGCATATGTGTGTGTGTGTGTGTGTGTGTATGTGTGTCTGTGTGTGTGTGTGTGTGTGAGTGTGTGTGTGTGTGTGTGTGTGCATTCCCCAGGCGTTACAAGGTATCAGTGCAGCAGAACCTTCCATGCTCAAAGTTGTGTGAAATCTCATTTCTTGATGTGGCAACTGGGATGCTGAGTCTGGCAGAGGGCAAGTGCATGCAGTAAATCTGTTTGGCGTCAAGCCCCGCTGACAAACCCATGCATTTGGCAAGGAGGACGGGCTCTGATGGCAGAGGCAGCAGTTGTGTGGTTTAGGCTCTGGACCGTGCCCTGGATCTGAGCGGTGCGGGATAAAAAGCGGAGGGCAAGGGAGAACACAGCATCTGAATCCCACAGGAGCTTCACCTCAGCTGCTCCTTGTGTGTGTGTGTGTGTGTGTGTGTGTGTGGAGGCTATTTACAGGGGTTGTGTTTTGGCCACTCGGCTGATGAGGGAAAGTATGTGTGTGTGTGTGTTTGTGTGTGTGTGTGTGTGTGTGTGTGTGTGTGTCTGTATGTGTGCGCGCATTGTGTACTATGTGAGTGAATGTAGGCTTTTGTGATGTGTTTATGTTTTAGAACATGCTTGTCTTTATTCACTGCGTGTGTGTTTGTGCGTGTATATGTTTTTGCAGTGAGGAATTTTAGTGTTACAGACAGAACACCCACCAAAGAAACAATTTGTCATCAAACAAATATCACTTGATTCAAGTACACTAGATGGAGATTATATCAGGGAATCAAAAGATGACGTAGCATTGGCTGCATTTAGAGCTTTACTCTGCAACTTCACCATTAAAATTGGCACTTTTAAAATTAAATTATTGCATGTGTATACTATTTTTAGGTGGTAACAGTGTTAATGAAAATGCAGCTGCTTGCGGTTTGTAGATTTTAAAATTCCAAAGGAGTGCCAGAGACAGAGGGGGAGAGAGAGACAGAGTAAAGAGAAATCAGGAGAGAAAGAGTTTCGCAACAGCATGCAGACATGTCTAAATCCTGCAGTATCTTGCGTTTCGCATACTCACGGAAAACTGCATTGCACTTGGCTGAGCTTCTCTGTTGCATTCATGATAGCAGTTTACGATTTCCCAAGACACCAGCTGCATTATCTGTCCAGACAACAGGTAGGTGTCTTCAACAGGAGATATCACTCTCTACTTTAATGTAAATATTTCCATTTCGACTTCATACGGAAGATCAGGAGCAGGAGAAAAATGCAAGTATCACAGTTTCCACTTCACAGGTTTCTCAATTATTTGCACACATGCCTTGAAACAGAGGTGGAAAACCCCGGCTTCAGAAGGTAAAAGTCCTGCCACGTATTTGTTCCACTCATGCACTACACCAGCTGAATTTAATTAGCAGAACTCTTCAGCCAGGTAGAGGAGCTAATTAGTGAAATCACCTTGTTTAGTGAATGGCCAGAACAAATACATGGTAGGACTTTTACTTTCTGAAGCTGGGGTTTTCCACCTCTGCCTTGAAATAATATCCCAATGTTCTCAGATATCTAATGTTCTCAAAACTATTAATACAATGCTCTAAACAGTTTGTTACTGTTTTTACTGTTTGATCCCTGTTTGATCCCTGCTCTGCTCATAGAGTTACCCTTAAGCCAGGGGTCAAACCCACACCTGAACCACAAAAATCCCCAGGAATGAGTTGGTCTTGCAAGTGGTGACCCAAGCGGCCGGCTCTCCTTTCTCTCCACAGGAGTACACGATAGACGTGTTCTTCCGCCAGAGCTGGAAGGACGAGAGGTTAAAGTTCAACGGGCCGATGAACATCCTGCGCCTGAACAACCTGATGGCCAGCAAGATCTGGACCCCGGACACTTTCTTCCACAACGGGAAAAAATCGGTGGCCCACAACATGACCATGCCCAACAAGCTGCTGAGGATCCAGGAGGACGGGACACTGCTCTACACCATGAGGTACAGTTGGAGCTGCTTTTTAGCCATGGGGATTCTGGAGTTTCACATTTCAGCCTGGCCATGCTGTGGTTTAGTGTGCCCTTAGTGCCAAAAGGCACACCTGAATTCAGGCCTTTGAATTTTATATTCTACAGCGTGTTGTGGCTTGTCCAAACACAACCTTCCATGCTCACACTCTTCCAATTTGCTCTTAGTAATTCTTTTTTTCCTCCTGATCATGGACTGGACTTTTTGCATTACCATTGTTGCACATGCTCATTATAAGACTTGAATGTTCTTTGTAGGGTATGTGCAGATAACTCTATTGTACTCCTGGAATATGAGGGCACCTGTGATTGGTCACCTCTTCGAGACCTGTCTGGCAGCATGTCATAGCCGCAGATTGAAATTTGTTCAGATTCATTACTACATTAACAGTAATTTAAAAAGCCGAAGCCAGTTTTCAAACAGGAGCTTTGCCTTGTGTGTTCATCAAATGCCATCATGTTGACACAATGCTGGCATAGCTGTGGTTTACTCATGCACATTTACACAGCCGGCTTGTAAAACAGTGTACTTCCGGATAGCCAGGAATCTTCTTGATGGTCCTGAGGTAAACAAAATTATGCAAAGTTTTCCTCACTGAATTAACAAACTTGAAGCAGCCCCCTGCCTTTAAGGCATAATCCACAGTCAGTCCGCTTAAGGACAGAACTGAGATTGATCTCAGGAACTGGGTAGCTCTGCCTGTGAGCGCCAGCACCTGGGAGGCTCCACTGAGTTCAGGATCGGGGCTAATGGGCTTCTGCGAAACACCTGCACAGAGCTGGGAAAATGTATTATCGTTGCCGTGGCTCGCAGCGTTTCTTTTCCCCCCACGATCGCTGTAATTGCGCCGCGGCCTTTTGTCTAGACTTTCACACTCAAGCCAACAGCTTGTCACTTCCGAAGCCATAAATTCAAAACTCCCATTTGCACCTTTGATATTTTTGGAGGTGCGCTGATGGAGTTTTGCACCGTTGGTCCATAGAGCCTTTTTTTTTTGACAAAAAGTAATTTTCTCCTGGAAAATACTTTGGACCTAACTTGAAGTAAATTATGGAAGTACTCCGGCATCTTTTACAATATTTATGTATAATATTATAATATTATAATATTACGTATAATATTTATATATTTAGTGTCACTTCTGCTGATATAATTGCTATTGAAAGCATGAGGTTGTGCGTATTTACTTATTTATTTAATTATTTTTGAGGTAAACTGTATACAGATATTTCTCATCAGTATTGCTCTATTGTCAGTATTTTGGCTGCCTTCACATTGGCTGAGAACATTGTTTTCCAACAGGGGAAAAAGGCTGTTTTTTTCCTCCATAGACCATGGTTATTTCGGGGGTCTGGTTTGAATCGGAAGTCACTAATGACCATTCTCAAATGCAATCAGCGAAAAACAGCCTGACAGACAACATCGCTAAATGCCGAGACGGCACAGTCAATGACGCGACCAGGATTACAGCTCAGGGTCATTAATTTGCTAAAAAAAAAATCACATAAAAGACTCTCTCCAATCTAAAGATCTCAGCCAACCAAACTTCAATTCAAAACTAATTCTGTTTACCCATCCATCAAATGCAGTGCACGTCCCAATCTGAGACAAAGCGTATAGGATCGTTTTTTTTTCAGTGTTCCTATCGAGACACTGCCAGTTTCTACAGGCAGATATTCGTCTGAAATATTTCATATCGACACGCCACATAGGCTTCCGCGTTATGTTACCTGTAACTTCACTGCTAATGGGCACGGATGCAGCGTGAATATAGCACAGTAGAGCAGTACCAAACGGCATGCCTCCGCTCCGTCTATTCTGACGGCCTCTCGCTGTGACACATTGAGGCGGTTACCTTGTTAAATGGGGAGACAAATCGGGCGCTGCTTCGCGGAGTTGCGCCCGGAATGCGCTCATTTCGCCACGCTCCGGCGAAGAAAGCCGCACTGCAGCGCGTTTTGCCGGGGATGATGGTCCTGGCCGCTTTCCGCTGCGCTCGATCATGGGGCCGTTATGATGACGAGCGAGCGAGCGAGCGCTCGGCCGAACGTGGCGGAGGCACCGCGCAGACGGGACGTCTGCGAGGAAGGGAGAAAAAACATGAGCGCAAATCCAGCTGCGTCGTAATCGCCGTCGCTGCACACACAGGTCATTCATCACCTCAGATTTCTGCACTAGCAGCAGACTGCTTGAATGTGGCCACTCATTTGAATAAGTAATATGTAAATACAATCCAAAATCATTTTCCTCCAATTTTATGTATATTTGTACAATATATTCTACAATGAAAGCAGGAAATGTAAGAAGGAATATGTGATGAATTGCGATGAATATATATGATGTGTCTGATTAAAATATATACTTCGCATAGACAAGTAAGAATGTCTTCATTCACTCCTTTCATAGAGGTTAAACACATACGTGCGCACTTCACTGCTGCTGGTTTCAGACCGCGTAGGTTCATTCAAATGCAAAACTGGTGCTATTCATTCCTGGCCCTGCAGTGCCTACAGGGTTCCATTGCTGTCTGGGATTTTAGTGCCTGATTCAACAAATTGCACATCTCAATTGAATTAGTTTAGCTTCCCTCTCTGTTTTCTGGGTGTGTTAGAGGTTTTTATGGAAAGGAGGACTACCGCACTTTGCCTTGCTGGCTGTACAACACCCAGTGGCAAGATCTCTAGGATGGCATTAAGTGATGCACTCACACAGAATCCTCTGTGTGTATGTGTGTGTCTGTGTGCGCGTGTGCATGCGTGTGTGTGTTCTCTTAGGTTGACAGTCCAGGCAGAGTGCCCCATGCACCTGGAGGACTTCCCCATGGACTCCCACTCCTGTCCGCTGAAGTTCGGCAGTTGTAAGTACCCAGTGACCGCCACAGTGCACATCCTGATCAGAGCTGGGACCTTGTGCTTTAATATGACGCCTTTCAAACACAGATGCTTCACATTAGGTGGGTAGAAGTGACACAAAAGAATAGGTAGGTGCCGGGAATGGGGGGGGGTACAGGTTTAGGGTAGGGGGAAGGTGTCTGCTGCCAACATAAGTTGGTTACACTGCCAAATTGTGAGCTTCCATTTAGTACAATTAGACTAGATTGGTCCAGCCTTTGTGCTTTTCACATTTTATTAAATGTGTCATCCCCCTGCCCAAAACTGCAAAAAAATGTTCTGAGACATTATTTTTATTCTTACAGACCATTTATTCCTCTGAAATGGCCTGAGACCTTGAATGACCAGACTTCTTCTGGAAAGCACTCTTCTAATACCAAATTATTAGTCTCCAAACTCTCAAGATTAATGGCTTTCTTGTGTTTGCCCCTCCCTGCAGACAACCCTCTGAAAACCCCAAAGAACAGACAGAGTGTTGAAAATAAGAAAAAAGAAAATGTGTCACATTATTAATTGATGGGTAATTTCTTCAGAATCTGACAGGCTGCCCTCTTTTCCTCGATGAAGTCGTTTCACTGTAGGTCTTGAACTTGGATGTGGTTCATACAAAAAGACCATGTGCACTACTTACGTCAGCCGCCAGTGAAATATAAAAAATTCCTTGTCTGGAGCTTGCAGGCAGCATTTGGAAAAAGTCCCAGTGGACATACATTACTAACACTTTCCCTGTGATTGTATGCACTGCATGGCCCTTGACCCCTGATATAAATCCACTATAGAGGTATATAGGCTTGTGGTATTCTTCCACTCAGTGGATCACATGTATTTCAAATGATGATTAATTCCACACTGATCTATGCATTCGATCCAAGTATCTTTCTCATTTCAGCTGTGTGCTGTCAGGTTACAAAAAAAAAACACCCTTCCCCAAAGATAGTAGATGTCCTGATGTCTCTGTCAACACCCACTTTTTATTTTCTCTTTACGATGGTAAAAAGTGGGTGAGTATTGATGATGATGATGATGATGATGATGCTGACAATGATGATGACGATAATGATGATGGTGATGGCTGGAGTCAACGCGGTAGTTGTTCCTCAGTGCACAGACTACAGCCGTGGCGGCGGCATTGATTTCAGTCACTCTCTAATCGCAGCTTGCCTCTACAAAAACCGTTTAACCCTCCTACCCTCACCTGCCCTCTCCACTCACTCTCCCAATGTACCCCTACCCCTGACACACACACACACACACACACACACACACACACACACACACACACACATTTCCCTCGTCAGCCGAGTGGCCAAAACAGAACCCCTGTAAATAGCCTCCATGGAATGCTATCGTTGGAGATCTGACAGATTACCTCCCCTCGTGTGGGACATTTGGCTCACGGCAATTTCTGATAATTCACTGACCACCCCCTCAAAAGCCCTTCGGCCCTGCTCTCCCCACCCGCCCCTCCGGTCCTCACAGTAATCCAGGATTAAGAGATGAGGGAGAACATGTGCCAATCAAATGCTTTGATTGCCACTTTAAGGTGCCTGACAGACTGTCAGACGCCATTGAAAGAATTGATTCGACGCACTCAGCCGCTGTGTCGCAGCAAAGCCCTATAGCCAGGAACGCTTAGCCCTGGTTCCACAGGTCACTCTGTCTGCAGTCTTCCATTACGGCAACCCGCTAAACTGCCCGATTCAACTAATCTTTGCCTTGATTGAACCGTTTTATCTGACCTCCCCCAGCACTGAGGGTGCTTGGTGGTTTAAACAATGCTGGGAAACCTGCTGGAGTATGGCCCTACAGGATCTGGGTTTAGCAGCCCTCCCCAGCATAGGCACAATCACCTATAAGTTTCATAACAGTCATTATGGGTGACTGCAATCATGTCAGTGCTGACGTAGTTTAGGTAAGTGGGAGTGGGGGGTGGGGGCACCTGCCGTGCGAGCTTCTTCCAGTAGTAATGGATGCTGCTTCATGGGTACCTCCACCCTTAGACAGTGTGGCTGTGTCATGTGCACTGAGATGGCAGACAGGGAGGAACTGGAGTGTGTTAACTGGAATAGACACACAGTGGGTTCATAGGACTTTAGAGTTCAAGCTGGGAGACATTATTATGTTTACTTACACAAAGCTTTTTTTTTCATTTTCCCTCTTGGGTGGTAATATTTAAATGAACCTCAACTGATTGGTTATTAAAAAAAAAAAAAGTTTTAAATACCCAAGTACATGGGAGACGAAAGGCACAAAGTGGTCGACAGCCAAGTGAAACTGTCTCAGCCTGTTCCATGTAAGCTAACTACTTGCTTCCCTCATAAAAAATAATATCTTGAGAGGATATGTTAGAGAATTTATTTTTTAGATCAATCATTATATTTAAAATGTGTAAATTATTACTGTCTTGGTATATTGCAATATGTTTCTGCTTTGTATTAATATATTTCAAATGTATTTTAAATATATTCGTGGACTGAACAACATATTTCTCAATATATTACACTATATTTCAATTTACGATGGGCTGATTGTTGCTAAATAAAGGAGACAGACTTTCATTTTGCTATTTTCTTATTGTTATTAATAAGAATACATGACATTTTACAATAGCAGTGTCCCACCCGGGAAATTGTAGCCTTCGGGTTATAAGACCTGCTACTTAGAAAGAGAACAGGTACCCCTGTAGGAAAAGGAGGAGGAAACGATGAGTAATATAAAAGCTCAATTAAACCATACAGAGAAGTTAATAATTGCATAGCCCTTCCTGTTGCGGAGAAAGACACATTTTCCCCTCGGTGCTGTTGAGTCACACTAACTTGAACATGGTGTGGGAGGTTCGTGCCGCTTGGTTTGCTGTTCTATGGCCTAAAGCGCTTGGGTGCAGGGCGAACAACAATCGCTGAAGTTACCGAGCGGCGACCACGTCTGAACTCCGGATGGCTCATGTTAATGTTAGTGGGCAGGGTGATCACCCTTAAGACGCAAGTCAGATTGTTCTGTCCTAACAGAACACCCAGGGGAAAGGTTTGGCTGGATGTCCCAGGTGTTCGTAAATCATCCCTCTGGAGTTGGTGTGTTCTCAGTTCGGCCAACTGAATATTTTACTTGGAGTTCGTTTTTAAATACAGGCATGTCCTGGTTCTTCATCAGAATTTTTGTTTTGAGAGATATAAATCACATTGGCATTGGGAAGAAGGCATTACAGGAGTTCAGAGAATGGTAGTAATAAACAAAGTCTTGTTGATTACTAACAGAATAACATCAAATGAAATCCCTTTAAACAGGAAATACACTTATGTGCCAAATGTATATTGCCCACATGTTAATTAAGATGTGTACACAGTCAAATGGCATTAGGAAATAGAAAATAGTAACTGACATTTCCTTCTACCCTAGTAATGCCACTAGCATGCTGCACTGAAGTCTTCACCTTTTCTGCTTGATTTAAAATGGTTAACAATTATGACTGTACCAACCTGAAATACTGTAGTTCACTCCACTTGTCATTTCTTCCTTTTTGTGTCCTTTTACAATTTTGTGTCTAGTTTACATTTCAATGCTTGGCCAGAAAAAGACCCCTCACAGTCACAGTAGATGGCTTCTTGGATGCCATAGTTAGTTTACTCACTGACAAATGTCTTCACTGGTCAGCATTTGTTGATATATGAAAACAACATCCATTTATTTTCATAACCCTTTCACACGTTCTATGTTCATGTTTCCAACTGCCTCCCAGCTTGACTTATTTTATGCTATGTATCGCATACTACGTGCTACGTTACGTGTTTGTTGTGTTTCCATTAGCATCATTAATCTTCTCATAGTTTTCACTGCTGCATCTGTTATCCTTTCTAATGTTAAATAACTGTTTCCTCAAAGCTAACATGGGCTAGAATGTTTCCGATTTGGGAGTCAGAACTGTGTTATGCTGCTTATGTTGTAACTTATTTGAATCTGCATTGAAAAATTAATAATCATATTGTATTTATGGCAAGTTTTTTATATGAAAAAGCAGTGGGTTTAGAAGGAATGTTGCTCTGTTGCGTCACTTGTAAATAGCTGTTCTAATCTGTTTTCTAATCACACTGATTTGACTGTACGCTGTAGGGATCAGTCTAGAATGGTCACGCCCATTTGTCCATATGCGCAAAAAGGATAAAGCAAGTGCATGTGCACTGTTTTCAATTGCTTCTCATATTCTGAATATTGCTGTTACATATATGTATGTATTTTATGTCATCATGAACAAAACCTTTGATACGGAGAAGCTTTGTTCTCTAAGGCTACATGTACGGACATATACCTAGAATTTTTCCAAAGCAGACCTTGTTAAAACATAATTGAATGTGTGTTTTAAGCAACACCTTGAGTGAAGTACTGATTTCCTCAGCAGAGAACAGGCCTAGGTGGCCTTTAAGATGAAGCTTCGATCACTCTGTGACAGGTGTATCTCCCCTGATTGATCCTCGACCCTTTTTTTTTTTTACCTCTAAGGGAATTAGAAGAGAAGCCTGCCTTATGAATGGTTTTTTTGTGTTTTTTTGTGTTGAGAACATACTCATGTTCTCTTCTGTCAGAATGTTTTTGATCCGTGCGTTTTCCTTCCTTTCCTTGCTTCGACAAAAACAAAAAAAAAAAAAAATGTTGTGAAAAGAAATGCAGCAGCAAGCAGAAAATGTCTGACCCATGCGTGTGTTGTCTACTGCTCATATCTCTCCCAGAGAGGAAAATGTCATCCTCTCCACCCAAGTGGAAGTAACACTACCCCCCCCCCCCTCCCCCCGCCCAGCCATCCCGCTGTCTAGATCAGGAGGCAGGTGGGCAGGCTGGAAGGCAAGTGATGTTGTTTCATATAGAGAAAGGAAATATGAGGAGGGGGTTGAGGGGGGCAGCTTTAGAGCTGCTGTGTTTAAAGATGCTTCCTGCCTCTGCATGTCGGCATACAGCACAATGAAACAGCTGGCTGTCTCAGAGTGCAGGACGTGCCTCAAACCCCCCTGGAACCTGGAGGCACACGCTCGCGCTGAGGGCCGGCCCCGTCTCGAAGCTTATCGGGAGAAGTTGGGGTGAACGAGAGGCCGGCAGGAAGCAAGCTGCTCTGAGCGTGTGCGGAATCCCCATCCCCCCCCGCCCACCCGCCCCTTCCGAATGGGGGGGTTCGTTCAGGAATTAGCTCATGTATTCAGCGAGGCTTCCCCAGCAGAGGAGCTGGGAAGCGGTTCCTTAATACCATTTCAATGTGGGCATCGGCTGTAAAGCCGTGCAAGCTCTGCCATTAACAGCCCTTTATTTTGCCATCACACATTATGGATATTAAATTATAGCCTATGTTGCAGCCGGCAGGGCACCATTATTTCATTATAAAAACATTCCATTATGCCATATGCAATAGTGAGCACTTTCTGTAATGTGAAACCCTTCGAAGCTTCAGAGGGAGCTGCATCCTGTTACGCAGATGCAATCCCAATTCCTTTGTCGACTGTGAGGTCTCTTCAGTCGGAGTGCATGATGAAGGTGTATTGGCCTCATAAATCTTTGCTGCCCGTGTGTCGTATTTTCAACTCACAGGATATTGCGAAACATTGATTTATATTTGAGGCTGTGCAGCGTTTTTTTTTTTTTTTTGACATTTTGAAACATTGCTTGTGTGGGTGTCGGTACTTTTGGGATGCCAAATGCGATGTTTTTTTTCCTGTTGGAGGAAAGTGCCGGTGCACATTTGAATCAGATTTTCGCCGTATCAGATGAAATTGGGTCCCAGATTAAATCAAGGCTTCAATCCCTCTGCCAATAGTGTGCCATAAAAATAACGTTCAATCAGCTTTGCCGATACAGCATTTGTAGAAATGCTGTTCAATCCTTCTGCCAATACTGCATTATCAAAATAATGTTCAGTCTCTCTGCTTATACTGCATGAGTAAAAGCAATCCCTCTTCCAAAACCCTGTAATAGAACAATATGTTTCAATCCATTTTACAATAATGCATTAATGAAAATACTGTTGATGCAGATCTCAGGACAATATTGTGTAATGTCCTGTCACCCTTTTACTTAATATTTCCCTGACCTTTACATAGTTTTGTTAAGTCATTTAGAAGGTGTACCCTGCAGAAAGGTACTTAACCTTAATTTCTTCACTAAATATTGTGATGTGTGAAAGGATGATAATGTAATCTGTGTAACTCACAGTAGATAAGGATTAATTCTGCTATGCAACTAAGCAATGTAATTTTGGTCTTTTCAGTAAGGAAAGAGGTCTGTTAGTTTGCAGGATGTAGACATCTTTGTCCAAGGTACACATAATATGACATGATGACAAATGTTACGCAACTTGTTGACAAATGATGGAAATCAAATAAAATTACCTCTGTTATGAAAAGAAATGGGGAAATTGTTAGGGCAAAAAAATTACTCACAGTTTACATTCTGAAGCATGTTTGTGCCCAGCACGCTGTGATTGTAATGTAAGTAGGTCACCCAGCAAAAAGCAAGGAATAATTTTGCGTTCTCCCATTTGTGCTGCATTGGCCTTGGTTATCAAGCATGTGCGCTCTGTTTCTTCCCCTCTGCAGATGCTTACACGATGACAGAAGTGACGTACGAGTGGACACGCAATGCCTCCGAGTCGGTTGTGGTCGCTGAGGACGGCTCGCGGTTGAACCAGTATGACCTACTCGGACAGACCGTCGGGAAGGAAACCATCAAATCAAGCACAGGTAAGCAAGGCCAGCGTGTATCTAGGGCAGTAAAAACAAACATACAAACAACAACAAAAAGCCCCGAAGACCTCAAGTATGATGGGACTGAGTGGAAATCACTGGAGGAGGAGTTCTTTTTTTGTCGTGAGGGAGGATGTCAGTGTTCAGTGGTTATCTCACTTATCTCAAGCCTCTGTCCTTATGAAACCCAGCGTTACTTGGTATCATTGGCTACAAGCCTGGACTGAGGTTTGAACTATGGGGATAGGACAAGATAGCTGCCCTGCTCCACTCCCTCATAGAGATATAATCTGGCAGATGCTCTAGGGGGGTCCGGTCTTGCATGTATGGTGACGCCACCTTTGGATTTTTGAAAGGTGACAATGTGTTCTGCAGCATGATCCTGCCCTTAACCACTAGCCAAATTTCACTAAAGAACTCCTGTAGAGAGGGTCTTCCCCGCTTTGACATTTAAGACGTTTCTGTGGGCCGAAATGAACCCATGGGCTCCAGAACGGCACACCGGAAACACTGGCCCTGACAAGATTTTTCAGTATGCCACGTGCGGGGGCGATCGGATGAGCCAGCAAAGGGCCTGGAATACAGAGACTTTGGAGAAAAGGCCGCAGCGAAGATTCCCAGGGGATTCTGGAGGAAAATTCCATCACTCCATCTGGGAAGGGGGGGGGGGGGGGGGGGTGGCTTGTGGGAACAAGATGGCCCTGCTGCACAAATGGAAAAGGATCACCGGGGTCTGGAGCTGTCTCATGCTTTGGATTAATAAAAAAACATTTACTCAGGACTCTATCATGAAGGGCAGGTGAGAAGATTGCCCTTATTGATGGGGATACTTTGTCTCAGGTGTTGAGTGGCTCATTTATTAACATTATTTTTTCAGAGAGGCTCCATTTTAATCACTGTTCATTATACCATTGTACCCCCAGACACTGAGAATATGTGTTATTAATTTATTTTGCATTAATTATTACTCGCATGATTGTTTTTACTTTTATATTTACATTTACATTTACATTTATTAATTTAGCAGACGCTTTTATCCAAAGCGACTTACAAAAGTGCATACAGCAAGTATAGCGACAGTACGGGGACAGGATGTGTACAGTTCCACAATGAGACAGTTCTCAGCTGAGAGCAAGGTCTGTTTGAGGACACAGTACTATTAGATTTGTACAATTACAGCCTATAGGGCAACTAATACGATACACTTTCAAACGGCAAACTTCAACAACTTCAAACGGCGCAATGAGCGTCAGGGTAAAGGCGGCAACAAGAAACAATTGCACAAAAAAAAGCACAATTTAAAAAGCACAGCAATTTACGACAGCACAGATTGGGGGGGGGGGGGGGGGGGGGGGGCAGCAATTGTGTGCTGGGTCAGTCCAGGTAGAGTCTGAAGAGGTGCATCTTCAGGCCCCGTCTGAAGGAATGGGGTGAAGAAGCTGTCCGTAGCGAGACAGGGAGTTCGTTCCACCACTGGGGAGCGATGTAGGTGAAACGCCGATGTCTGGCAGAACGAGCACCTCCTGCCTTGACCATGCAAGGAGCGAGGCATCCAGTTGCTGCTGAGCGCAGGGGTCAGGCTGGTGTGTAGGGCTGCATGAGTTCTTGGAGGTAGGCAGGGGCTGTCCTGTTGATTGCAGAGAAGGCGAGGGTCAGGGACTTGAATCTGATCCTGGCAGCGACAGGAAGCCAGTGGAGGGATTTCAGCGGGGGAGTAACATGGGAGAATTTGGGGAGGTTGAAGATCAGTCGGGCAGCTGCATTCTGGATGAGCTGGAGAGGCTGGGTGGTGCAGGCTGGGACACTTGCGAGGAGAGCGTTGCAGTAGTAGTATATCAGTGCAGTAGAACAACTTAACTGTAACTCCACCAAAAAGTTTTGGAGCTGAAATACAAAATATGTCCCACATACAGGCATAAAGCCATACAACATATTTTTTGTTATAGGAAGGCAAGCAGGACAAGCTACCTGTCCATATGAAGGCAGCCCTCATTTAAAACATAAATCAAATAGGGATCCCACTGGATGCTAAAGATGTGATATTAAAATGCGTCCAATTTCCTTGGTCACCGAGGGAGAAAATCTGAAAATATGTGTTTTTTACATCTACAGACATTGGCCTTTCCATATCCCCTATTAAAAATGTGTGACATTAAACAGCTTTAACGTCTCACCTTTTCGGATTCAGCGATTATCTTGCAGGATTTTGCTTGTCTACGCAGGTGGCATTAGCTGTGGGATTGGAGGGTGGGGTGCATTGTGGGTAATTGACTTATTGCCTGTTAGAGAAAATATGCATCTCAACTAATGCCTCTGCATAAATCCATCACAGTGAGCTAAAGTAGAACTAAAAGTGAAGTCAGTCTTAAGCCAGTGTTGAAGAAGCAATGATAACACCAAAATCCATATCATATTCAGTATATCTGAAGATCCTTGGTTGTAAGTGTTTTGGATTAGGGAACTGGAACCTGAGATCAAAACCTGAACGGCAAATATAACCAATGCAAAAAAAAAAAAAAAGGTTTGTAATATTTTCATTCAACCAGCTTAATTTGCATAAGTGACATACTTTTCACAAGAACCTGATTTGGATTGTCATGCATTGAGCACTGAAGCTGTAATTGCCACATCTCGTAACAATGAGTAAATGCCACTTGAAAAAATTTTGATTCAGCAACAGTCTCTAAGCTGAACCCTGACTGGTGTCAGGCTTCCAAATTTTATGTTATTTTAAAGGTCACACAAATGAGATGTGCGGCTCCTTTGCAGTGAGATTTGTAATTAGTGGCAGTTGTTCAAATGTGAAGGTAACAAAGCAGGAATCATTAGTTTAATACATCTGTGACTGGAAGTTAAAGACCCCCCCCAAAAAAAAAAAAAAAAAAGATTGAACCCAGAATACTGAATTGCAGAAAAAAACATGGAGCACACTACAGTGCATGTCTAGTATTAGCAAACAGTTTTCAGGAGCAGACAATACTTGGAAATGGGAGAATGGGAAAATCTGGAAGCGGGTTTATCCCACATGACAACAAAAGAATATGCCCAGGTGAAGAGGAACACCAAGTACCAGGTTTTTCTTCATTCAAGATAATATTCGTAAGCTATATACTAATCATTCATCAATAAATTATCAACGCTTCCATAGTTGACATTGTGCGTGGCATTCATTCATAGAGTTGGATATTCATTGAATATTCATTCAACTTAGAATTCAGGTTGAATACATTATTGAAGGAGAAAATGGCAGTGCACAATCCCAGGATTTGCCATGGTGTGGTTAAATGTACGGTTCCCTATGATGTGATATGCTGTTTGAGAGGAGGCAAGGCCTTGATGGTGCAAAACTGCATTTTATTGCTATTTATTTATTTATTTATTTTATTTTAACTGCATCTATGAAGCATAAAGGGCAAACAAAATGGGTGACTGGACGTCACTTGCAGAGCAGCACAAGTTGCATGGTGAGGCTGTGGTGCATTCCAGCTCAAATTAAGCTGAATAATGAATAAAGCCAAGCTGCTCTATTTCATGCTCCTTATCGATGACTGTGAAACAAAAAGGACTCAGGCTGCTATATTTATAGGCTTGAGAAATTCCCAGTTTTTTACGTCTGTAAAGATTTGTATGTTTTATTGCATAATTTGTGGTGACAGTGACTCCAACAAGTGAAGGGGAAAAAAGTTAGGCTTAAACACAAGACAGCTCACACTCTATCCTGTAGTCATCTCAGTTTGAGCCCAGACGACAAGATCAATAGACTGGATTATGATGTAGTTAGACATCAGAGATATCTGATTCAACAGTGTTTATTCGGCAGTGAGAGTCCTGTTGGATTGCGTGCCTGACTCAAGCAGACTTTGTCAGTAGATGGATTGGATTTCTTGAGAATGTTTGAAAAACTGAGGCAGCCTGACACTGACCGCACCGGCCTCCCCTTCTGTTCTTGCGTGTGATACACATGTAACATAATTAAACTGCCATGGCATACAATCCATCTACCACAGAGACACAGGGTTAAGTGTTTTTCCACAGCCTCCCAACAATAGGAAGGCCTCAGGGGAGTCTCACAGTCCAAAGGGCATATGAATGAATCAGAAAAGCCCTCTTTGTGAATTTACCCACTCTTACCGACGGAGACTGGGAAGCTCTTCGAACCCGATGGAATGTTTTCCTCTCTGGCATCACACATCTCCAGAATGCTGTGAGAATGTTATTTCTCAACTGCATTACTGTGCTGTGCAGTGATACAAAAGTTCACAAGTGATGCAGATGGAGCACTTAAAAAGCACTGAAAGCCTGGGCCTCAAAGCAGGGCAGTCTGCACTATGACTCAGCTTGTGCTTCTGGAGAGTGCGTGTCATAGGAATGAGTGTACTGAAGACTGTCAGGCAGAACCACTGTAGAGCACATATATAATGGAATGTGTTCCATTAGGATGAGCATAGTGCATCGGCAACCCTTTAAAGCTGTTAGAGTTCAAGAGTTTTTTAATGTCATATGTCGAATTCCTAAAAGAAAAATATGTGATATAGATTTATTTGGTGTCTGCATGTTCTGATCAAAATGTTTTTACTTTTCTTTCATGTTCTGTTTTCAAAATGTTTGCTTTTTGCAATTTTGTATGCTGAACAACATGTTTGTTGTCATTTTCACATTCACATTTATTCATATTCATTCATATTCACATTTACTTATTATCAGTGGTAGTGGCTCTTACATTTTTATTTTTATGCAGGACTTTTGGTAGGATCTCTTACTTTCAAATGACAGAGCACTGCTTTTAAACATACTGGCTAATAAATCCAAATGAAATTTGTGTGAAAGGGTCAGATGGTTACATGTTTACCATGTCAGGCTATCTTTTTGAGATCAGTGTCTGAGACAGCACACCTAAAATGCTTCTGGTGCATTTTTGTGTTATGCGAAGTTTTGTGTTATTGATTGACAGGATGGAGTATTTGTTCTTGTATTTTCAGAAATACCTTTTAACTTTGCACATTAAAGCTTGTAGATGCATTGGAATTTTATTGCATTTGCAGGCATTTACACAATGTGTCAGTGTGTGAGAGTGTGTCCATGTGAGCAGCTATGGGTGCACATGAGCATGTGTGCATATGCATACGTATGCGTACACGTGCATATACATGTGTGTGTTTGTGCGTGTAGTAGACAGCTGATCTCAGACCTTAGCATTTTGCTAACTTGCCGGTATTATCATGCAATAATAGGGTCAGATTACAATCAAACAGCAAGCCCTCCCCAGAACACAGTTCAATCCTCTATTGTCGGTGGGTTTGTTTCCTCCCCCATCGTCTCCCAGAGCTACGCTGTGCT
Source organism: Megalops cyprinoides (assembly GCF_013368585.1). Lineage (NCBI taxonomy): Eukaryota > Metazoa > Chordata > Actinopteri > Elopiformes > Megalopidae > Megalops > Megalops cyprinoides. Next base: position 23,677,605 of record NC_050600.1, read on the forward strand.
GTGTGAGGGAGCGAGTCTTGCCTAATTGGGTAGTGTGTGGTTTGCTCCGGGCTTAATCAGAGGAACAGAGTATCTGGGAAAAGAATGTGTCTTTGAACTGGAGCGCTTCGCTGGCGTCAGGCGGCGTTTTATGTAACATTTGCATCTGGAGCACGGGTGAGGCAGAGTCACCTACGCAGCCCGGGAGACACGGCGGGAGGGCTGTCGCTAACAAGGGCGCTTCCCCCCCCCCCCCCCCCCCCAACTTCGTTAGCGACGTAAGAAGGAATTTGTCAGGGGCAACCGCGTTCCCCTCTCCGCAGACTCCCCCACCTACCCCCACTTTCTGAAGCCACTGTGTAAGAGCGAATCAAAGAGTCTCTTTCCCACAGTGGTGCCTTACTCACAAACAGTCACAGGAACCAGGGCATTATGGGATTTAGGAAGAATGCTTTGCGTTTAATATAGAGCAGGTTATAACAATGTAGGAACAGAGGTGGGAGATGATGCATCAGAGTAGATTGGTTCTAATTGTTACTTCACCACATAAATGGTAAACACCCACTACATATAGAATCATATTCCTTTCAAAGGAGCTCACATTTATTTAATAAACTGGCATGCTGTCATTGCTGTGCACACAGGCACAAGAGTACATAGGCAATGCTCAACTCCTTGTGATTTATTAGGGTTTAATGAAAATAAAATTGAAAAAATAGCTTGACAGTAATGTGCGCTAATTGACATGAAGCCCACAGTGAAACAGGGCGTGTCACTTATTCTTGGACTAAAGCTAATGAACGACTAAAGGGCTATTTATAACGGCGCTGACAAAAACTTGAGCAGAGTGCTATTTGTAGCCCCTCAGCATAGGAAATGTTGCATAGAGGGCTCCTTGTACTTCCTAACATCTGAATCTTGCATAAGGGGATATTTAAACATGCTCAAAGTCTTAGGAATCCTCACTTTAAGGGCCGCTTGTGGTAGCTCGAAGTCTGACGTCTTTAGCGACAGGCCATCTGTTCCAGTGCAAAGTTTGAAATATTGACTTTGGGCTTTTTCAGCTTGCTGAAAGCCTGCAAGCTGGTGCTCAGTGTCACGGTGCACGGCTGATGTCATGCGGCACATGGGGGCCTGCGGTAGGAGCCGCTGACTGAGGAAACTGAAGAGAAATCTATTCTACCCAGTCTCTCCACCATACCCCTGATCCGGTCCTCCTCCAGCGGGAACACATCTGAAAGAGGGTCCGCTTTTTCAGTCTCCAGTTTTGCTGGCTCAGAGCTCTCAGCCCATCCCATAAGACAGTCAGTCCCTTTTTTCGTCTTTGGTTCAGGGTGTGGCAGTTGTGAGACCTTCAGGGTATAGGGTGCAACTTCTACGCCACAGAACGCGAGACGGGGTCATTTTAAAGACAACAAAGGCTCTGTTATGTTTGGCGTGAACTCGCGGTCTGAACCGCGAGTTTGCAGCCAATTATCACGCACATTCGGGTTTACCCCAGGGTCGAGCGGCTTTTCCCCAGGACCCCGGTACGCCGCGCCGCTGACACCACTGCCGCTGCTGCCCAGACGTCGTGACCGCCTTATCACGCTCGCGCCAGCGGGAGAGGGGCGGCGATTTCGCGAGAGAAAATCCCACAGCCTCTCCACGCTTCCGCCACCCTCAATGCACACCCACTGACTGCAGTGAGGGAGGGAATTGCACAGGACGGTCATGGAAATTCAGTTATGGGGAGATCAAGGCTCTGCAGGATATACCAAGTGCAGCTGCTGATCTCAGTTAAACCCCACCACCGAGGGAGGCCGCGTGCAGTGGTTTTGACCGGGTGGGGGAGAGATAATACAGGAAACAGGGAACGTGCACACCACAACAAAGGAGGGAATCTGAAATCCGCCGGGGACGGGCGGAAAGTCTTCCAGCCTGTTCCGCGAGGTGGGGCTTTCCTGTGCCAACCAACCGAGTCGCTGCCCTCGGCATGGAAGATGAATAAGTCATGAGTCTCTGGCATGTCAACAGGGGGCAACAGCACTGCTTTCTGCTGTACGCTGTCGTCGGGGAGGGTGGGGTTACCCAGCTGTCATTGTCATTGGCTTGCGTTGTCAGCCTGGAACATACTTATCTCCAAAAACATCTTTTTGAAATCAGCCTTTTTTTACTATGTTAGCTTGACTAGATCAGTGCTCCTGAACCGATGGTGCATGGATGCCGCAGGGGTTTTGAGAAACCTCAGCAGGAGATAGATGGGATACATTCTGACGAGCGGGAAGTGTATCAGTTGAATGCGGAACATGACTGGCACCGGAATAAAAAGATAAATGACTGAGTCACCATTGAGAGGGTTGGCATCATGCGTCAGAGATAGGCCAAAAGGGCGCGCTGATCGGAAAAGCACCGCTGAATTAGGTCACATATTACTTTTGAAATGCAAACAATGAACCGTTTTTTCCTTAAAAGACCACAAACGGGTGTGGCAAACATCCTGCAAACTGAATAGAAATGCTAAATAAACATATCTTTATCTTTATTGTTGTTTTTATTACTTACAGTTGGAGAAAGAGCAATTATAGCACAGACCCCCATTATGGAAGCAGATTGCCATCTGGCTTATTAATATCCTGGCTCTTTCAGATGTTTCAGCATGTTTTCTACTGTAACCCCCAAGCTAGAGCACAGCCCAGCACTGCAAGCACCTCCCATTGCTCCTCAAGCAGTCAGTCTCAAGGCTCCCCGACCATAAGGTGAAATCCGAATGCAATCTAGCTAAAAATATGCACGCGTGTTCGTGTGGGTGAGATTACATTCCGTTACATTATCTTCAGAGCGAACTCCAAGCCGCAAGTACAAAGTGCATCTAATGTAGTGGCGTAGAATACGTGAGATGCATGTGGTGCGCGGATGTTGTGTCGGAGTCGGGACTGAGCCTCCCGTGTGAGCAATAGAGAACTGTATAGATATGATTGCAGAGAATTATATTGGCAGGAATGTCACTACTGCGGTTTGTGCCGTGTGCCGGATGCCTGATTTGTGCTCCAGAATGGCCCTTTTAGCGGTGGCGAATTTGCATTCATTTATTCCCAGCTTTTGTGTCAGCGCCATTCACATGAATTACATTGAATGATTTCCAATCATCTCCCAGCACATTTCGGCTTCATAACAATCCGGCGCCGTAATTGACTCGGTGTATCGATGAAGTTCTACCATAAAGGGAGAGGCTTGATCCCCCGACGCGCTGGATCGTCCAAGACACGTGTGTGGGTGCCCCCAGGGCACGGCTCCGTCCCATCCAGAACCAGTCAAAACCGCAAGTCATGAGAAAGGAGAGTGCTGCTCAATGAAGTAAACTAAAACCCAGCACTGTGTTATAATAAAATGGCCCCTAGATCCACTGTTGTACTGGACTCCCATACTGAAATGAAATAAACTGAAAAATATTCAGTGCAAGAAGGTATTGGAAATATAATTAAAATATATTAATACAAATCAGAACTATATTGCAACATACCAAAATGGCAATAATTCACATATTTCTAATATATTTATTGAGCTAAAAATGTACTCTAAAATATACTCTTAATAGATCATTTTTGTATGGGCTCATCTGGGAAGTTATTTTTTTCTTTTAATTCAATAGTACCTTCATTGTTTTGATTGAATCCAGGGGTTAGTGTTTCATGTCAGTGTTTAATGTCATATTGCCCGTTGCCTCAACGTCGCCCCCTGTTGTCACCTTTGCTCCCTGTCAGCTTTTCCCTTCTCTCTGACCCTGCAGGTGAATACACCGTCATGACAGCGCAGTTCCACCTGAAGCGGAAGATTGGCTACTTCGTGATTCAGACTTACCTGCCCTGCATCATGACGGTTATCCTGTCTCAGGTGTCCTTCTGGCTAAACAGGGAGTCTGTCCCGGCCAGGACTGTCTTCGGTGAGTACGGCTCCCTCTCTCCCGTCATACGTCAACAGTCAGCATCTGGCAATTGCACACAACACACTAAACCAAGGTCATGCAGCGCTTCTAATATTATTCACTCTATGGTTTTTTGCTTGTGTTGTATTGTACCTCACTTGTAAGTCGCTTTTTACAAAAGCTTCTTCCCAATGAATGAATATAAATGGAAAACATTCTAACGGAAAAGAGATTGATTGATCTATTGATTGAGTGATGGATATGCAGCACCGCATCCCTAACATTCATTGCATTTCAGGTTGCTGTATGAGGTCACCCTGTGCTTGCCGCTGCTAACTGTCTAGATAGCGAGCCCTGACAGCTCATCTGCTACAGCAGCTATCATAACTTTTTTGACTCAGCTTCTCAAACTCTGTTAAGTCGTGATGCACTTGCCAGTTGACAAGATCATGAATAATTCTCGAGCTGTTTACCAGCACCGCATGCAGGAAAACAATTGCATTCGCATCAAAACGGTGCAATTCTTATGTTGCTGAAAATCCCTCATTTTGACGAAGAACTAACAGGGCAAATGACGGAGGTGTTTCAAAATATATGGAAAACCTTCAAAAGAAGTGGAATAATGTGAGGGCTGAAAGATGGCTTTTTGAGGAAACGTTCCTTTATCCCATGGTTGTCTGGGTGAGGGGAGGACACACTTCTCCACTGAAACCACACAGAGTGCTGTGTCTTGGTCCATGTATCACTACTGTTGACCTCTGCATCCAACCATGCGCTTGCCCTAGGATTTTTTTTTTTCTCCCAGGAGTACCTCAGGTGCCCTCTAAGGGAGCCGGAGATAGATTAGCACACTCCAGGCGCGAGGTGGCACGCCGCTCTCCTTCGGGATTAGAGGTACGAAGCCGCTGCTGCCGGCGGAACTGTGGCAGAATGCTCGTCAGAGGCGCCCCCCCCACCCCCGTCCTCAGGGGACCTCACGTCCAACACCCGGCGTCAGGACGGCGCTGTCGTCTGGATCGCCGGCTCCGGGTCAGGGGTCCGCGAGCCGGAGATCCCTCCCCCCTGCCGCGGAGCAGGGGGGACGTTATCTCCGCCTCGCAGGCTGAGCTCCGAACGGAAAGGGGGTCACTGGGAGAGGACTCCGGTGCACGCCGCCGCTGGCGCGTGTCGGAGAGGTCAGCGTCACCCCAAGAGACGGGGCCGAAGCAGCGGAGGAAAACCTGCACGGATTAGCCATTCAGGATTCGCTGCCTCTGCTCCGTTTGGCTGCCGCCTGATTTATAATTCATTTTTTCTAATACTGGAGATGCAGTCAGGGGCAATTACACACGTGAGGCTAATGCACCAGGTCCGTACTGAGTCTGTTTACTCAACGAGCGGGGGGAGGAGAATTTGACATGTGCTAAATGGGGTGTTGCTCGGGGAGTTATTGTGAGCACTGCGGCAGCCTCTCCCGACGCTGACAGGGAGAGATCAGCTCTTGTTTGGAGCGGAGTGGTCTTAAAGGACACATCGCCATAATAAAACCTCTCATAACTGAAATGCTGAAACCCGCCGTATAGTGTTAGCCTCTGTGGGCAGTCTGCAGCACCGAAAGCTAGGCGTTTCATCTTCATTCGTGGGCTGGGGTGCAGTATCATTAAGTCGTTTGCCTACATGGGACACATTCTCCAGTTCTCGCGCTTGTCCTTAGAGAAATGCTCTGCAACACGCTCTTTACCACACTTCAGAATGTGGGAATGAGGTGACAAGACCTTAGGAAAGCTAATCTCTTGTATAAATAGATAAAGGAATATTTTTGAACGTAAACCTTTTTTGTTTTTTGCACCTGGCGGTGCTGTCCGCAGTTATTAAGACGATGAGTTAGCAGCCCATGGATTTCAAACTGAGAAAATGACTGTTTCCGCAGCATGGAGACCAGTGCTACTTGTAAAGTGCAAAGTTACTGAATAGGCAAGGAGCAAAATGGCTATGAGAGGTGCAAGAAGAAACATGGACGGAGAGATGGAGAGAGAGAAACAGACAGAAACAGAGAGAGATATGGGAGGGGGCAGAGAAAGAGAGGGAACTGGAGAGAGAATGAGCAGGGACAGGCAGACAACAGCAAGCAAAGTGGCACAGAAATAAGAAGAGAAAGGAGTGAGAAAGAGAACAAGATGAGGAGGGAAGATGAGGGAGGAGAAAAAGAAGAACAAGGAGAAGAGGGAAAGAGATGCAAAGAGAAAGCATGCAGCTCAAGAAAGGTAGATGGAAATAATGAGAGAGAGAACTGAAGCAGGGTGGAGAGATTTAGCTCTTTTGAGGAGTAACAGAGGATGCTCTCCATAGTAACAGCAAAGCTGAGAGCCTGACCCAAAGCTCAACCAATCTGGCACCGATCCACGCATCCTCATCCCCCCGCTCCTGATGGCAGCGGGTCAATCCGGCGGCTCCCCGTTATCCCCAGGCAACCCCCCCCCCCCCCTCAGACAACACTGTTGCTGGAAGTGCTGGTAGTGCATCTTCAGCAGTCAGCGCTCCCTCCCCCTCCCCATCCACAGCGCGGACAGCGCCCACTGCAGACAGTCGCCTGCACTGCAGGGCTGCGTGTCTGCATTAGTCCGAGCTCACGCTGGCGTCGCCGCTCCCGACAGGAGCTTGTGTGACAGGGTAAAAGCCCCGGGACGTCCCCAGCCTGTCGCCGTGGTAATTAAATGCGTGCTCGTGGCAAACGGGTCGCTGAGTAATGTGTTTGGCGCTAACGGGCACTGAATGCCTACGAAATGCTGCTCTCGCGGGTCTCTGCTTTATTGCTTTGCGGCCGGATCTCCCTTCAATATCCACAAACAAGGGCTTTTCAGCTGAAGGACCATTGGCCCTAGGCACCATATTGTGGATCAGAGTGAATATTGGGTTTTGGGTAAAAAAGGAAGTGTTTGAGTGTTTTTGAAAAAAGAAATGGTTGTATCAACGTATGAGGTGCGCATGAAGATTTATAAGTGCTTGGTGCTTTTGACCAAACCCTACCCTTCAAGGTGCCTTTTAAGGCATGGGGAAGGGACCGAGTGAGAGTGAAAGGAATGAGCCTGAAAGAAGGGCTCTCCTGCAGCCACATTTTGAAATGTGAGTGCACCTTACCTTAAGTGAACTCCGCAGAATGGATTTGAGTGGGCTTCCAAATCGCACTTTCTCCAAGCCTTTCTCTTAAGCCTTAGCATGCATGTAGAGTGCAAACAGGATCTGGTTCAAATCTAAAGCTTTTTTTTCCCAGACAGATTTCAACCTAAATGTCAACATTTTGCCCTCTCAAAAAAGCATTTTCTGTTTGTTCCATACAAAAGCACATTGCACATAAATGTCCAAAATCTGTAACACATACACACATATATGTAAAAATGAGCATGTATGACAAAAGAAGCAGTATTTAAATATTAAATTTGGTAACTTAATATTTAGTTTTCTACGCTCTACTCTGAATCCTTTATAAAATGTACCTTAATGTAAGTATGCATATTTACATAAGGTTTTCTTTGCAATTACAGCTCTTTTTAAATAAGACCCTGTGGCCACATCCCTTGCCAACACTGGAACACAGTGGAACACATTTTGATTGTTCTTGGGGAACATGTGTGCATGTTTAGTTTGTGTGTTGTATATGGGAAAGATGATCTGTCACCGCATGATATGTGCTGTTTTATCATATCAGGTGACAGGACGTCATAGTCACGGCCATTGGGACCAGGAAATGCAGTTCAGTCTATTTAAATGCATTATTTGGATTATTTTAGGTCTGTAACCCCACCGGAGTACCTTTTTTGTACCTATGGAGTACCTTTTGAGTACCTATGAATATGAAATATGTGAAATCTACATGCAATTTATGCCATGCACAAAGAATTTTTTATAATTGAGAAATGCAGGAAAAATAGATGAAATGCCAGATCAGTGGACTTGAGTGATAAGGCACAGTGCAATCGCCCAGGTGAGCCAATCCATGGCCAACAGAACTGGCCTTTCTGAGGTCGATGCCAGTGATGGAAAGTAACAAAACATAACCTGCATATATGTGGAATGTATGTGTGGCTGAAGCCTTGAAATGAACAGATACACCCAAGTCAAGCAGCGGAATTATGGGAAAAATGGCATCGGCTGAGCATCCATTGGTGGGGGCTGTAGCAGCTGCACTTGTCAAGCCCTGAGCAAGACAGGTTTGTGTGACCTGGCCCGTCTGTGAATAATGACACCGCCGCAGTCATGATGTTCAGCCGGGAAAAGGGAGCTCTGGAGGTTCACCGTACCGAGACCAGGGGACTTTTTCACGACGCCGTCTCAGAAAAGGTCTAGATTATCTTAAGATGCCTGGCATGAGTTATCACGCTCAGCGGCTGCGGGTTATTTCGATTTAACAAATGGGGCTCCAGGTCGATATGGTCCTGCTTAGTCGTGGCATTCTGGGCATTGTCACTCCGAGTCCCATCCCTTTACGGTCGTTTTGTTAACTGTTGCCATGGCAATCAATTTTCTCCAACTCTAAATGTCAGTAGACAGTAGAAGAAAATTCAAATAATCCCCGCACTCACAGATATGCATGTCAACAAGATGCACATTAACAAGAGACAATTACCTACGTCAGCGACTACTTGAAAGTGAGGTTGTTAATAGGAGTTTAGACTCAAGTGCTGCAAGATCTTAACTATCTTGCTACAGATGAACAATAGCCCAGATCATAGTACATTGCAGAATCTCTGCACTGCATTCACTTTGAATACAAGATAACACTCAGTGGGCTCTTGGTCACATTGAATGAAGGCCATTACATCCGTTACATCTCTTGCATTTATACACACTTGCAATAAGCCACTGATGATTTCATCAAAGTCTGGTTATTATTTAATCACATTTCAGAATATGGCTATTATCAATGCAGTATTTATGCAGTTCACACTGTTGATGAATAAGGTCACAAAAGGCATGTAATTGGGTAAGTGACCAAGTGCCTTCAATGGCACATGGGTTTGAACCAATCAGGGGACTTTTAGCCAAGAAGAAAGACTTTTTGCCAGTGCTTAGTTGCTGTCAGTCAGTTCCAGCCAGTAGCTCCAATTCATGAACCTTCACTTACCCTTTGCTGGTTCTGACCTGGCAGGAAGGGGTTAATTCTCACCCAGTTGAAAAAGAAATACTTGGTGTTTCCAGTATTGGATCAGGGGCGGTTCAATGCTTGACACAGTAATTGGTGACAGCAGGAGACATTTAATAGCCTTCAAATAATCAATTACCACACACAAGGACACGTGCCACAAATCCACCTATTACGGCTACTAATTTAATTAGTAGTATTTTTAGACTCTTGATTAAACAAAACTTTCCCCATGCATCTCACTTACAAACACCTTCCCATAATGCATTTCACATCCCCGCCTTGCAGAGCCCAGAAGCACATTAAATAGTGTCCCCTGGAGAAATCTTAAGGGTCTAAGAGTCTGTGATGTGAGTCTCTGCTGACATACACATATTCACTGTAATTAAGCCACACTGCTCATCCACTTAATGTATGCTGAGAGCAGTAGAATACAACTAACTGCTTTAGCAGTGCTCTTATCGTAAAAGAAGCTGTCTCCTGGAAACGGAAAGCATAATATGGTCTTCTATTTCTTTGTTCATTCTGTCGACAGCAAGTTAAGACAACAGATATACAGTCACAATGAATGACTTATCTAAGGTCGTTAGCACAACAGTGAACTGCATTGGATGGAGGGTTTGCCTCATTTGAAAAACCTTGATATCTTGCATATGGATATTTTTACAGATGGAAATGTGTGTAACATTATTTTTGTGTGATATCCTAATTGCACTGGGAAGTTTTACAGATCTGCATACGACTACTCTCATTTTGCAAGGTTTTCAGAGCAACTGTCAATGTGACCAAGATTCTGTATAACCACAGTGTACTTTCTCAGTAACATTCATGTGTTCATGTAAGTATGCATATACACCATGGCGAAGTGGGTGCTCATCGAAGGGTAGGTGCAATTCCACTGATGTCATGACAGGAATTCACAACTCCTTGTGAGTTGCATGGTACCAGAGAGTGGTGAAACAAGGAAACCCTGACAGACCTACATAATCTTATCCCTGCTAGATCATACCCAATTCATTCCTCTGTTCTGTGCTTCCAGTCTTTGTTGGTAGATGACAGGGGCAGTTTTGATTCATGACTGTAGAGCTCTATCTGTACTCCACATGAGTGCCTTGCAAGCTAGGCCACCTGGGAACCCCAATATTCCACATTTTGGAACATTTCAGCAATCACCAACCCCATAATGTCTTGTAAATGCAGAAAAAAATGTAATACCCTCTTTAAACATCAATAGCCAAGCACACCATGGTTAGACTGAATATGGAAGCAGGTCAGCAAAGACAAACCACACACACATCGGCAGTGCTTTGGTAGCCATTTTGTTTACTCGTAGGGTTTATTTGTTTGGACAGGCTTAATTTGTTTTGGGTTCATTTGCGCCGCCAGCTAATTTCAGCTTCTTAAATGATGGGAGTTTAATGAGAAGCCCTGTTTAACAGCTCAGCAGTTTCTGCTGTTGACGTCCCTGGGTTAGGCCCAGATGAGGCACGGATGTTTGCCGTGTAATGATGTCCTTATTTATGGCAGTATTTCTGCATAAGAGCTCCATTATGCGCGATGAGTGCGTGGGGTGTTGCGGCGCACCGATCAAGGGTAGTGAAAACTGGATATCACCGTATTGGCAATACAAACCTATTCCTGTCCTGTGCCCAGCAGTATTGCAAGCCATTGCAGCTGTGAGGGTTTGGTTTTAGATCGAGATCGCCGATGATGTCCTCAAAACGCATCCCGCAGCAGCTGAGAATATAATCACGGAAAACGACATCCCAGGGGCTGTGACAGCTGAGATGTTTTTTGTGCTTTGGGTAGTTATTTACTCCGCTTTGAAATATGCATATTTAATTCAGAGAAGCCAAAATGCATTTGATTTTCAGCCTGGGAAAGAACACTTCTCTTGCGTTAGATGTATCAGTGAATGGATGGGTGCTTGGAAATTGAAGATGACACAAAGTGTTCCTGGAACAGGAATAGAATCCTCTTTTCCCACACTGTTTTAAGCAAGGTTATGTTCTGGAATATGGTATTCAGATCATATTTTTCACTAAAAATGCTAGATAAATATAGAATTAAGTGAAATATCCATACAATTTTAATGAGGAGTAAAAATTATTCTTAAACAGGAAGTATAGTGTAAAATTATGGCGTTTATTACAGGTGTTTATTTAAGATACAGGGTGAGTAAGACCATGCACACACCCAAAAGATAAATCTATTTAAAAATGAAACTCCCCCTCACAGATTCCTCACAAGAAAATGTTAAACTAACAGGAAAAAAAACAGCTGAAAAGAAATCTTTGTTGCATTTTCAGACTTTTTGTAACTCTGCCGTTGTTACTCAGCACTTGTAAATATCAAACGTATCTTAAATGTTGTAAATGTGGATCATCGTACACCAGATCAAGCAGGAGCTGCCCGTTCTTGTTTTTTGATCACTACGGGGATAAACAGTGAATCTGCATTCTGTTCTCGTTTAGACATGCTGAACTGAGGCCTGCTACGATATTTAACTGCCTCTTTCTGAACACCCTTGCAGCGGCTCTCCACACATCACCATGTGGATGAAAGATGAATCTTCTCCGCTGCTCGGAGTATATTTTTAGTCCTCACAACCCAAGACAATCAAGAGGTTTGTCTCTGTCTCCTCTCACATTCTCACCCCAGAATAAACAGGGATATTTTAGGCAGGCGTCTGGTGGTGGGTGGGGGGAGGGGGGGGGAGAAAGGATGTGACATCAGCAGCCTTAATTAAGAGGGAAGTGAAAATGTGTAAAGAAGTTGATTTGGCTTTTCTCCTCATATCCGCAAAATTAAGGGCCTTGTTGGGCTGTCTTCAAAAGAAATAACCAGCAGTTCACTTTACGGTTGTCATTTAACGTGTTAAACTGGAGCTTTTAAAGGGACTCTTAAAATGGGTTGTTAATACAAGTGAAAATGAAGCGAACCTCCATGGAAAGTGTTTAGCTGGCCAAGCACTCACAAAACTGTAAATGAGTGTTCCTCACAAAGCTGATTTATAAATGCTTCTTTCATCCAATGACAGCCAAGCCATCCCCTTCCTCTTCTCATAGAGCAGAAAATGTGCCTTGTTTTTATGAGAACATTTGTCAAAAGATACATGAGCGTGTCACAGCTACAGGATGCATGCAGATTATGGAAATATGGAAATAATATGTTGTCCTGTTGTCTTCAAAGACAGGTGGCTAGAGGAACAAATGCACATGTCAGCTGTTTTAGCAATCTAAACATTAACTTGGAAGCTGTGTTCCCTAACATGGCCACAGCCACATCTTTGTCTCACAAAGTGGGTCCTCGGTGGTCTCTCCCACCCAAACTTCCAACAAAAGCACTGCTGTGGAGAGGGACGGCCGCGATGGCTGGTTCAGAGCTGTCAGGGCATACGCTGTGCTGGCCCGGCTTGCCTAACTGTGTAGCGGAAGGTAACAACAGAGGATGCTGTCATTAAACACGAGAAGTCGGCACCCACACCCTTTTATTGCGGTGCCAATAATATTGCAGATTGGTCATCATCGATACCAAGTCCCTTGGTCATAAAACTGAGACGCTCTGTGGGTGAAATGGTAATTAGGTTCCAGCCAAAGCTACGTGATGTTTTGTTGCTGACATGCCGTGTGGACCTCCTTGATCCGTCAGTCAATTTTATAGATCCCACTCATGTCTCTGCATTAGCTGTGACACAACATACAGTATTAAAAAAAAATCTTCATCAGCTGTTCATTTTCTTTCCCATTTTCATCTAGTGATGAGTAATGGAGATTAGGTCTATCCCACATGCTACCAGAGAATTATAATATTTGTGGTAAAACTAAACGAATCGATTTCAGTAATGCGGTCTGTGATGAACGTATCTTGAGAGAGAAAGCAATGGGAGCCAGGGCCTGTAGCCGGTACCGCTGAAGGCGAGCCCCCACAGACAGCCGAGCAGTGAAACCGCTACCGTGTGACGCACCTCTGTGTGTGCCCTTGTTTCATTTTATTCATTTCCATCATGTTTATTTGAGAAAATCTCCTCCTGCAATATATTCTGAGAAACAGACAGGTGTGTTTCTCAGTTGGTTGAACTGTGTTTAACGAGCGTACACCTGGACCCTGAGGAATTACATCTGGCACCTCTGCGCCACCCTTGAGGTAGATGCATGTGGGGCCTCGTTTATCAAATGGTTGTGTGCGCTCGGTTTTGAACATAAAGTGCGTATGCATACCTTCACAAACATCTTGGAATTTATCAGTATGAGCAACAATTATTTACAGTTTTGTCCACACACTTTTCCAGTATTAAAGCATAAATTCATGTGACTTCATAGGTTTAACCGTTTGAGAAAACGCAGTACAGCTAGGCAGCTGCTATCTAAACTAGCAAAATTAAAAAAGAAGGTCATCAAAACATGTTGGTCTTGTTATATATATATTCACCGATTTTACTGTCATTGTGAAATCAGGCAAAATATTGTTGTGAATTTATGTATGCATTCAGTAAATACTTCAGATAAGCACGGTAGGCTTTTCTCTGCTGAGAAAGAGGCAACCCACTTAATCATAAAATTAGCCTCAGTAATAGTAGTCGTAATTAAGTGCTGTACCGTAAAAGGAAACAAATGTCAGTCAAATTGTCCATGTTGACATGAACGGATTTGCACATGCAACTCAAGATGCAGGACTGGCAGCGAGCGCCGCATTTAGACTGTAAAGAGTGCTCAGAGACCAGACATACTTGCTGTAATTGGAGTTAGAGGGGGAACCAGGTAGGAGGGACAGGGCAGGCTGATAGCTGTCACTGTGGGGGATAATACCAGACACTTTCGTCTCCTCAATCACGGTCCCCATTCCCTCATCCCATGGGGAGGGGTTTGGAACACCCTGCCCTCTACCAATGGCATGCGTTTCTTTTTTTTTTTTTCAGAATCTAGATTCAGGTCAGAACATATCCTCTTCTTTCACCACCTAACTCTCTGAGGTAGCACTGGTGACACCAGCAGTGATTTGTTCCCAGGCTCACATTTTGGCATGGCCTGACACCCCACTGTTCAAGCCGCCAAACAAAATATGCCTCATTCCCTGCACCTCGGTTAATATGAATTGTATATTAGAAGGTCCCCGTTTTTCTGTTTCGCAAAGCTGTTGAAATCAATGCCGAGCTGTGTGGGCCTTGACAATCATGTGCACACGTTTTGTAATGCAAGAAAAGACAGGATTTGTCAGCACACTCTTATTATATGAGCGGTTTCGCATTTTATGCAAGTTTCTTGAAGCAGATCAGAGACTCACGTGTGACCTTTTCTGAAGAACAAATAGAGTACATCTTTCACAGTGGTTTTACATGCAGTACTTACTGCATATAAAGGTTGAAAATTGATGTTGTTTACAGTAAAGAGAGGTGTAATGTCAGGCCCAATTCTGACAAGTACAAAAAGGCAGGGATTCTGGGGGCAGCCTTCACAGATTTTTCACAAACTGATTAGTCAGCATCCTTCCCAGAGAGGGGTCAAACAGGGCAAGATTTTAGCTAATTGCCCATATTATTTATTTCCCCCAGTTTGCAAGGGTTGCCAAATAATTTCTGTTAATAGACCCATGTGCGGAAGCAAATGGGGTGATTAGGGATACATTTAATCTGGCTGATCGCACACATTCTTTCAGATCATTTTCCTAGTCCTCAAACACGGGGGGGGGGGGGGGGGGATGCTGACTCAACATTGACCGAACATTAGTGGCCACAGACCTCTGTGATTGAACACGCCAACAGCGTGTGCTGAGCTTGGGGCCTCATGCACAATTACATATTGATCCCTCAGAGAGTGGACGTCCAAGTTCACCATTTCATGAGTGTTAACAGGAGCCCATTCCTAACCTTTCATTAAGTTCCCAAATTAGCAGGGATGGTGGTCAAAGTCTATGGAGAGGTTAAAGAATGGAAATGATTTTTCTCCCCTTCTCATCCCTTTAACCGCCTTTGGCTGCACTCCCAGTCAAAGGGTATAAATCGTCTGGCTCCTGGACGCAGTGAGATTTTTCTTCCACTTGCCTCAGAGCAAAGCTGTCCCATCTTTTCCACCTCACACCACACCTTTAAGCAGAGCCTAGAATGACCGGTGGTGAATTTCAGAATTTGAGAACTATGACGCTATTTTATTGTTTGAGTTGAAATCACGTCTGAAGAAAAGCTTTAAGAGCCTAGGTGTAGAACTCTTTCTAAAGGTAGCACAGAGAAGAGCAGTTAGTCTTTGTCTGGCTTTAAAGACAGACTTAAGTGCAGGGCCTCTCATCCCTTGTCCTGGAGGGCCACAATGTCTGCAGGGATAGCCAACGCTACAGCCAGAAGGCAGTAGCATCTGCAGGGGGACTTAGCCCTGGTCCTGGAGCAACGCAACATCTGCAGCTTTTTTTCACCCAGCCGGGCACTAAACCACCTGATTCAGTGAATCGCGTTAATGAACCAATTCCCTGTCTCTCTCCAGTCCAGAGTGTGACTGTTTTACAGAGAGGTGGAAAGTAATGAGTAATGAAAAATCCATGGCTTTCTTGTCTTTTGTCTTGGGGCTTAATTACTTAATTGATAACACTGATTGGATGGAAACTTTAATCACCTGTACTCCCAGGTGTCATTCAGTTGCCAGCATCTCTCATACAATCATGAGACTGTAATGCTTGGAACAGAGGCTATTCAAACTGGTTACACTGGCTTGTGCTCCAGCTGCTTTTAATTGAGTTTTGATTGGGGTGTCAAGTGAATCATCTGCATTAGGCGGGTTTTTCTGACTGACAATTAGCTATGTGTCCTGTCTGACAGAAATTTGTTGTTAAAAGCGAGTTTGTGTTAATAAAAAGATACGGCAAAGGAGTTAAAGTGTTCAATAGACATCTGCCCATAAATAAATTAGGGCAGCTGTCTCAATCTCAAGAATAATCTGTTATTTTTTGGTATAGTGATAATTAAGTTTCCCAAAGAACTATTTAAGGCCCTTAAGTAGTTAATTGAGCATGACCTAAATTACCCAAATCAATGTGATTTGTGGCCACTAACCTGTATCTCTAGTTTGTTGAAAGGACACACATTAACATAATAGGGCTGAAGAAATACCTCTACTTGTAATTTTATGTTAACACAGACAACCTTCAGCAACATGTTTCTTTCAGAATGCCCACAATGCACACAGCTGAAAAGGGTTTTCAACTAATTGCACCAGAACATCTCATTAATAATAAGCTCAATTAAAATGAAAACCAGCGCACACAGTGAGTCTCCAAGATGAGAAGCTCTGTCCTCATAATGAATATATGAGTATTGTGTTATATAAGACATTTTTTAAGCATCTAATAGCAAAAATTATGCCCAAATTGACTCACCTCACACAGAAGAAAATGTCTTTCTGGCACAACAGCGCTGTCAAATTCTTCCTTCTGTAGGTATATGAACAAGCATTAATGGATACTAATGAAGTCTTGCCAAGCTATTCAGCAAATGACTGAATGATTCATGCCTTGTTATGAACAAAGGGTAGATTGCATTCCATTTGAAAAAATGTATTATTCATTATATGTTATGAATGTAAGTAATTTAATATAAAGCCTCTACAAATAATAGCGAAAATACAGAGTACCGCTTCCAGAAATGTTGCTATTGTATACGGCCAGCTGTCTTTCATGTGTCTTTCACAATGGATATCAAGTTGATTGTGTTCCATGCATTGCAAACATTTTTTAATTAGCTTCATCTGTTGAATTATGTGTGTGTGTGCGTGCATGCGTGCGTGCGTGCGTGTGTTTGTGCATGCGTGTGTGTAGGTGTGCATGAGTGTGTGTGTGTTGGATGTGTTGTGTATGTGCACACTCGCATGGCATTCATAGTGATCGCTTACCTGACAGATAGAAGGGGGAAACTTTCATCTCTTTCTTCAGGACATGGAAATGAGAATTGTGTCTGCGACCCAATAACAAAGAACTGAAACAGGTCTCCAATAATGCAGATTAGCTTTTTTTTTTTTTAAATCTTGCTGGAAAGCTGTGAACACTGTGCTGCCACTGTTGGAGATAAAGTAATTACTGTAGTGGCCTTCCACAGGCCTCACTGAGTCTGACATTCCTGATCTGGAGCTCAGAGTCTTTGTTTGTGAATGGTGTTAAGTTTCTTCCCTTCTGTAAAAAAAAAAAAAAACACAGTCAGGTACAATCTTTTCCAACAATGCAAATTCCTGCAAAAATGGCTGAAATCATGCTCACGTGCGCTGCTCCTGCTGCCATTATTCAGAGTGCACACTGAAGTGATTGTTTTTGGATGTGCTTATAGCCGGTGTCCTGCTCTTCACGGTTTCTTTGTAGTAACGGGAACATCAGGGAAAGTTTTGGTTGGACGTGCTATTAGAGTTTTCCCACAAGGCTGCTTGTCTGTTTGATCAGACGTGCTGAAAATGACACTTTGGGAGATACTCCGGAGTTCTGGGGGAAGGCTGCCATTCTGCAACAGCGTCACCAGAAGCAACCATTTGGTGACAGAGAAGAAAGCATGTCATTGGTCAGCTCTTATGTCCAGTTTGATTCTGCCAGACAGGGTAGTTTGTTCCTACATGCTCAGCATCCTCATAACCATTTGTGCCACAGCCTTTCTAATGACCAGTCATTACTTTACATTATTTGCATTTAGCAGACACTCTTATCCAGAGCAACTTACATTGGATACAGTTTTTTTTTTAATAATTTTATCCATTTATACAGCTGGGTATTTACAGAGGCAATTATGAGTTAAGTACTTTGCCCAAGGATACAGCAGCAGTGTCCCAGCAGGGAACTGAACTGGAAACCTTTTGTTTACAAGTCCTGCTCCTTAACCATTATGCTACACTGCCACGCAAAAGTCGACTCTGGTGGGACTCGAACCCACAACCTTTGAATCACCACTCAAGTGCCTGACTAGAAGTCCAATGCGCTATCCATTGCGCCACAGAGCCACGGAAAGTTTGGGCTTATTCCTAGGATAGTACCTCCTACAGCATAATGTTCCCTGCAGTGCGGTAAAGATTGGTTTTCTACTTGGCTCTACCACCACCACATTCATGAGCAGATTGGCTTTTGGGGAAGTATCTGTTGCCCTGCTCGAATAAAGCCATGCCATTCAACAAGACAACAACGGGATTTGGCTGCAAATGCACAGTAAGTTGGACAGTGAACGTATATTGAGGAGAGCAACTGTAAATCAGTGGATGTTTTCAGTGTCCTTCAGCTGTAATAATGGTAATCGGACGTATGATAAATATAGCTCTGGATGGATCGTATCCTTACATGCAGACAGCTGCACAGTAATAAGCCAATGACGTGGAGGCCAGCGGCACAGGAGTGATTCTCTAAGCTATCGGCAGACCACTGCGGGTGCTGGCATCAGCTCCAACTGTTAAAGTTAAAAAATGAGTATCACACTTGTCTGCTGCTCTTGAATTTGGCATCTGCTTGACGGTCACTTGTTATAAGTCATTTGTGGAAGATGTGTAGTTGCCGGCATGTTTATGCTGCTAAAAAGATGAAAGTAAAACCTTTGTATACACCTTGAGAAGGAAACTAGTCTGCTGGAATAGGTGTTATTTTTACACACTTCACAGACTATTAAAGTCAACATTGATGCCTTTTTTCCATGAGTAACAATACAAGACTTTTCTGCAGTGCATGGAGTTGTAGCCATTTTTATATCCTCCCGTCTCTTTATATTACGTTGTGTTGCATTTCCTTAGTAGGTGCTCTTATCCAGCTTGACGTACATAGCTTGCGCTTTTTATATGTTATCCGTTCACACAGCTGAATATTTACTGAGGCAATTTGGGTGAGGTACCTCGTCTTACAGTGGAACAACAGCAGTGTTTCACATTAAAGTTGAACTGACAGCCCTTGGTTTATGAGCCCAGCTCCTTACCACTACACCTACACTACACTGTTGCTCACACTGCTGTTCAGACTGTCTGCAGTGTTGACGTGAGTCACAGTTTGACTGACATGAGCTGAGAGCTTTGGACCGTAAAGGCCTTTCACTCCAGAGAGCCTGGAATTTGTAGGGGAATCCACACATTACTCCCAAAAGGCAGGGCAGTAGTCAAACTGCTGCAACAGGCACCATTTTCTTCTACACCTGTGCATCTAATGAAAATGGCAGAGTTGGAAATATATGAAAATATATTTATATGAAATAAATATAAAATATATCAAAATATATATGCACCAAGAAACTTCCATACTGTGGGGAAGTGATCATTCTCATACACAGACATTTGAGTTGACCATGCCATTTGAGTAACCCACACATGTTGAAAGCATGTATGAAATCTGTATATCTTCTCTGTGGCAGGAAAGGTACATGGACCTCAGATGTAACCCTAACCTCCCCTAAACCCCATTGCCAGCCAAGGATACTGGCAGAAGGAGGAAAGGGTCTAAAGGAAAAAGGCTATTCACCATCATGGGGAACACAACAGTCGTGTTTTGAATGCTGATCCTTTAGGCCCACCTCTTGTATTTGTCTCGAGCACAAATGAAAACTGACTGATCCAAGCTGAGACATGGCTTTTCTTCTCATGCTCGACCATTCTCTTTCTCTTCCTGTTTCTGTCTCTCTCCTTCTTCAGGCGTGACCACCGTGTTGACCATGACTACCCTGAGCATCAGCGCCCGCAACTCCCTGCCCAAGGTGGCCTACGCCACCGCCATGGACTGGTTCATCGCCGTCTGCTACGCCTTTGTCTTCTCCGCCCTCATCGAGTTTGCCACCGTCAACTACTTCACTAAGCGCGGGTGGGCGTGGGACGGAAAGAGTGTGGTGAACGACAAGGTGACGCCTGCCTGTCTCTTAGCAACTGCGAGAGGGATTTGTTTTTTTTTTTCCCAGGGGTTAGATGGTTGCCAGTTTCATCACGGTTGTCATCAGATTTTGTGATGGGTTAGTGCTCGTAGGAAGCCAGGACCAGAACTGAATCATTGAGCAGCCCGTGGGATTACAGTGCACTGATCAGGCCCTCTCTGTGTGAAACCTTAAGCACCTCAGCTTCCTTCAAAATGGGCTCTCTGCTTCATCGTCTGAGTAGAAGAGCAGTGTTAGGAGTTTAGTTTGACCTTGGATACCTTGCTCGTTAGTTAAATTACATTACATTACAGTATTACTTTACACTCCAATTGATCCAGTATATATCTCTGACAAAAGAATGCCAAAATTTTTGGGGGATGTAAACTTTTATTTTCTTTCTTTGGTGGAAAAAAAAAAACAGAGCAACACTCATTCTCCTGATTGGACGCATGACCTTCATAATGCAGGGAGAACCAGAAATCTATATACGCTGATAAAAAAAAAAAAAACTGCCCGCGAATTGTAACAAACAAACCGAACGTAGTGGATTTCCATCTGTTGGTCCTTGCGGTGACACATTTCACAGCACCGGTCTGAGGCACATGTCTGACGGTAGGGGTGGGGGGCAGTAATAAAAGTTATAAATGAACCTCTCGCCCCAAAAAAGCGGCCCCGCCACCCTCGCCACTGCCTGCGCCAGGCGCCGGAGACGGCCGTGGGACGTCAGGGGGCCCCAGTAAGCCTGTCTCCGCACGCTGGAGGCGGAGCTAAATTGGTATCACGCAAAAGCGTGGCGGGGATAAAAGCCGGGAGATAAAAGAGAGCGACAAGAGGAAAAGAGAACTGTGACTGTGGAGCAAAAGAAAGGGAGCCGCTCGGCAGAGGTGGCATTATCTCTCCGGCAAGATAAGTCTGAAGTAATTCAAACGCAGGGGAGAAGAGAGAAAAAAAAAACACATTACATGACACCCACCTTCACCAGCCTATTCTGCCCTGTTCTATATAATTCTCACCAAATATGAAACACCTCTAAATCTCGTTTGCCGTAATCTTAGAAAGAGTCCGTTTGGTTTATGGGGTAATAGAATCGTGCGACTCCGCTGGCGAATAGATCAGCCTAATGCAGTCTTGGTGAATCTGTTGTTTCTCACAAAGGCCAGGGGGCTGAATATACTGTGATATACTTCTTCTATTAAACGCTGCTTTTTTCTGATCTACAGTGGGATCTGCTTGGTTTATGATATTGCATTAAAAATGTAAGGCCCAGACAAAACCTTTCATCAGCCACAAATTATAAGCCCAATTTGGAATAAATTGAACCCTGTCCTGAGTGCACTTACCCTCAGATGAATAAAGGCAGTCTCATTCATTCTTTGGCAGTAGAGCCCATCTAATTCACTTTTTGCATGAGCTTTTAGGTTGCGGCAAAAAAAGGAGACAAAAATGAACAATCAGACAAAATTATTGTCCAAAAATCAGCATGACGCAGGTGTGTATAGCTATCTGAAATCAAGAAACACCAATGCACATCAAACCACATCTAACTCCTGCTCTTTGGGGAAAAAGAAATTGCTTTTGATTCACTCTTAGTGATGTTAGACAATGACAGCTCCTATTGAGTAAGACCACATTCCTAATTAGGCTCAAGTGGATACCATCAGCTTAATAAGTAACCATGCATGCTCTGACAAGATGAGTAGGACCCAGTGAATAGACCATCTTGGTTATTCTGTTCAAACGTGCACCTGACATGGGCCTGTATGTTAGGCGTGTAGCCTGCCCTGATGCTGATTCCCTCTGATGTCCAGAGGGGGTGCTAATCAGCAGCAACTTTTAAACCTGCTTAGTTCTCCACAAACATCTGTAGGCACCCCACTGCATATGCTGGCCAGACAAACACTATACCCCAGACAAAACATTCATCACATATTCAAAACCCTTTACCCCAAACCACCCCCAGCCACATGTAAAAAAGTGATGACTTAATCTGTTGCTCTTTCCAATCCCAGATTTTTTTCTCAATCGCAACACCAACGCATCAGGATCATGTCTTGTGATGAGCGACAGGCGGAATTGGCAGCGGATCTGCGGAAGCGGAGAGTGAGGCATTGTGGGACGCCCGCGGGCACGTTTAGCGCGTCTGTATTTTTAGCTCGACGCAAACGAGGCTCTCGGATGCTGGGGCTGTAAACGAGGTCGGCGAGCCTGCTTTTACCTGTGTCTCCTGGCGAATTGCAAATTGCTGGCGCCGGTCGCACTGTTTGTTTAACCGCGGCACTCGGAGCCGCTATCTAATTTCGTCCCCCAAGGCGAAGCGTGCGGGATTTTGAATGAGCTGTGATTGGGGGATACCGTTGTGTTGGATCTAGTTTCTCACAAAAGCACTTACAACGGGCACATATTTTATTATGTACAGATTACTTGGGCTGATGAATGAATGCTTTGTTGCCTGTTTGGTTTCCATTTAGACATTCATAAACCTTTTGTCCAATGATTTTCTCTCTTATGTCTCTGGCATGGCTGCAGCAGTAGGGCTAATTGCATGTGGTATGTTTACGGCTATAGTACAAGAATTTGTTCAGCACACTCCCGTTACCTATTGATCAGTAAAGAGCATCTGGCATGTACAGTAAGCCTCTCAACTTACAACTGACCTGAATTACATTTCTTATATAGTGCATTTTATCCCTCTCAAAGCCCTTTGTAGAGAAAAGTGAGCAGAGAGGCACCAACGCAAAATCCCGCACTGTAGTGGAGATGCAAGAATCTCCTAATTCAGCTGTTGGATGATTGGATGACCAGGACACCAGTAAACACTTTAATCTTTGTGAGATGCAGTGCAGGGTGTTACAATGATCACAGCCAAGTCAAGATCTCAGCTTTATGGTCTCATTCAAAAGACAGCGTCTGCTATAGCAGAGTAGATCACTACACTGGTTTCCTTATTCTGCCCCATACTGGGGACCACTTCTAGGACCAGCCTGGTTTTCCAAGGTGGTCTCTCATCCAAGCGCTAACCAAGCCCAGCCCTACCTATTTTCAGCCAGGGCTTTCATCAGGCAAGAGAATGCTATACAGTGGTGTGGCTACTACATAGTATTTCAACACAGTTATAGAAAAAAAAAATTAAGACTTATGTGTAACCTTAATGACTTTGTAAACAGGAAAAGGAAAAAATGGAGCAGGATACACAATACCCAGCTCCACAGAAGCACAGTGCTCACCTTTTTGTTCTGGTCTCTTGTTACCTTTAGAGAGGAAACTGTGGGACGGATCAATGGGTCCTTAATTAGCCAAGGCGAAAGTTTACTTGTTGCTGTTAGTTGTTACATTTTCTGGATGTCAGAGTTTGTGCTACACTTGGGAAATCAATTTAGGGAAATTAATTTGAATGAGAAATCAATTTAGAATGATGAGCTCTGTATGGATTTGCAGTTAATTGAAATGACTGACTTGTTGCCTTGGAGCTGTGTATATACTGTAAGGACACAGCTCCTGAATTATCGATACAGCTTTGTGATTCATAAGGTGTGTGCCCCTTGATGTTCCTTGGTGTTTATTACGACTGACAGGATTTGGACCTGGCCAAATTGCACAGACAAATCAAAGCCCTCAGCACTTCATCATGCCCTCATAAACCGCCATGCCGTGGATGGTGTGAAATTTGAGCATTATGGTCATATGTTTTTTTTTTTTCTAGAATAAAACAGAGCTGCTCGACTGTTTTAAACTATTGACCCTCTCAGAAGCGGTTACCTAACCTAACCTGATTCAGACAGTGGTTAGTTGAATCAGGTGGTTACGTAGTTGGCAGGAATCAAAGCCTGTAGACTCTGAAATTGACCAGAACAGTGCTAGGCTCTTGCTTGTGTGGTGTAGCGGTTGTTGGAAATGTGACTTGTCACCAGAGGGTTCCCCGTTTCCAGCTGAGGCACTGCTGTTGTGCCCTTGAGCAAGGTGCTTACCCCAAACTGTTTCTGCAAATATTAGCATAAATGGATCATTTGTTACAGTGCAAGTTGTGTCAGTTGCCCCGGACAAGGGCGTCTACAAACCAAACAAAAACAGAAGCTAATAAACAAACACAGGCTGGACGGGTGTTGGAGTATGACAGTGATAGCTATCGTCAGACCTTAAAAACCGCTGCTGAGTCTTCCAATGTGGTGTCAGTGTCAGCTTGCAAGCCTGCAACTCTTTCTCACGCAGCCAGGCGTTTGCATTTCTGTATTGACTGGCTCCGTTCCAGCCAATCCTCTTCAGAATAATTGAAATATGAATTATGCCCCAAGACTGTTGTTTAAAAGCGGGAGAGTTTGACACTTGGGTAATGGATGTGACCACTGCCGGTGACCGGCTGCATATCAAAACTGTGGATGGAACCCTGCAGGTGAGGAGGAGAGACTTTTAATCACTGTGTGTGAGGAACTCACAGAACACACAGATTTAGTTTCTGCGTGGGCCACACAGCAGGTTGTGCTCCTGGAGCAGTGGTTTGACTCTTAATAAGACCTTCTCAACTTCTGCATTACTGTCAGTATGTACTGTAAGTACTGTGTGCTTCCTGTCAATAGTGGGCGTGGTTACTACCAAGAGGAGATGTGGTTACTGTTAGCAGTGGGTGTGTTTATTGTGAAGAGGAGATGTGGTTGCTATCAGGAGGAGGTGCGGTTACTCTCAGCAGTGGGTGTGGTTAGTATCAGAAGGTGTGATTAATAAGAAAGTAAGGTGTGTAAAATAAGAATCAAAGCGCCAGGCTTCTGGTGAGGGAATTTTTACAGTATTCACGGTATGGTTTTGATGCTATTTTGAAGGTATTTCATTGTATGCACACAGGGGATCACAAGTGGCTGGTGATGATGGCTCCTAATTGTAAGACATGGTTTAGATTTATGATTAAAAAGGCTCTGCAGCATATACATTGTTGTAGGGTGTGGTAGGCTGTAGCACTCTATGTCAGTTTTCACAAAGCAGCCCGATTGCTTCTAAATGCTTTACTAAGTAGAAATATCATGAGTCATGTTATGCATGTTTATAAATCCATCCTGCATGATTTATGAAGACTGTATTATTATGCTCATAACGGAACATATTTTCCTCATGCCATGTCTTCATAATGGTTTGTTGCCTTCTCCCTGCGCTGAATAGCTCTGTGAGACTCCTGCAGTGAAAGAGCGACTGTTATGACTGCTATTGTAGCAGCAGCGATCAGTGACCAGAATGCTGATGGGGGAGAGAGAGCCTTTCATTGCAGGGGCTCGCTAAACCCGTATATTTAAAGTCTGGACTGGGAACAGTTTGTGAATTTAAGATGTGGGCAGATGGACTCTGCAATCCACTTTCTTTTCTCGGGTTGAATTCCCACTGAGGGGCACAGTAATGGCCGTCAGCTCGAACTTTGCCTGACGTTAACCACTTTTGTCGTTTTGATTGTTTGATATCTAGAGGTGCCTCATGAATTAAATAAGGGAGCCACGGTAGATGCTTTGCTTCTGTACCTCTGGATTCAATTCGGATGGCTATGTAAAGTTGTGATGTGACAAAAAAATACACATATACACATATAAATGAAATAGTCCCTCCAGCCGTTTGTAATGTATTTTGCCCATGCTAAGGTCATAGGGTTATCATAAATGGTACTGTCTAGTTCCCGTACACTAAAGTATCAAGCTTGCTTCGAATAACAGTAACTATATGGAATTTAATACTACTAGCCTTCTCTTTAGCCTCCAGCTGTCCCCAGATCTGCCTGGTGAAAACTGTAGAGACTCCACCTCACATACATGCCCTTGTAGGACTGGAAGCTATTTGGTATGGGGCTAAGGTGCAGGACTGGTAATCCAGACATTGCCAGTTCAATTCCCCCATGGGGCACCGCTGGAATTGGCAGACCCAGACTGCCTCAGCAACTATCCAGCTGTATAAAGGATTAACATGTAAGAATGGAAAGCTGGGTAAGTCACTATGCAAGAGCTACTACTAAGCAACTGCGATGTAGGACCACGTCACAGCATTTCTGTACATTTACAGAGGACAGTGCTCAGTCACATTGCTTCCATCTTCTCTTTGAGTGTGAGGTCTGCTCTAAACCTGCAGGAATGAATCCCAGCATGGGGACACCTGCCCCCCACTCGTAAAATTAAGCTGGAAAAAAAGGGACAAATGCCACAGGAACCGCGAGTTCAGCATTTACAGCTTTTATGAGGTGGCCAAGGGCAATGTGTGCTGTAGCGTGCTCTAACAGCTCAAAGGATCCGTCGTAAAGCCGGTTGTCACCCAAAAATGACTCACTGCACAGTGCCCGTCAGCCTTCACAGATATAAAAGGGTTGACTCTCAGCCCAGTGGTAATGGGGGTCGATGCACTACAGCGCAGATGATGATGAAGAGGTTGCCCGGGCGTGCTGGTCCCATTCACGCCGGTTCTGAAAGGACCTGTAGAGCTTTCCTCTGCGCTGGTCTAAACCGGATCTCTCTGACAGGCAGTGACCTCATCACCCATTCGTCCACACAGCTCCTCCAAACCAAAATCACACTGGCTGCACAGCAGTCGGGACCATCAGAAGTGATGAACTGTCAAACTAAATGCAGTCAGCCCCTGCCTGATTGGACAAAGAGGAGATTGTAACCTGAGATTGCGAGTCACTGTCCACTCCTCCTGATAAGGACAGCATTTTCTTTCTGTTGCCAGGAGAGGTGTATTTTCTGGAGTTTGTGAGAGTTAAAGCCACATTGAATGTCACATTACTCTGTGGGCAGTAGACTGGGGTGGCAGTGTAGCATAGTGGTGAGGACTCGTAATTGAATGGATGCCAGTTCGATTCCCCCCTGGGGCACTGCTGCTGTACTTTTGGGCAGGGTACTTAACCCACAGTTGCCTCAGTAAATATCCAGCTGTATAACTGGATAACATGTAAAAAACTGTAACCGATGTAAGTCACTCTGGATAAGAGCATCTGCTAAAATGCCAATAATAAAAAGACCTGCAAGGTGTATCTACAGAGTCATGTTGTTGGCCTGTTCTTGCATCGACTCCTTCACCTCAGTGTTTCAGACTCTGAACCACAAGCATTTGGGGCATTGCAGACTAGGAGCTTGTGAACCTGCCTTGTGCTGTGGTCACGCCCATTTTTACTATACAAACTTTCATCGCTAATGAGGGTGAAATTCATATTTTATTGGCACAGTGATGGTACTTTTTATTTTGGAGGGAAAGTGAATGCAGAAATGGAGGCAATTACTAGTGTTTTCTGTGTCTACCGGAGTTCACTGAATCATCCTGTTGTTGGAAGAACAGAAGAGGGTCTTAGCAGTGGCGCTGGTCATTTGGAGAAACTAAGGGGTCGAACACACCCACCCACTTGTATCCTGTTTGACTCAGTGAATCACACAGTTTCACAGGTTGAAGTTCACCAAAGTTGAGCTCAGGGCAAACAGGCAGGAACGCAACTGGAAGAATTTACTTACTACTACTGGAAACAAATGGTTTGCTTGCCTTTTGCCCATTTTCAGATGGAAGTGAATGAAAGGTGAATGTTTTCTTTGCACCTGTGTGATGGGGGCATTAGTCTGCTGGATTCTGCAGTGGGCAGGGCAGTGGGCCTCAGCTGCAAGTTTGGAGTGTGGCTGTAACAACTGTAACCGCCAGCTGAGGATGTCAGTCCTCCAATATCCCACAAGCCTAGAGGAACGTGCCCCCTCATCTGCATTTGAGGTTCTGAAGACATCCAGGAAGTTCAGATCTGTGACTTGAAATTGGATGGGGAGGTGTCAATACATAATCTTGATCGATATAAGAATATAAGGTAAAAAAGTGCAGTAATTCCTCAGAGCTGTAGTAATTCTGAGCTGTTCATAGATGTAGCTAAAATGGAGATAACACTTCAAATTTACTGTTTTACTTGAATTACCTCCATCTCACTCCTCTGTGTGTTAGGTGTGTTACTAGTGAGGTGCAGCGAGATAATGTCTTCAGAAAAGAAATTCATGTCATTTTAAGTGGCCAATGTGTTATTACTGCATCACAGGGAAAAGTAATTTGAGGTTTATAGTGCTTTTTAATTTTTTCAGAAAGGGTCAAAAAAAACACTTGAGTTTGTGTCAAAACTCAAGGGACAGTACCATTGTTTGTTTAATTGTAATTTGCTCAATTGTTTGGCTTTCATGCCAAAATAATTTTTCATTTTGCCCATTTTCATAGTGCTGCAGTGAGA
This sequence comes from Megalops cyprinoides, assembly GCF_013368585.1. Taxonomy (NCBI): domain Eukaryota; kingdom Metazoa; phylum Chordata; class Actinopteri; order Elopiformes; family Megalopidae; genus Megalops; species Megalops cyprinoides. The sequence goes on from NC_050600.1 coordinate 23,705,650, forward strand.
ATAATCTAGCATATTTTGCAGTTGAGAAGTAGGTGGACGCGTAATGTTTGCGAAATGGAATGTGCCTAAAAGCACAGCCAGACAGTCCCAAACTAATAGTGCTCAGCCAATCAGATTCATACTCAGTGCTGTTACAGCAGGATCGCACTGAGGGAACCACAGTGTGTGGACGGACCTGACCTTCAGTTAACCTCCAGCCAGCCGAGTTTCAACTTTTTTTTTGTCTTTTTTTGTGTGTGTCTGTGTGTGTTTTTCCCTCTCTGCAGAAAAAAGAGAAGGCTTCCGTGATGAAGAAGAACAACGCGTACGCTGTGGCGGTGGCCAACTACGCGCCCAACATCACCAAGGACTCAGTCCTGCCCACCATCTCCAAGGGTGGCACGGCCGCCGACCCCAACAAGGCCAAGCCAGAGGCCAAGCCAGCGGAGAACAAGAAGACCTTCAATAGCGTGAGCAAAATCGATCGCATGTCCCGGATAATGTTCCCGGTCCTGTTCGGAAGCTTCAACCTGGTGTACTGGGCCACATATCTGAACAGAGAGCCGGTCATCAAGGACATGGTGCCGTCGAAGTAGGAGGGATCCGGTATGCAGCGCAACGTAAATAAGTATGGGACTGAAGACATGCCAAATACAACCAGTAACTGCTAACCTACGTGCTTTGGTGAATTGGCATAGGACGGCCAAGCACGGGAATTATTTCAAGACCTTTTCCTCTTTCCTTTTTTGTTTTTTTAAAAAAATGAATTCTTCAACTTATATCTGGGCAGTGCTTTTCGAATGACATATGCGGCTGTAAATATGTATGTATTTTCATGCGTACTGTAATGATTTTTGGGTGACACAATTAATTTTTTAACGCTTGTGTTTATATATTTTATCGTCATGTGATGATTCCCTGCATTGGATGAAGCTAGGAAAGGAAAACCGAGATATTTTTTCAATATTTTGGACTGTAAGATACTGTCATAGATCAAGGTAAAATCCCTGTACTGTATGCCGGTGTGCATCTTAATTTAGCTCTTGAGTTCAGTGTTCGTCTATTTAGTTGTGCTTCTTGAAAGATATCTTGAGTGAATCTGTGTTGAAAAATAAAAACCCAGGGAAAGCACTTGACTGGACATAGCAAGCATTTACAAACTAGCCTTGTAAAGGCTATTCACTCGGTGCATGCTTAGGAATGTCCATCTGAACACTGTCCCTGGGGTTTATTTTTGGATAAACCTTGATGTTTTCCAGAGAACCTTTAAATAATTTCAGTCTCTAATTAGATAGACACCATATGTTAAATGACAATTACAAGGCAAACTGCTGATAATTTTTCAGATAATGGCTCTAGGTGCCCTTTAACAGTATCTCTTGTAGGCCACAGTTTTAAGGCATAGTCTTGAGTTCGTGTTTGTGAACTCTTAAAGGACCAAAACACCTACAAGTGCTTCACTTAAAGATATTTCACACTAATATTTCAAGCAGTATTTATATTTGATTTATATTTATATTTACTTTTTGGTAAAGTATATGAGTGTACTTGAATGTGCAAACCTATATTTTTATGTATGTGGTTGTTTTCAGCATTTAACCAAGGTAGACAATGTTTTAAAAGGTTCTTATTTTCAATCATACATACAGTATATAGGGCATACATATGTTTCTTAAACCTTTTATTGAGATGCATTTATTACCTTGAATTTGTATCCAATTTATTATTCACATTGCAAACATGCAAAAAGGAAAAACAATTTCATTAGTGTATATATTACATTCAATGTATGGTCATATTTGTTGATATTTGCTATATTTTTCTGTAATTCCCACACTCAGTATTTATTTTCTTTCTCTTACATGAGACGTGTCCAAAAAAGTATACACACTTTTGTCACATCTACAGAGCCAAACTAACATTGCAGGGAAATTTTTGTGTATTTTTCTTTGTACAGTTTGCCAGGTGAGTATTTTACTAGCATCACAAGGAATCTTTGCGAAAAAAGCCCTGTTCAAATTATTTTAGTACTCTGTATCTTTAAAGTAAGCACTCATAAAGTATCTGTAATAAATGTTTTGAAATCGAAGGGTTAATACGATGAGCATTCCTTTTTATTGGTTGAACTGAACATGGAAGAAATTCTTTGTTATGAACATTTCTATTGTAAGTAAATATGTAGTTTAGTGGGAATTGTTACCGTGGCGTACAGTAATTTAATACGTTTAAAGTTGTGGCACTCGACATGGCAACTCGGCACACGGTTTACTTAACCAAAACAAAACAAACAAAAATTCTGAAATTGTGAATGAGCAAAAAATCAAAAAGAAAAAAAAAAAACAATTCCATATGTGAACCAGGAAATCTTTTTTGGTGTTTTGTTCTGAAAATCTGTTAATTTTGTTGTAATTACCTCTAGTGCTTTGCATGGTGATATCGGTGTCAAAAATCACAAGGATTATAATTTTAAAGAAAAAAATTGATAAAACGTGAATTCCACATGTTTTGGTTTAGCTCCCAGTTCAAACTGCCATTGAAATTTAAAATGTACGGATGTTGCGTGTTTGCTGTTGGAGTATGGAATGTGTTCACCACGCTATCACAGGCAGTACCAAATTCGCTCTTAAAAGGGGGGAGGGGGAGGGGCTTCACTTTGGAAAAACTCATTTCTCCGCTTGCTGTACATATTCTTTTTCTTCCACTTATCTGAAAGGATTGCGCAGTTGGTGGGGATTATGCAGTGTTTGTTTAAGCAATAAAAACATATTTGGTTGGTACATGTCGCTCTTTGGAATGGTACATGCCAGGAATGTAACTACGCTTCGTGAAACAAGCGCATTTCCAGGAGAATTCTTCTTGAATAGATGTAAAATATCCTGTAATATTGTCTGCTGTGGAGTTCCACTATTATTATTATTATTATTGTTATTATTATTATTATTATTATCATTTCATGTAAATGGATCTTCAGATAGTTTTCTGAATAATTTACAGCCGAGCAACAAATAACTGAAAACTGTAATTTAAGTTTGACTTTATTTTTATTTTTTTTATTAAAGAAATGCTATTCTCATTAATTCAGGCTTCACATCACTGTCCATTTGATAAATTAATACATTCACATTTATTCATGTTATATATTTTGTTTGGAGGGGCTCCAGATCAATGCTGCCAACAGTATTTTCCAGAAACCGCCTTCTATTTTGAAATGGTCTCAAAACCACAGCAGAGTCCGCCTACGCAGATAAACTTGTTTATTTGTTTATTTTTTTAAGCAACCCAGAAAATTGTTTACTAACAGGAATGCGGGTGTCTAAAATGATTCCACCTGATGTCTTATCCCTGCTTGGTCAGGTTCTATTTTATAAGCATTGTTACTTGCTCTTCTCTTCTTTTTCGTTTGGAAGCTTTGGGCCGAACGGCTGGATAACTGATCTTAATAAAGTATCATACTGAATCAAGCTTCTTTTTTTCCCCTTCTTTTTGTATGTTGCCACATATGACCACTGGAACAGAAAACAAAATAGAAAAATATGTGACATTCGTATGGGTTGCGGGAATTAAAACAAGCTAGTTGTGGTTGGTTTTTAAAGGTACATTGGAAACATCAGGCCTGGATTCTGTCTGCCCACAACTTGTGAACTACAAGTAACACATATTAGGTGAGAGTAACATTTTTTACTTTACTTTACATACACAATGTATTGACTGTTCCAGTCACTGCAATTATGTTACATGCATTTAGCAGATGATCTTATCCAGGCTGACATCCATAGAACCTAAGTGAGTCCATTCCAGTTTAATGACCAACAGTGTCAGACCAGGCTAACTACACTTACAGACCAGTGAGTGTCAGCATGACACCATTCAAGCCCCACCACAAGTTTACATGTGTAACCTGACTAGGCAACAGAAGCCAAGTATACGAGAAGACAGAGTCCAGAATACATAACAATACTACACGTAAAATAAACATCAGTCCTAGAGGCAGCAGCTGTTAGGTGGCAGGGATTGAGGTGGAACCAAGATGCATTTTAAAGAGGTGGGTCTTCGGTCTGCCAAGGAAGATGCCCAGGGATTCCGCTGTCCTGACCTCCGTAAGGAGTTTGTTCCACCACTGAGGGACCAGTACAGACAGGGATCATCTCTGAGAGGAACAACCCCATTGGGACGGGACAGTCAGTTGCCCCGTAGATGAAGAGTATAGCAATATCGATAGAACATAGGTTTTGATGACCAGTCGTAGGTATGAGGGGGCTGTCCAATTCACTGTCCTGAATGCCACCACCACGGTTTTGAACTTGATGTGAGTGATAACAGGAAGCCAATGAAGTGAAATGAGGAGGGCAACAAGAAAAGAAACACCAGCTGCATTTCCTTATGAACACAGACTCCATGCATAGCTGGAGAGTCGGCTAGTCATCATAGCCCACCTTTTCATTTTCCCTGGAATATCACCAGCATACCCAGTTGCAGCCCTAGATTTCTGCACCGTAGTCAAAAGATGCAGTTCACTCACCCTCCTGTGTCTGTTTAGAATCTGTTTTTTAACATGGCAGAGCCGTTTGAATGTGATTGATCTTTCAGGGCATGGTATGGCAGTCCCACCCAGAATGAGCTGTCTTATCAGGTACCGCATCACAAACATCATGTCAGAGTGAACCCTCCCACCCCCCGCCTCCCCCAACACACATACACACCCCTCTCCCCCACAGCAGCATGACCCCCCCCCCATATCTCATTCAGTCTAGCGGCTCACTGACTGATGGAGCTCGCTTTATTCTGATAACATTACAGACTGTCAATGTGTCTTATTAGAGATGTGGAGCTCGGTATCTTCAGTCCTGTATGGACACAACACAACTTACTTTTCAGCTGCATATTTGAATTCTACAGTGCTTTCATCCACACAATGAACTGTGCTCAGATACTGTATTACTGTATTACTAAAGGTTATCAATAACAGCAATGTATTAATGTTAAAGTTATTAATTATGTCACCTAATGGCTTGATGTATTACTTATTACTGTCATCATTGTTATTTTCATTATTATTATTATTAGTAGTAGTAGTAGAAGTAGTAGTAGTAGTAGTATGGTGTCATCATTTGATAAGATGCGTATGTGAAATCTTCCCCAAACCAACATTTACAATATACCTCAGCTTTGATACTTGTTCAAGGTGACTGGGGACCAGTTTTAGATGAGTGAGAAAGGCAAGAAGTAGAAGTCTTGAAGTGGAAATCAGTCTGAGATGACCACCATGAAGTGAAGACTAGTTTGAGGTATTTGAGAAGGTTGTCATGCATTAGAGACCAATCTGAAGTGAGACAGACAGTCAATATAAATAAAACTGGCATTTTCTCCTCTTTCAACGGGAACAGTCATACATGACGTGGAGTGTATTTGCTTCGGTAGATACAAACAGGGTGTTTATGCTAATTTTAAATCACACTGCCTTAGGCAGAAGAGTGGGGAGATTATCAGGAAATCACTTGGCACCTTATGCATGTGACAATATTTAAATACTAATGGTGTGTCATTGAATACTCAATGAAGGACATCTAGATTTCACTTGGTGCATATTAATTACAAATGCATGTTGGCGCATTTTCTACTTCTGAAAAACAGAAGATGGTGGCATTTTCAAAAACATTAACAGACTCTCAATTTAAGGCCTGTATTTGTTAATCCAATATCATGGGGATAGCCATTTGGAATGTGCTGGCTATATCAATTATGGCATTGAACTTGAAGCAAATGAATGCATCCCATATTTTGCAAAGATTACAACTGTTTCCAAAGACGTCATTTTACTACAATGCGTCAGCATATGATGGATTAGAAATGTATTGATAATGCAATAACACACAATATGCAATAATGCATTACAAATGCCTTACAATGCATAAGGTCCAATTAAATGGACATTCTCGCTCTACTCATGCCAGCTTACATCCACCCACATGACAAATATGAAGCACACATAATGTATTACATGACAAAACTTCAGGTCATAGTCGGCGTCATGGGCAGGCCATAGGGGGCCGGGCCCACCCACAAGGGTCGATGTGCCCCCCCCCCTCCAACTAAACTTTTAGCCTAAATATTATTACAGCTATGATTGAAATTAAATCATACAGAAATATTGCACACTGATGCAAACTAAAACGCCAAATTTTTGTTTTAAGCTATAAATGCCACCCTGTCTGGCCAATTAAAACCAACTACTACATCTCATTGCAGTGCGCAGCCAATCAATTCTATATTAGGCTACTACGACGCTATCAAGCTTATCAGTTCTTGCGTTTCTCTGGCCATCGTTCTGGTGGTGAAATAGCATGATGGACATCAGAAAATGGTGTGCTTGAACATTAAAATCCGATCCATTCACTCACAGCCAAGTGAATGGAGTTTTCCTCGACTGATCCTCCTGGGACACAGACAAGCCAAGGTAGTGCTAATCGTGATGCTCCAGCTAGCCATGCTAGCTCTGCTAAGCAGGCTATCTGCCACGATCCTGATGATTTGAGTCAGTCAGTCTGATGAGGTACCCCTCTCGCATCTTTGGAGCTAGAAAGAGGTCGTTCATGTCGACATGGTATGAGAATCGCGAGTGGCTTAAATATTCCATCTAGATACTGTGATGAGGAGATTTTACAGTCAAAGTCAACGATTTCAGCTGTACTAAGTGGTGAGTTATATGAAATCCAATTGTAGCCTAGGCTATTAATTCAATGCTATTATGTAGGCTATTATGTAGGCCATTATTATTAAGCACTAGGCTATATGTTGGTGGCTACCATATTCTTGTTGTTGTCATTTATCTTGTTATTTCCATGACCATATTGTTATTCAAAAGGATTGAATGATGTTTATTTTTGTAAAAAAAAAAAAAAGGCGATTTTGTTCCAAAAAAAAGGCCAATAAAAGTGTGGTGTGGTGCCCCCCTGTCAGCGCTCATTGCCCCCCCACCCTTTGCTTTCTGGCGCCGACCCTGCTTCAGGTCTGTGACTTCCAGAGGCTGAAGATATTACAAATAATTATTAAACCACAGGGTGCTCTTATGGAGGAAGGAGTATGGAAACTCGTCAGCACTTTATGATTCTCGTGGTTAAATAAATTTTGTAATATCTTAAAAACTCCGAAAGCTGCAGTCCTAAGGTTTGCCCTCTTTATTCTTATAACAATTAATTCACCTCTTCCACAAACTGAGATTTAAAAGTTCTATTTGTCATAGGATATCATTTACATAAAAAAACATTTAAAGAAGACAAGAATCCTTAAAAACTCACTATGACCTAGGTAGCATGTGCGCAAGAAATTTGGAAAATATTTTTGTAGATGATAGATTTATTTAAACTTCAAACAAATGTCAGGCTCTATTTAGATACAGTACTAACTGTTATAACTACTGCAATGTAAACTACTACTCAGGTATACAAGAAGAGCCCAGAGTGGCCTAAAATTGGATTTAGATTCAGGGAAAACTAAATACAAGTGAATTGCCAGTGACAGCACTACGGAAGCAAGTACATGCTTTTTTCTGATGTTATACAAAATGTGTCAATCTAATGGCTGATTAGAACATGACTAGAACGGGGACTATTGACAGAAAAGCCCCAGGAGTTGTGTTTAAGAGACAGCTCCTGGTGATTGCTCTGCTGTGTGATGTGTAACGTTTTGCAAGGCACTGATAAAAGTGGAAAGTGCCGGAGAAATAACGTACTGTTGGTGAAGTCACATAAAATATCGCATGCAGGCCAGCTAGGCACAGCACTTGGAAACAAGTGTAAGAACTCAAATTATGAGCACTGGATTCAAAAGGATTTCTGACATCTGAACCCACATAGCTAGTTACTGCCTCTGGGAGCCGCTGCAAAGATTGGCACAAAAGGCCTCACTATTCAGGCACACCTGCTGAGCTACCTCCAGGCAAGCCACAACTGCGCAGCCCTCAGACACATTGCAGAAACACAGCTTCTCCAGTCATGAGGTACCCACAAGACTGCTTTTAGGCATTTGGCAAGAACCTAGGGCCATGATATTATGCAAAGCAGCTCTTGGTTTTGACTGTTAACATCCTCATCTGTCCCCTTGCTTACAATGCTAGTAAGCATGTCCCTGTGTGTATGCTGAATGATTAAAGTCTCCCGCTATGCCTTCTGCATCTGCAGCCTATAAAATAATGACGTGCCCAGTTCCAAGCACTGTACCTCTTCCATTTAAAAATTAATTTGATTTCAGGCACCAAATAACATTCCAGTAAAAATTGCATGCTGCTAAAATCCATTTATTTCCATGCAGCCCAACTTGTTTTAAATGGCTCGTGATCGCATTTTCTGCGCAATTGTGATTCATTTGGAGAGTAACATGCTGCCGTTAAAAGTAAATGACTCTTAAAGGTAGCTCTCACTTGGGAATGGTTTATCTGAGTCATAAGGATGCAGGCCGCATGGTTTGAGGCTCTGGTTGGAGTGCAGTTTATGGTCCTCCCTCTTTCCCTGTTAAATCTCTGATGGCCCTCATTGGAGCATCATGACAAATGGCATGAAGTGATGCATTGGCAATGAGGCTAGGAGGGAGGCAGGTTTTGGATCACTGAAGAGGCCCCATTTTGCCACAACAGTCTGGCTGAAGCACTGAAGTAAGGGTAGTCCGCAGTCCACCCGTCTCCAGAAGCATTACTAACAGACCACAGTGTTAAAGATGGGATCCATCATGCTTCCGTCATTTGCTTTATGTCTAGTCTACCTTCCTCTCTACCCATCCTATCTATCCTTGTTTTATATTAAAAAAGCACTCTGCACTAGTTTAGCACTTAATTCAGTATCTTGCTGACCTCTTGTAGTACTTTTCGATAATTAGCATGCTAGCATGCTAACTCTTAGCATTGTGATGCACTTATTTGGAGATTTGGAGGTCGCTCTGGGTAAGAGTGTCTGTTAGATGACTTAATGTGATGTAATGTAATTTGCCATCCCAACACGTCACCTCTGCACTGCTTTAAGGAACAGCAGGGACCCACAGACAAAGCCCTAAAGGAGCCAGGGGTGCCCCCCCCCCCCTCCCACCCCCTGTGCCATTGACAGCCTCTGCGCACGATCTCCAGTGATAAGCGGGAGCTGTGAGTGGGAGAGGTGACTCAGCCAGGTGCTGGCGCCGCGAGCCCCGCGGCCCAGCATGCATCATCGGGGAGCGCTGTGCGCAACAGCCACTCTGGCTCTGCGGCCTCCGGGGCGCACGTGGCGGAAATGAAAGCCTGCGACGCACCAGCCGGGGCCAGGGTTCGCAGTATCTAATCTACAGACGTGACAAAGCCAGTTTGACTGCAGCTTTTTCAGTGGTAACCCCCCATCCCCCCACCCCACCCCGCCACATCAGGCTTACGCTCATTTAAGTTATTCGCTTGTCTCCTCTCCACACACTAAGCCTTTCCCACCAGCAATCCTATTTAAAGTCTGTATAAAGCTTTTATTCATCAGCGTTGAGGCACTATTTATAAATGTGAGTTATTACCGAAGCAAGGCGATGGAATAACATCCCGTCGCAACCTGTTGGCGGGCACACCTGTTTCCGCGGTTTGCTGTTTTGCCGGAGCACCCGAGGATTTGGCCCTAATTATGACTATTCAGTTGTGAGAGGACATTTGAGGAACAGATGTGCTTGACAAACGAGTCTGCGATAATTCCAAGCAACTGATTCCGAAAGTGCAGATGGAGAGCAAGCAGTCCCTCAAGATTCAAACTGGGTCAGAGGCTCTGACCGCTCCGCGCACTGGATTTTTTTATCCTCCTGTCTCCTGCACTTCCTGTGCCCCGTGTGACTGTGCCAAAGGCGTTTGCATTTGACATTTGGGCATTTGAGCTTGAAATTCGTGTATTTGATTTTGACATCACTTGGACATTCACACTGGGCATTTGTACATTTGCTTTTAAAAAATTGGCATGTGAATGTCAAGTACAAGGACATTCAAAGGAGCACAAAGACTAACTGTCTTTGACAGATATGTCAGAATTGCCTTTTTTTTCTGATGGAAGATGAACCACATAGTGCTATAGTCAATTGTTTTAGGCCTGAGTTGGGTTCATAATTCACCCCTCCATTTAGCACCCACATTTTACCTGTATCTCACCAGGAGTACTCCAAGCAGTCACCTAACCTGCCAGCACATCTACAGTACATGCCACAGCTCCTGGCAAGAGACATGACTGTTAAAATTATTAGTGTGTTGGTCTTTGGCCTTAATGACGGCTTCAGTGCAGTCATTGAGGCCAAAGCATTAGTGCATCAATGCTTTAAAGCATTAGCAAACCCAGCTACTGATGAGGACTGTCTTGGCCTTGCCCTATTTCTGTGTTAATAATATATATATATATATAAATCCCAAAGAGGTCTGGGGGCTCTGTAACATTCTGATGATATTCTCTTCAAACCATGCAAAGTCACAGCTTTAGCTGAAGTGATTTTCCTGCAATCAGATGGGGTGACCCATGACTTCGGTAGGATTGTGCATACATATTTATATCCATATCTATATCAATATCTATATCTATATCTGTCTTTGTATCTGTCTCTCTACCTATTATATTATTTTATGTTACCTTATTGTCATTTAGTAGATGCTCTTATCCAGAACAACGTAAATAGGTTACAACTGTTTATTGTGATTGTAAAATTATATATTTGCATATGTATAGAACATTAGTTTCTGTCCCACAGTGAAGGCTCGCTCTGATTTTGCAGCAGAAAATATTCTCTCAGAGTAGCGCTGTTATTCTCTTTTGTTTCCTGGGGTTTTGGGCAAAAGTATGTGCTCTGAATGGTCGAGGTTAGAGTTTATACTCTAGAGAGAGGCTGTTGGTGGAGTTGAGGGGGTGTCAGTTGTGCAGAGTCTTTCTCCTGTGGAGGAGTGTGGGCGTGGGGTTGTTGGCCTAGGGGGGATTCCGTCCGAAACATCCAAGCTGTATCTGAAGGATACTGTATCTGAAGGCCTTTCATCATGTTCATCAACACTGAAGCTGTCAGCTGAACACATGCAGCAGAGAGAAGGAAAAGAAAGAAAGAAGGAAAAATGGCCTCCTTTCCTACAATGATGGATGTTAAGGATGAGAAACAGGACATGACGCAAGCCAGAAAGTGGGTTTTCCTCGCCTGGACTATGTCCAAACTGGACTGAGAAGCCCTCTGAAGTCCTGATTGGTCAACTAATCCCCTGGGACTATCTTTGGATGTCCTGGCCAATTGCAGGCTTGCCCTTCTTGCTGTTGGCTACCCAGCAGCTTGCCCTTTCTCTGCCAGCGGGCAAAACCCGACAGGGGGAGGTTCAAAGGCGATACGGCAGCAGAGCGAGCCCCACAGTGCTCGTTGTTTGATCCTCTGCTCGTTGCTCCTGGTGCGCTCCACTCAAGCACCACGGGAGACAGGAGACAGACATGGGAAACAAGCAGGGCCGAGGAGGATCATGGGAAACAATGCAGAAAGGCTGCTGCAAGGCGGTGGCTCTCTCGCACAGTCGCCTGTGTTTTAGTCAATCGGGTTGCCACACGTGGCATAGCACCGGTGATCTTGATCGTCAGGCTCTGTATCCAGCAGCTAGGGGCATATCCAGTGTGATATCTGGAAGCTGTGGTGTGCAGCATAGATTACAGTAAGTTACATAGCATTATTGTCATTTAGCAGAGACTCTTAACCAGAGCAACTTATGCAGTTTACAATTTTATCCAATTGTACAGCTGGATATATTTACTGAGGCAGCTCTCGGTTGAGGATCTTGCTCAAGGGTACAACAGCAGGGGAATAGAACCAGCAACCTTTAGGACATGAGCCTTGAAATGGCCACAGATAGTTCTAGAGAAGAGGGGATTGCGGGAGTAAACCAATTTCTGGGTTGCACTGTCCTTCAGAGAGATGATGCTCATGGATTTATTGCCTTCATTCTGAATCATTTTCATACATTAAAGTAATGTGATTTTTTTTAAACCTTTATCCAGTTTGAACTAGAAAGATGGTAACTGTGACCTGCAGTGCTGTGCTTGGAATGCATTGGACTAATTACTGAAGGAACTGCATGGAAGGTTTTGAACACAGTTATGAACAATGAACAAATGCTTTTTATGGTTCACTGTATAACTAACGTTTGGTTTGATTGGGTGTGCCAAGCATTCTTAAATCTGCCATAAATGAATCTGGAACGTGATTGGAATATACAACCACTTTCCCAAGGGTTTGTTTTCATTTCAAGGTAGACTTACATGTGTATGACAAAAGACAGCTGAATTGTACATGACTTTTTCCACAGTTACCTTTAGGTCTCCTTATGTATTTTGATTGGGGTGTCAAAATAGTCGAGAATCAGTCCTCTTACTGGAAGGCTGAGGGTTTACATCTAGGGAAGGGCAGAAAGGCATTTAACCTGAATTCCTTCTGTCAATAACCCTCTATATAAATGGAATATCATATAAGATAGATGCTATTGATATCTGGCTGTATAAATGAATATTATGTAAAATAGAAGTTATTGATATCTGGCTGTATAAATGGACTTTATGTAAAATAGGAGCTATTGATATCCAGCAGTATAAATGGACATTATGTAAAATGGAAGTTATTGATATTGCATAAGAGGCAAAGGAGTATTGCAGTGGAACTTTTGTTGATGATTGAATCAATTCTGCATTATTGTAAAAAAGGCTGGGAAGTACAGTCGTGTTCTTCAGAATTAATCTGTTGTGTTCAGTGTTACATGTAAAGTCATTATACTCTCAGTTCTAAGCAAATGTTCCTTGAATGTTATGCCTTTAAGGACTGTTGGGTTATGGGATTAAGTGATGAATGGAAAAAGCTGGCCAGTCTGTAATGTACTGTGATGCCTAATATGCTGTTGTTCCTCTGTGTGCCGCCAAAACAGCGCCGACCCGCCGAGGCATGGACAAGGTGTCCTGTGGTATCTGGCACCAAAACATTAGGAGCCGATCCTTCAAGTTGCGAGGTGGAGCCACCGTGGGTCGGACTTGTCGGTCCAGCACATCCCACAGATGCTCAATCGGACTGAGATCTGGAGAATTTGGAGGCCAGAGCAACACCGTGAACACTTCATCATGTTCCTCAAACCATTCCCTAACAATGTGTGCAGTGTGGCAGGGCGCATCATCCTGCTGAAAGAGGCCACTGCCATCAAGGCATACCATTGCCATGAAGGGGTGTTCCTGGTCTACCACCTACAATGTTTAGGTAGGTGGCACGTGTCAAATTGACGTCCACATGAATGGCCGGACTCAGGGTTTCCCAGCAGAACATTGCCCAGACCATCACGCTTCCTCCACCGGCTTGTCGTCTTCCCACAGTGTATCCTGGTGCCATCAGTTCCCCAGGTAAATGGTGCACACGTAAAAGGCCATCCATGTGATCGAACAGAAAATGGGACTTATCGGACCGTCTTCCACTGCTCCAAGGTCCAGTTTTGATGCTCGTGTGCCTATTGTAGACGCTTTCGACGGTGGACAGGGTTCATCATGGGCACTCTGACCGGTCTACAGCTACGCAGCCCCATACATAGCAGGGTGCAATGCACTGTGTGTTGTGACACATTCCTCCCGTCACTAATCTTCTTCCGATAATTAAAATCTTCTGTGACTTGTGCCACAGTAGACCTTCTGTCGTTTCGGACCAGATAGGATAGCCTTCGTTGCCCTCGCGCATTGATGAGCCTTGGGCGCCCAACACCCTGTCGCCAGGTTGTGGTTTGTCCCTCCTCGGACCACTGTCGGTAGGTACTCACCACTGCTGACCGGGAGCACCCCACAAGCCTTGCCGTTTCAGAGATGCTCTGACCCAATTGTCTGGCCATAACAATTTGGCCCTTGTCAAAGTCGCTCATGTCTTCCAACACGTTGACTGCGAGAACTGATTGTTCGCTTACCATCTAATCTACCCAGACCTTGACATGTGCCCTTGTTTGGAGATGATCAATGTCATTTGGTTCACCTGTGGGTTGTCATAATGTTTTGGCTCATCAGTATGTATATATATATATATATATATACTGTATATATATAGATATAGATATAGATATAGATATAGATATAGATATAGATATAGATATAGATATATATGGCCTGTATTAGGTTTGGCACCAGTTACACCACTGTGTGCTTCATGATCAAATGGTGTTCTCTGTATGCATCTCATATGACTCACCTTTGCTTTCTCTATCACTATGGATAGTACTACCTGCCAAATGTATATCTGCGATGCAATATTCTCAGTCTGCATCTATCTGATGGAGTATAGATCAGATACACTCTTGGGGACTCATTTCATCTCTCTGTTTAGAACTAGAGGGTCATGAGCACTGAGAAAGGGAGGGAAGACTTCTGTCTTTCCTTTGAGGCCATAACCCTACCAAAAAAAGCAACTGCTGGAGTTAGGAGGGAAAATAATGCATGGGACAGGACTTATGACCCCGAACGATCCTCAGTCCTCAGTCTGTAAGTGATGATCGCTATTCAGGGTCTGTGAAAAATTGGGCTCATTAATCACTGCAACCGCTCCATCGTTTTGCCTTGTTGATTTTGCAGGTCGACACATTAACACTTTGCATGCTAGCGCAGTTAATTAACATTGACCAAATCTCTCCCCCCCCCCCTTGCAATGGACTTTATGGTTTCACTGTGCAAAAGAAAAAGACAATTGACACAAATCTATGATCGATCGTCCCTGTGGTGGGCCATAATATTATCCAAAAAAAAACAAGAAAAAAATTAACCAAAATGTGCCATAGTGCTACTGGGTCTGAATAAATATTCCACATCTTCTCTACGTGAGAAATCTGGGTCAGGACTTGAACACCATTTTCCCTTCAAATCAAACTAATCATGTGTGCTCCTTCTGTGCATAAAGTAATCACTATCAGCAAAAGGGGGGTGTGCAAGGATTTCCTCAAATAGCTGTTTAATAGTAATGATATGTACATTAAGCGATGCTGCGTGTTTGCCTTGTAAATAGCCCGGTGGCTCCCGGGAGTAAACAGCATATTAATCGCGGCCGGATTTCCATACCGATGTGCTGTTCAGTGACTCATGAAGCAGTGGCCACAGATACGGTTTGGGGAAGGCAACTTGGCAACACTGGGGGTGGGATGTCATAGTCAAAGCTGATCACAGCATTTGTCCAGCTCCATAAATCAAAGGCAACATTGTATTTCTGGAATGTAGCTTGTAAGGATTCTGAAGAATGGCTATTGGCAGGAGTGAGCTGGGTGTTCATAGCAGTGAACTAAAGTTTTAAAAAGACTTGAGATACTGTAGATTATGTACATAAATGCAACCTTGGATGATACGCATATCACTGTGTGACTGCTTTACACATGTATATTACACAAACAGAATTCCAAAAAATCCAAGCTATTATTTTAATAACACGGGAGGAGAGGAGAGTTATATACTCAAAAAAGAGTACTGAGGTGTTAAGTGCAAGGAGTGACTTTGCCTTCTTCATTTAAAAAGCATGTGACCCCATCCCCACTCTTGATGTTGTGCATGAGGAATTTTTAAAAAATGAAACATGCCCTTATCTAGGGGTTGCCTTAGCTTACACATGTACAGATAGACATACATACATACATAACTACATAAATATGTGCATCTTCATATGTACAGCTGCATACAAAATAAGCATTTATACAGCTGAACACTTACTAACATAAGGATCAGTTACGTAAGTATACAGCTGGATACTCTTTAAATAATTTAGGTTGAGTACCTTGCTCAAGAGAGCAATCCAGAACTCGAAATGGTAACATTGTGGTTACAAGTTAATTTCCTCACAAACTATATCACACCATCTTTCTTTGGGTCCAATGAGGGATTGGATCTAACCTGTGAGTGCTTCACAAAGGGAAATCAGATGACAAGCAACAAATGGCCAGATAGGTGATAGAACACAGTCAGAGAGCAACGGCAGTGGTGAAGGCTTCAAAATTTTAGCCTGTTGTTGGAGCACACTGAGGCCCAAGGTCACACAGATCTCACAAAGCAATTACGTGCCATTACGTTCTCTGAAGCGGGTCACTCGCTCTAGAGTCCCATATCCATCTCTGTTGTTCCGGGGTGACACCTCGGACCCCACGCATCCCCCAAAACCTTGCAGTCTTTGTCTCCTCAACACCCTCGCCCCCCACCCAGGCTGTCTAAACAGATGAATCAAACGTTGCCGGAGATGTGCTGTTTGTTTTCATGGACTCGCACGCTCTTGGACTCCTTTAATTAGCTCTCCAATGTGCATGGATCACGGGTGAAGGTCACAGTGCGCATGGTCCTGGCAGTGATTTGCATTCTCCTGTGAGGCGGTTATCATGGATGGGGCTCACCCAACTCTATTTCTTTGGAAAACACACCGGGCAGATGTGCACAGGATGGAAAGAATGAAAGACAGAGGAAGAGAAGAAGGAACATGTGCTGTTGTTGTTTTATTAACTTATCGTGTTTCCTTATCATTCATGACAATTCCTCCAGAGTTACAGTCAAGTATGGGATGGTGTGATCAGATTCAGGGAGATAGGCATGGGATAGGTCCCATGTGTGAAGTCTGTACAGATGCACTAGTGAGTTTTTTCTTAATTTCATGAGACTGTGACTTTCTATTATGCAGATTAATTTCTGGAGCGGGATTAAAGATTGGGAATTCTGATTTGTTGCTCATGCATTCATTTTGTGCAATAGTGTATATCAAATTATACATAAAATAGACACAGCTACAGGAAGGATGAGTATGGAAGGGTGACCTTGTGTATGTGGCATAGATGACCAGCATCTGCACTAACCTGGGGGTGCAGTTAGGTCATGGCCACAAGCAAATTTGAGTTGATTTTGCTATTTGAATTTCGGATATGTATTGATAATGTTTGCTGATGTAATGATTGCTGATTGGTGTTGATCTGCAATATGCACACTGATTCAATTGATAATGAGATTGTTTGCAGACATGTGTGTATATACTGAGAGAATTAATGATTTGTAATCAGGAATCACTGTGCTTAAATCCACTCAGATAAATAGCCACCTTCAGGCCAGTCAATATCAGTCAGATAGTAATTCACATAGAAAACTGAAAATGTGAAAATGTGTCTATGACAGAACGTTGGGATGCACCTATATGAATTTACCTTTTAAGAACCAATAGCAACATTGACAGGAAGAATGATTTGGTTTTTAAAACATAATTTTATCAACAAAAAAATCCACTCTTTTAAGTCTGAGATAACCCTTGGTCCAGACACCATGTCCAAAAGTGTTCATAAACTTGTGTGTAAGAGATTACAAATTAGAACAATTTGTCCTATAAGACTCTGGTGTAAGCAGAAATGTTAGATTAGACACAGACACATATTACCACCATTGTTTGGATGTTCACAGTGCATAGTGAGGGAACAGTCACAAATGTGCCGGTGTAAGTAGCTGCTGACATGCCCAAAAACCCCGCTCCCCCCATCCCCACCTGCCAATCATAGTATAACTGGTCCCCAGAGTATTTCAGAATCATGGTTTCCAATAGTTTGAGCCTTAGATCTGTTTTTGGAGGGCAAAGCAGGGACCGGTGGGGGAGGTTCAGCTCTGAGGGGACGGCTAAATGCCCACTCTAGGGGGAAACATTGGAGGGAGGGGTGAGAGACTCCAGGATCCACCCAGTCCAGCATGCGGATGGTGCTGATGCTGTTGCCTGGAAACCAGGGATGCAATAAACCCATCCCTGAAAAGTCCATGAAATCCTTCTAATCAGAAAGCTCGGCTGGAGTGAAAACAGCTTTTTTATTTATTTATTTTTTTCCATCATTTCCGTCATGATTACGTCAGGCCGCCCGGTTCAATAAGAAACATTATCCTCCAGGACAAGGCCTTTCATCTATAAATTTCTGAGAACCATGCCTGGTATCATTTGATGCTACATTTTTTATCACGTCAAGTGCTTGACTGCTAACATCCTGATGTATTTTGTGGCATTTGCAGTACAAAGGAATGTGTTCATGCTTTTTTTCTTCTTGTTTCTGCTTTCCCACAATGTTTCCATGCCTGCAAAATTGAAATAAAATCTGGCACCACATGCCCTCCAGGCAAATGACGGTTGTTTCCCTCCTTCCAAAGACAGAAGTTTGCAGGCTCAGTCTCCACATCACAAACTCATACACAATATTTATTTCGCCTTAGCAGCAAGGTTGTAAGGCTCAACTGCGTGTTGCCCTCATCAACACAATATTTCCACTTTGACAAAGTAATAATGAGTTTGGTTGAGTTGTTCCATCGAGTAACAATATTTCAGTTGTATAGCTGGGTGTTTTTGTCTAGCTCTGTGAAGATTTGGAGCAGACAGACTCAGTCCCTCAATCACCCAAGTATGTGTTGCAGACATATTGGCAGAGACCCTATTCCAAAGCAACTTGCACATTTTGCAAATCATCCACTTATATAGCTGGCATGAATTACCTTGCTGAAGGGTAAAACAGCATTGCCCCACCTGAGAATCGAACCAGCAACCTCTGGGTAATGAGCTCCGCCATGTTATCAGGCCTGTGCCATCATGTAGTATTACTCGCATAATGATATTCAAGAATTCTAACCAACTAAATATTAATGCCCTCTGTGCTCTGTTAGAATCTTGTGTCGCACCCGTGCTGTTATCATAAGAGAGTGTACATCTGTTGAACTGGAAGCACAAAGTTGGCTCAGTAAACGGTAAGTGTCTGAGACTCTGTTTGCGCGAGGTAGTCTACCTCTGAGAAGTCCGCCAGCCGACGCGGCTGGTTTGGAATGCAAATGTGGATCGCCATGGTAACATCTCATCCCCGGTATTCATTTGATGTTCTCCAGCTCAGTTCTGTCTGCCTCTGAATACCAATCACCTGGTATTATTGTTCAGTTTGTCTGATATTATTAGTGAGGATGAAAAAGACATCAATAATGCCCGTGCGATCCTTAAGATATTACATGTAACTCACTTTTTGCAAATTTGATCATTGTACTCTATCTCTATATATCTGTCTCTGTCCCTCTTTCTCTCTCCCTCTCTCTCTACATATATAGTAAATATATAATTCCGTGAATTTTATTGGGTTATGTTTGTTTTAGCATGGCTTCTATGTGGTTTATGTGGCCATTTCTTTAATCTTATCTAACCTTATATATTTTATCTTGTCTACTAGCGTTATGAGGATTATGACGATGATCGCTACATTATTATTATTATTGTTGTTGTTGTTGTTACCATTAGCAGTAATAATAGTGGAAGTGGTAGTGGTAGCAATAGTACTAGTAATCTTAATAATAGCTGTTGTAAGATCCTTTGCTGTTGTTATTAAGTATGAAGGTTCGTTACGAGTCTATACTCCCCACTAAACAAGCTCACGCGTGCAGTTTTCTCTCAGGCGCCGGACACGTGTTGTCCCGTCGAGTTTGCATGAAGAACCTATGAAGCGATATTCTTGTCTGATACTTACGCGCTTCCCCGGCCTATTGGAGCAGAATAGTCTGAAAAATAATTTATGCGACACTCCAATGCACTGGTTGGTAGATTTTTCCGTCAATCCCTTCGAGCTACGCGGATCTGGTGCGCTCCCCGCAGAATTACGCTGAAACAGTTGGCGAAGTAGTAAAAAGGAATTGGATTTCATGCGGTCTTTCTTTTTGTGTTTTTCAGACACATAATTCCGATAATTAGGCAGAACATGGGCGGTGGGAGTTCCGCGCCTGGGTCCAAGTCTTTGCCGCATTGTGTCGGAGGGAGCGTGCTTCTCATTGGGCTGATGGTAGCGTGTCTCGGAGTCTGGTAAGTTTGAGCTGGAGACGAAAATACGAAAAAAGTCACCTGCTACCGAGAATGAGATATAGCGGATCAGAGGTCGAGAAGCTTTGTGGTATGGAATAAATTCACATAGCAGCACTGATGATGCTATTATTATAATTATGAAGATTTGAGGTTGCTGGCTACCCAGACCATATTCTGTCACTTGCCCTCGCAATCTATATTGCATATTGTCCTTTAAATTTCTGTCAGCACCAGTCTGTACGCATTGTGTGTGTTTACGTTCGTGCCTGTGTATGTAGAGAGATACTGCGCGACACTTTGGCTATGTATCATTTGGTAATATCCTATGTTTGAAAAACGGCTTTGGAAATTGCACATCTCCCTCGTACCGCCAGGCGCATTGCTAAGTATTACTAATCATGTTAGCTAAAGTACAATGGTTTCGGGTCAGTTCGGGTACTCCTTAAAGCCTCTTAGAATTAATTTATGCAGTTCTTCCGAACGGATGGTCTGTATTAGCATGTTGTCTGTAAACAGCACATGCTGTTAGCGCCCCTCTCACGTTAAGAAAATGGTTATTATTATTTTTTTTTTATTGCTATTAAGTGAATTAAAGCTCCGCCCACCTGACACGTGGATTTTGAGATACTACCCAGTGGGTTCGCTCACCTGAAGCGTTGTTTGATATTTTAGTCAGTCTGTTCAGCTGTAGCTATGCGGCGTGAGAGCTCCCAGTCTGTGAGTGTCTCCATGGCAATGTCCAGCCGTAAAATAAAGAAAATAAATATATGAAAAGGTGAAAGGGAACGCAAGGTTTATATGGCTGTTTTTTTTGCGGTCTTATTTACTGAATGAGCTAGTATGATGTTTTAATCAGCTCCTCACACTTCAAACTGTTTACTGCTTTATCACC
The DNA here is from genome assembly GCF_013368585.1 of Megalops cyprinoides. Classification (NCBI taxonomy): domain Eukaryota; kingdom Metazoa; phylum Chordata; class Actinopteri; order Elopiformes; family Megalopidae; genus Megalops; species Megalops cyprinoides. Next base: position 23,726,339 of record NC_050600.1, read on the forward strand.
TTTTTTGTCTGAATGAAAATACAATTAAGGTACGATCGACATGCTAGACGTATGCTTGTTACAGCAAGCTCAAGTCGATTTGGGTTATGTGAATCCCTGAAAAGTACACGGTACATATTTGTGCAAGGAAAAACAAACAACACCAGCGAGACTCTATTGTAATATCTGTAAATGTTATTGAAATTCCCGCTAAAATAAGTGAACGGGAGTTTGTGTTGGAAACAATTTTTAGGTAGGATATAAGGTTTAGCAGGTACAAGAGAAACAATTTGGTAAACATTTCCATTATCGCCACGCTGTCCTTACAGTGACGTCACATGAGCCTTTAGCCCTCCCTCACCACAGAGTTTGGATAGATTAACAATGAATACATTTCCAGTGTGCTGCTTTATATTGGGTTTGTAATGTCTGAGGTCATTGGCTTGCTTTGTGGAAAGCTTGTGGGACGTGGAGAGGTAGTGCTGTGGATGACCCCATGAGGGGTCACCAGGAGCATCTTAATGATCGCGTGATGCCTGCATCTGCACTGATGACGTCCATGCTTGTGTCACGTACTGCTTCACCACGCGCTGTTGGTGGAGCCTAACATCATTCTGTGGCTGTGAGTCTTCCACAGAGAGGAGGACGTGCTCCTCACATCCCGGCTGTGTCTTACAAACCACAACCTTCACTCAGTGTGTGGCATCTGTTGGCAGAAGTCTGCTGGAATTGTGTTATGGTCCTCACTTCCCTGTCTGACATCTACATCCAGGATGTCTACCACAGTTTACGTTTCCATGATACACATTAATTTGGCGGGTATTTCTTCATTAAAACTGTAAGTTAAGCACTTAGGAGCCCTGTTCCCTGACTGCTGAAGCATACTGCCGTCTAATGCTTCATGTGATTGTCATTAAGGCTGTTGGAGAGTGACTGAGGATAGATGCAGGTTAATTGCCTGGCTCAAGTGTACCATAGTGGTGTCTCACCTAGGAACCAAACCCGCGGTCCTCTAGCAGTGCGGTCAATGGCCGTGCCACACCATGCCCCAGTGGAATGGAATGTATCACTTTATGAAAGGCTTTCCTTTTTTTGGATTGGGCGGTGATGCTACCTTCACGTAGTATGCCTCTGATCCAGGAGTGGCGCATCAGATTTATCTAAATTTGCTCCATATGGAACAGTCAATCCATACTAGCACAGTACAGCAGATAGACATAAGTGCAGAGTAGTTCATCTTAGGACAGTATAGTAGGTGCGTGGCAGTTCTGTGCAGTGGGTCTGCCTTAGGGAAGCACAGTGTTGTTGCTGTTAGTGCAGTGTCAGGTGTTTCTGTGTGTATGCCTTTATTGATGCCTCTTGGCCAGGTCTCCCATGGAAAAGAGATTATTAATCTCCATGGGACTTCCTGAGAAAATAATGGATAACTGCTAATAAATCATGTAGTAGTTTCATAAAGGGCAGTGCAGTAAATGTGTGTAAGCACAGTGCAGTAGATCTACCTGGGAAGGCACAGTTAATCTATGCAAGGGCAGTACTGTTCCTCTCAGCATATCCTAGATCTGTGTAAGCACAGTGTAGTTCTTCTCAGCATAGCACAGTATATCTACATAGTAGCGGTACAGAAGATGTGTATAAGGGCAGTGTAGGTCATCTTGGTGCATCGCAGCAGATCTGTGTAAGGGCAGCGCGGTTCAGTCTGATGTTTAGCCCGAAGGAGGTGATTAACGTTCCCCACGCAGCTCTGTGACCGTGCCCAGAGACGGCTGCCCCGAAGCGCCGGGCGAGACGTATCCCTCGCGGGAACACTGTGACCTTTGCGTGCGCCGTCTGAATGCCGGCCTGTCACAGCCACCGCAAGTCACGCGGGGAAGACGGAGCCGCTCCTGCTTCCCGAGCAGTCGCGACCCCGCGGTGACAGCAGGCGTTCTCCTTCTCTCTCCAAACTCCCATCGGGACAGGGACAGGAACGAAGAATTAGACCGGCTGCAGATATAATGTGTACGAGTATGCGCAAGCAGTTCACATTATGCATAGCAGCACAAAGCTATATAAGACTGCACTGCTATAAAACAAAATAAAGATCAACCTCAAACCTTCCGGTGAAAAAGTGTATATGGAATTTGTGCTGTGGGGTCTTCCGTAGCAGTGAGCACACTGGTTCCCAAACTGGGGTACGAGTACCCCTAAGGCTACTTGGAGGTTCTTCTCGTGGTAATTAGATAAAGTTTCGTAATAGAAGATTGCATTCACTCATCTGCTCCCCTGTCCATCATGTTCCTTTGTAATGTTCTCTTCAAAGTTTCTGAACTGCTTCCATCAGTAGAAGTTACCACTGGGAAAACACTACTCTTTAAACGCTTCCAGTACAGTCTTGTTGCATTATTGTCCATTATGTTGTGGAATTTTTGAATAATTATCAATGTAATGTTTGCATAGTGTACAATTACATTATTATTAGTGTAGTGTAAAATGTACATAGCGTTTGTCGCACACAGCTGGATATTTATGAATACAGCCAAAGCCGTGCTACTTAATGACTGCACTGTGCACTGCTGCCTTGCAGATGAGCTGAAGATGTGGCATTAAGCAACGTAAAGCATTAGGCAAATTAAAATATCAGTTTCTTTAATTTTTTAATTCTTTAACTTTTTCAAAAAGTTTTCTTATGCTTTCCCTAAGTGTTAAAATACAACAGTAGTTGTTGCGGATGATGGAAATATCTTGATGACTGAAAATTGTGTTTCTGGGGTCACATAGGCTGTACTCTGTTAACCAGATTTTTTCACCTGAACTTGTTTTGTTTATGGATGTTTTGTTTGTTTACCTGAAGTGTGGCATTGGAGCCCAGTAAACTAGAAGAGGAAGATTATGAGGATGTCCCCATAAACAAAACCTGGGTTCTGTCGCCCAAGGTCTACGAGAGCGATGTCACCTCGATCCTGAACAAACTGCTGCAGGGCTATGACAACAAACTCCGCCCTGACATCGGAGGCAAGTTATGGCGGCCATTTTGTGTTTTCCATCTGTTTGTGCCCTTGAGTCCAACGGCCCATATGTGAGGAGGGCTGTGCTTTTAAAAAAAAGAAGAGGACACATGAGACCTCAAGTCTTTGGCCTCTCTAAATGGGGGCACAATTCGCCACTTGAATTGCTTAATAATTTTCTCCCTCTTAACCGCATGGTGAGTGTTCTGCCACAAAATGGTTGCTGTCTGTCACCCAGATGGGTGCCACTCATTGGTTGTGGCTAAGGTGAGTTGACCCCCTACCTTTGCTACGAGTTGCTCCGAGATGCATGGAAGGCTCTATATAAATGCAATCCAAAAACTAGGTCAAGTCAATTCATAGATTGCCTGTGTGTGTTAAAGGGTATTTGCATCAGTTCTATAGCTTTCACAGTCAAAATCAGCTTGATCTTTGTACTGTAGCCAGGGCCAAGTGGTTTTAAGCAATTGATTGCTGAGTTGCTAGACTGAAACAGAGCCAGATGGCTATTGATCGTGGTGTAGTGCTATAAGTGTGAAGGCTTAAGTTCATTAGCTTCTTACATTCAGTGCAAGACATGAGTAAATATATTAAACAGAGACACAGCTGGGTGGCTACATCCATTATTTTAAATAGTGTGGAATACAGGAGAATTTGAACCAGAGCGCCCCTAATTCACACCGCCGATGAAGTAGAACTACTAGATTTAAGGAGGTCTGTAGCGCTAGACTATTACGACAGATGCACAGATAGCTCCGAATGAAATTTAAGCTTTGTGATCCGTTGTCTGCAGCCAATTTCTCACCTGCTGGTAAATCTCTTGCAGTGAAGCCGACGGTCATTGAGACGGCGGTGTACGTCAACAGCATTGGACCAGTCGACCCCATCAACATGGTGAGCACGTGGCCTCTTTATTAGAACGAGCCGCGCACTCGGCACATTAAGGACTTTCCCAAGCTTTAGAACATCGTCGCATCCATTCCGTTAGAATGCCGTGAAAGCAGCGGCAGTTACAGGTTATTGAGAATGAGAGCCCTTGTAAGCAGGTGGTTTTAGGTTCAAATCCTGTATTTGGCAGTACTGTTTTGTTCTGGATTGTTTCAGTAAAAATCCAGGTGTTCAGATGAGTAATATATGAGTCACCCTGTATAAGGGTGTGTGGCAAGTAAACAAATAAATGAAATAGGCTAAAACAGGCTAAATAGGCACTTGTGTGATGTGTATGGTATAAGCAGATGTTGAAGGGGATCATTGCTTTACCCTTCATCTTGGATTTTAGGAGGGGTAGCTGCTGCTGACAGACTGAATTACTACTCAGTCAGATCCTTAGACCACTGTACACTTTGTTAATTGAGAAAAGCGTGGCCATGTTATTACCCAGAGTCATTTAGCACTGTAGCACATTAGCTTTGATCATGTGACAGCATGGTGGTAATAACTACTCTCTGGACCTATTCATGGTGGAAGCATGTTTTTGATCTGTTGAGGTTTCTCTTAGATCTCGATTGTCTTTGATATTGCATTCATTATAGTTATCTCATGATTTGTGGGTCACTTTGACATAATAACAATGACACAGACAGTGACAGAAACGATGGCGAGGATTAACTACTGCTACTGCCAACACTATTGTCATTATTATTGCTAGTGGAACAAATGAGAATCTTGTTCCAGGAATACACCATCGACATATTCTTCGCCCAGACATGGTACGACAGCCGCCTGAAGTTCAACAGCACCATGAAGCTCCTGATGCCCAACAGCAACATGGTGGGGAAGATCTGGATCCCGGACACCTTCTTCCGCAACTCCAGGAAGTCCGATGCCCACTGGATCACCACGCCCAATCGGCTGCTGAGGCTGTGGAGCAACGGCCGGGTGATGTACACGCTGAGGTGGGGGCCGCACGTCACTCTACGTGATTCGCTGATTTAACCATGCAGGTGATAGACTACCTTTTCTGTGTGGCTGTAAATTATTCGTGTGTAGAAATTACAGCCACAGTTAAGTGCTTTACTCAAGTCACACTGGCGCCCTTTGAGTTACAAGCCCTGGTCCTCACCACTATGCTGTACTCCACTGAGTAATCACATACTCTTTTATTGTGAACTCCATGAACCTGTTAGAGAAGATTGTTTTAAGAGATCAGTATTGTTTGGTGCAGGTCCCTTGGTGTGGTTGAGGCACCTTTCGTGCTCCGATGTGGCAGAACAACTGAACCTCTTTCACTGAACCCCTAGGTTGACCATTAACGCGGAATGCTACCTTAAGCTGCACAACTTCCCCATGGACGAGCACTCCTGCCCGCTGGAGTTCTCGAGCTGTAGGTGTTCCGCCTGCTGCGCGCAGTTCTGCCGTCACGTCGGTTTCGCCATCCTACCCTTATCCTCCCCGCCAGCCCATCTGCACCCCCCTACCAAAAATGACAGAGGTCAAAATGTGACCTCTTACTGCAGAAATCATCTCGCTGCAGAAAGTGGACTCCATCCACTTTAATGAATCAACATCTCCGCCATGCATTCTTCTCATATGCTCATAAGAGATGGGGGGGTTATCGCATACAACAGCCCAAAAGATGATGTTGGCATCATAAGCTCATCTTGCAGCTAGATATGATTCACGCTACGTCTGTGTCATATTTCACCAGTGCGTGCATCGCCGTGCGCCTTTCCGTGCTCGTTGTCCTCCTGCCTCCTGGCTGGCTGTGCTGGATGCGGGGGCACATCGTGGTTTGAGTGACGACTCATCAGTGATTTTTTTTCGCTCTCTCTCTCTCTCTCTCGCTTATTTGTGCTCTTGGACATTTGTGTGTCGCTGATGCACTGTCATCGTTGTTTTGTTTTGTTTTGGTTTCCCGAGGACCGCCAGCGTCCTGAATGGCTGAATGGTTCTGAGGGGGCACAGAGCTGAATGTTTTTTTTTTTCTTTTCCCCCTCGTCCCGTGGCCCCCCGTAGATGGCTATCCTAAAAACGAGATTCTATACCGCTGGCAGAGGAGGTCGGTGGAGGTGGCGGATCAGCGGTACTGGAGGCTGTATCAGTTTGCGTTTGTGGGCCTGCGAAACTCCTCCGATGTGGCGCGCACGCAATCAGGTACGAGTGATCCTCCATTTTATTTACAATGGCTGCAGGGAATAGAAGGGAAAAATAGCCACGCGATGGCTAACGAATGGTGTTAATTCGGGTCTTAATTTTACCAATGGGACATTGAGGCTTCACTGACCCGTATGTGGGTGGGGCCATTGGGTCACCAGCTCACTGGCTTGCATCACTCCGTGTTTTTCATTGGTTCATACAAGTGGTTGGTTCATACAAGTCATTGATGGACACCGTGCGATGAGTCTAGCTCCACCCATCATGGGGGTTGGTAAATCCTCACCCCCCTATGACCTCTGTGTTGAGACTTTCCGTAATGTTCTGCTGTAGTTGCGTGCCTAGCCTGTAGCGTGTCTCCCCTCAGGAGAATACGTCGTCATGTCGGTGTTCTTCGACCTGAGTCGGCGGATGGGCTACTTCACCATTCAGACCTACATTCCTTGCAGCATGATAGTGGTGCTGTCCTGGGTCTCCTTCTGGATCAACAAAGACGCGGTGCCAGCGAGGACATCCCTAGGTAGGTCCCGGCCTGTCACAGATAATCGAAACACTTCTCATCACATTCGCTTAGCCATTCAAACGAATTTGTCCTTATCTGGGGCACCCAGACCGTGATGGGAGGGAGGGGAGGGGCAGTCTGACCTGCAGCTCCAGTGAGCTTGGCCCTTTAAAAGGAAAAACACGTTTTGACATTTTGAACACACTTTGGCATTTACATACATCTGATTTATCTGTTCACTTTTATCACATTTATCTGTTCAATTCACGTGTGTGAAAGAAATGGCTTTTCTGTCCCTGCCCAAAGCCATTCCTAACCGATCGTGCTCTATTCAGACCCACACAACATTCAACATTAGGCAGACTAATTCCACATAATTGAAAAGGCAGTTATCTGTCCTACATGTGAGTTTGCGCACAACTGTATGGATTTATACTTTGTATTTAACTCTTAATGGGTTTCAATAGTACGGGTTAGATAGTGATGTGAGGTGTGTCATTTTCATTGGCCCCCAAGTGTCCCCCTGCTCGTATGTGTTCCGTGTCACTGAATTCACACTCCCGCCCTCCCCCCGCACCGCCAGGGATCACCACGGTGCTCACCATGACGACCCTCAGCACCATATCGCGGAAGTCGCTCCCGAAAGTGTCGTACGTGACGGCCATGGACCTGTTTGTGTCAGTCTGCTTCATCTTCACCTTCGCCGCGCTCATGGAGTACGGCACGCTGCACTACTTCACCAGCAACAGGAAACCCAGGAGGCCGGGGGCAGACGCCGCCAACGCCGCCACTGCGCAGGTGAGCCCATCGGATGGCTGCTGGCTTGTAAATGGAGCCCTGGGGGACACTGACTTTATTATTTTTCTACACATGGCAGTGACACGCGGTTATACGGTGGCCATGAAGGGTGTCATGATTCATAAATCTGAGGAGGTGTAAAAATAGGCACTCTATATACATGGGGAGTAAATCTAGCATGTAATGTGTGCGCGCCTACATAAATTGTGTGTGTGGGCGTATGTACATGTAGTTCCGCGTGCGTGTGTCTGTATGTGTTTTAATATCTGTGTGTCCTGTGTGAGTGTGTGTCCGCATGCATATTTGTGTCTTTTTATAGTTTTATAGCTGTCAGGCTGAGATGAGGCATAATGCAGCTAGTTTAATGTGGTTCATGTATTTATTCTGGCCATGAACATATTCAGTGCTATAATCAACACACTGTCAGTTGTCTTATTAGTCTCTGATTATTTCTTGTTGTGCTATGCTAATTGTGGTGTTGCTACCACCATACCAGCCCCCCCCCCCCCCCCCCCCCCTCCCCCGCCGTCCCACATTTGCATAGCTTAAGGCTTTTCATTTCCCTTCATCGCTGACATAAAAGGGATCTTAATGAAGGCCATTTAAGGTGGCATTTATAATTTTCCGCTATAACGGGTTGTGTATGAACTGGAAGAAATGAGTACTGCCTTAAATTCGTCACGGGGTTTGAAGCATTGCACTAGGTGTGTGCATCGACCACAGAAACTTCAGTGTCTTACTCTGGTAAAGAAGGAGAAAGGCGTGAAAACGCACAGTTTAGGTGTAGGCCTCTGTTCCGCCGAGCAACCTGCTGATGTTTGCCGGAATAGACTGATTAAGAGAGATTTGCATATAAATAGCAAGATTCCTGCGGTGCATAATCTTATTTGCACAACTGCCACAGAAGTTAAATTCCTTTAATTTGAGAAAGCACATTTAGCATTGCAGATAAATTACGGAGCCGGCACCAGTAAATTGACTTTGTAAAAAAATTTCTTCCTCTCCTATATGCATATATACAGGGAACTAGTGAAACCCCAGCAGTGTTTTGTAGTGAAATTCTCATGGGTTACAAATGCCTTGTAGAATACAATACAATTTTTTCTTTAAATTGCTCAGACTGAAGTCATCTGCTTCAATGAAACCCACAGCTGAATGCTGAATCACACCCGCATTGCTTTCTCATTGTACCTTCTATTGCTTTTACACTGACAAAGCTGTGTGGACATGTTCTTAAATTTTCACCTTTGATATTTGTCAGTTTTATACTCCAATACGCCCCTCTCACCTTCTTCCCACCACCATCCCCTATTCCTCCTTCCCTCCTTCCCGCCCGCCCCAACTCAAGCCTGACTTTTTACCTGCCTACCTGACAGAGATCCCCCACGGTCAATGTTAGGACGGAGACCTCCCTGCTTCAGATGAGCAACATCGCCCCCTACCGCCAGGAGGAGAACTGCGCCTACGAGTGCCTGGATGGCAAGGATTGTGCCGGCTTCTTCTGCTGCTTCGACGACTGCCACTCGGGGGCGTGGCGTGAGAACCGGATGCACGTCCACGTCTCCAAGATCGACTCCTATTCCAGAATATTCTTCCCCACTGCTTTTGGCCTCTTCAACCTTGTGTACTGGGTGGGATACTTGTATTTGTAAAAAAAAAAAAAAAGTTCCAGGTGATGTTGATTCTAGAACTTCCACTGTTCCTCCCCATTATCAGTGCCAATTGCGCCTTTTCATACTAAGACGCGAAATATAACTTTTATGTAAAACATCAAATTAACATCCAAAGGAATTGTTTGCTAACAGCAACAGAGAAATTGTGAAGGAACCTGAATTTTGAAATCCATCAGTTTCATCAGCTTGCCACCACCCACTTCTGCACAGACGTTCCTTTGTTTTGATTGTGGAACATGATTCATTTCTGTGTGTAATTCCACAAATGTCCTCTGTTATTCAAAATTTCCTGACATTTCCTAATGTCCCTGCGTTCTTTGGAAAAAGCAAGGGTACCCAGCGATCATTAGGAGAAATATCTTTATGTAGAATTTTGCTAAATCAGAAATTTTCTGTGACCCTGAGAACATACCACAAAATCAAATTACCACGTGACTTAAATTAAAACTGGCTAGAATGTAATTTACATTTTTTTTCCAACGATATCATGTCAGTGGAATTTCCAATTGCTGTACTTGTACTTGCAAAAGCCAGCCTATTAGCTAGCCCATTCACTGGCTAGGTGGCATATCCAGCAGTGACATATGGATAATGTCAGGGAAGTTACTGAGTTTATTGTAACAAGTTACATACTACTTTAGTTAGCGGTTTCATATAATCAATATACCTTCCTGTCTTGAGTTCAGCCAATCATTTTATAAAAGTTATATGGCACTCAAACATTCAAATATTGGCACAGCTAGGGGTTTGTTATCTCAAGAAAGGAAATAAAACTTGTTCAGTCATGTTTTTGTTTCCATATCAGCTTATTCTTGTCTTTATTATTGTTTTCTTATTTCTCTGGGAATGTTGTTTTATGATGATATTGCCTGGTGAACCCAGAGAGATACCAGAGATGATCCTCTGAAAGCTCCATATATGGTTACGCACAGACCCAATCCGTAAAACTATAATCTGTCTCAGTTTACTGTAAACATGCTGAAGCCTTGAGCTGTGAAGAGCGGATGGATTTTAAGCATGCTCTGTTTTAGGGTCTGTTTTGGGGGGTCTTGGAGATGCTAAATAGAGGTTAAGTTCTCCAAGTTTTGTTACCCTTGTAAGTCTATGATTGATAATATGATTGAGATTGCTGCAATAATAATTAACAGTAATGTGCAGTACAACAAGCAGTTATTTGAATTACTGTAGATATCGTAAATATACTAGCATAATTAGTAAAAGTGTTATTTTGTACAGACACTTAAATCTTGACTTTTACTGTTACTGTGTATATTCAAGGACGAAATGCACTAGCAGAATAAAACCTACCTTTAAATGTGTTAATCCAATATACCACAGTTGCAACACCTTCTGATAAATGGTATTATTTAGCTTATTTAAGAGTAAATTTTATTCAATGTTTTGCTCAACATCTAAGATGTCAGTTTGTGGGAAAAAAATTTCTTACAAGTTGACTGTCAACATAAACTTGTATGGTCTGTTATTGTGTTCTCTGAGGCATGTCTAAAATAGATATATAACACATTAATGCAGTTAAGCGGCTAATGAGGCCTTTAATTAATTTACTAATCAGGAAGAAAGCTTTTATAGTCATTAATGTACCAGTATGTTCCAAGAGTGATTGGATTGTCAACTGCTAAGTTAAAGAGGCATCATGACATGCACTGCCTCAAAGTTAAGAGCGGAGAGATGCAAGCTGTTAATCTAACAAGTAAGTCCGTTTTTTTTGGAGATTCATGTTGACGGCATTCAGACAGTGCCTCTTGTATTTATAGCCTACCGTCTCAAGTTTGGAATATGGAAATAAGTGATGAAGTGAGAATTCAAATGTTTCAGTGTCCCTCCTTTTTTCCTGCTTCATCTGTGACATTAACAAGCATTTCAGAGGAAGCTCATACAGTTTTAGCCTTGTTTGATTGTGTGATACCAAATGCCTCATACAGATTTAAGGCTTTACATTTTGAAGTTTTTAACTTTTTTAAAGTTAATGAAAATTCAACCTAACAATTGATGTTTGATATAATTTAAAATGTACAGATAAATGACTGATAAATAAAAGATGGAAAGTGGTAGAAGTGATTATCAAACTTTGTGAAAGTGTGAAACAGGAAAAAGTTGATGTGCTGTAACTCATGTACTGTCATAGCAGTCGCAGTCACAGTTTCTGAATTTAAAAAATGAATGCTATGGAAAATGAACACTGCCACATTATTTTTTATTTTAATGCATTTACTGTAATGTGATTTTTATTACCTGCTTTAAGGTAATCAGCTTCTGTGTTATTGTCTTTTTAAGTTATGCATTGTTTCTCCTTTGGACATGAGCTATGATTTACTGATACTGAAAATAATTCCAGAATTAATCATGAAAGTGACTATATCGGATTGCTACAAACCTACAGAGGCTTTTTGAGGTGGTAAAATACATTGCTCTGCCTGGTCCAGATAAAAGCTGTATGGATGTATTATCGGACATTTTTAATTGTCATAAACAAAGCAATAATAACAGTGAACAGCACCGTTATTTATTGTTTGTCAGCATTTTCCCTGGACTTGTTTCTTTACCCAGTGCGCGAAGCTGATTTGACCTCATATTTTGTCCAATCGGATGTGCCCACCAGTATTCACTTCTAAATTCACAACATTTTTGTTTAATTTCCACAGCCACCAACCTCCTGATTTTTGGAAAGCAATGGAAACATTACATTGCATAACATAAAATTGCATAATTTCTTTAGTCAAAACTGAGAACATGCTGCAACAGAATGGGGTAACAGGCCTTGAGGAGTTTATTCTGGAAATAAAGCTGATATGTCCTGGCTCTCTTTTTGGTCAACCTTTGCATAGAAATCATTTTAAACACAAAGAGTAAGCAAATGAATCTCGAGGGAAGTGGATCATTTGTCTCATTGTATTCATCCATAAGATGGTGGTTCTAGTTTCACTCAATTGCTGCCTTAATGAACTTCACTTACCTCTGCTGCTAATGAAAATACAAAAATAACACTTTTATTTTGCTTAATAAATGTCTTTCTCAGACAGGAGTCATTTGAAAAATTTGTGTATTGAAAATTGGTATCCTCCTTGTATGTTACTATGATTGTAAACATTTATGTACAATCTGTAGGTGCCAACAAGTTGATATATGAATAGTTAAGTAGCATTAGTTTCTGGTCTACAGAAAAAAGCCAAGGAGCTATTAAAGAACTATTTCTTCACAAGGGACCCTTAAGATTTCACTGTTCATTCAAAAGTGCAGAACATCCTATTAGTTGACTAGTATCATATCTGTTTTAATACAAAGCTGATAAAAAAAAAAAATTTTATTATGAAGCTTTAAGAATTACATTGATGCAAAAAAGATGAATAATCATAAAACATTTTCCATTTTGAGCTGCGAGCTGCACCTTGGTATTTTGTTCAAAACACTTTCCCAGGGTTTTGGTTTAAAACACTTTTTTTGCGCTTTTTCCCACTAGAAACATTGTCCTTTAATGTGTGAATCCCAAGGATTAAAGCCTTGGCAATACTGTAGATATAACTCACTTTGACAAGACTACAGTAAAGCTCACTCTATCAGGCTGGCCATAACAGTACAATAGCGGTTTGACAAGTAACTAGAGATGATGCGCCCTTGCAGCCATGGTCATTAGCATGTAGCAATGACCTCTGCCTCATGTGTGATACTTACATACATCTGCTCTAAAGTAATGCAAATTTGAAACTTTAGGTGTTTTCTCATAGTGCCCTGATTTTTCAAGGTTTGTCATCTGCAGCTGGGTATTCTGGTTGAAATGTTCATTTTGCTTCCAGTACAGTATTGATTCATGGTGGCCTAGTGTTGATTCCCTTGTGAAGACAGCAAAAAAAAAATGTGATTCTATTACACACAGTTTGTACTGCATATATACATGTATTGTTTCTTTATATGTGCTGCAAGTGCTCTGCACCATTAGTATTCTACTAGTGTAAGAGTTCAGATCTACCAGTCAAACCTGACTATAATGTTATTAACACTAGGGGATTGTGCAGTTACATGAAAGATGTTTGAGTGATATTTGCCTCCATAGTAAGACTGTGGAAATAACAATGTAACATGTGATTCCATGTTGCAGTGGTCACTGAAAACCATGTACTGTACTTGGACATACTGGTTCCACATAGCTGTAGGATCTCAGCCCATGAGAATGCATATTTATGAGAGAGCAAGGGGCACTGCTCCCACCCCTTAGAGGAATTGTAGACAGTTTCTGACAGAACCCCCTCCTTACTCTCATTCATGTGAATTCTACCGTGGTGTATGTTGTATGCCTACATTATGTATGTTGGGTAAGGAGCAGGGCTCATAACCGAAAGGTTGCTGGTGCAGTCCCCTGCTGGGGCACTGCAGTTTGACGCTTGGTCAAGGTACTTTAACCACAGTTGTTTCAGTAAGTATCCAACTGTGTAAGTAGATGAAATTATAACCTATGTAAATCACTCTGGATAACAGCATCTGGTAAATGACAATAATGTAATGCTGTCACACTGCAAATCATACAAAATGAAAAATCTGAATTGTGAAAGTGATAAGACAGAAGTCTGTTCTTTTGCGTATTTTTTGTTAAAAGCCATATTCAGACTTCCATTGTGTTGTTTAATGTTTAATTGGTTGTTTAATGTAGCTGTTTAATTGTCTTTTATTCCCACATATTTGTATATCTGTGTAGTTCTTTGTAAAGTAACCCAATACACTGTGAAACAAATAAAATGGTGCCTGTAAAAGCCCATATGTCTATAGTGCATTTCTTTTCTCTTTTTGAAAATTATTTTAAAAGACAATCCTGTGAAAGCACGCATACTCACAACTAGATGGAGAGCTAGATAAATTATATTTTGTCACATAAGAAAATGTAGGATAAAATGATGAAAAAATGCTTGCTTGGGAGAAAATAACCAATGCAGTTCAGAAGCTTGGACAAATCAGAGACTTGGATCATGGAATATAATCATTACAACGCTGTACATTATAAGTAATCGCGTCGTTAGGAGCAATAGGCCACACAGGACAAAACCATTGATTTAAACGAACACAATAACTCGAAACATGGAATGGCTCATCATTTATTATGCTATTTGCAAAAATTGAATTACAGCATGATGGATGAGAGTAAGGCATTTACTATGTTACGGGTGCATATTCTTGGACAGTGTGATGTGAAATTAATGGGACAGATTGTTGAATTCATAAAAATGTATTGATTTTCAAAAAACCCTGTAGAAAGCGTCCTTGCATCTAAACTGAGTTGTTCAAGCTCCCTGCCATACCACCATCCGGGCAGAAGGATATGTTACTGAGTACAGTACAGTCTGAATAATGTATGAAGGTAGGAACCTTATGTTGATAAATTGCATACCATATATACGCATATATACATAGGATGGAATTTGTTTAGGACAGGATTTATTTGCACACATGGTTGAAAGATGAGATCCCAAGATTGATTTTGTCACGTGAGCCGGGGAGTTTCACTTCACTTGCCTGGCGATGTGCCTTTCAAATGGTTTTTTCCTGATAAGGGTCATGGCAATAATATTTTGTATTTTCCTATTAAGAGAGCTGTCATACACGCCTGGGTTTCCTCTTGATAAGAGTCATGGCAGAAATGCTGACACACAAATGCTGCTGCGTTTATTTCCCATGATGACTCACATTCTGTGTTTTGTCTTTTGCCAGGATTGAATGCAACCGCAATGAACTTTGTTCTCAAATTTGAATAAGAAATAAAAGCAAGTGCTGTTTTTCATTTTTCCATTTACTGAACATTTTTGTACCTTTCATCTCAACAACTATTGAACTTGTGTAAGAATTGACAAGAAGTGACACTGAATGCGCCTCTAGAAGTAACTACCTTCAATAAATGTGAAAATGATATAATGTTTGATTTGTAATCTCTTAAAAATGTAATTTACCCGCACTTGTTAACGCTTCAGTTGGTGCACTTTATAAGGTCACTTTGTAAGTTTCTCTGGATAAAAACATCTGCTAAATGACAAAAATGTGAATGTGAGTATAACGTGGAATCATCACCATTGCCAGGCATACAACACAGTTTCTGCTGTCCTTTTTACGATGGATGATTGTGGGCAGCCCAGTCTATGGCAGAGGCTTGGTGATGAGTGGGAATCTCAGGGTTTTCCCATGGCTGCTGATGTCAGCATCCAATCAAGGAAGTGGGGAGTTACCACCTCAGAAACAATTTGGTGTCTATCAAGGGACTGGTGTCTGAGAACCCAAATGTTGGGCAACACAGGCCATGAAGTGCACATGAAGGACATAAACAAGAATAAACAAGAAAGCGTTTTGCATGGGGACTGTGAGCACCTGTGTTGGATGGTCTAGTAATTTCAGCTGGTGAATTTTCGAAAGAGCTGTGGAATTTTCCCCTACATCGACGCTGGCAACGATATCAGCTGGTCAGCTGCTCTTGCCAGCTGGCTACTCTGTAGCAAGCTATGTGGTCATCAGTGACTAGTTAACTACCTGATTAACTAGCACAGTGGTCTAAGAAAAAAAGAAATCACTGCTACCGCGGCAGTGATTAAACAACCAAACTTGCTGAGTGATGCAAACGCTTAACACGTGCCCACAGATTTCCCTCCCAAAACAGAAGTAAGAGTTGCCCTGTTTATTTCTACCACAAAGGCCTGTACAAATAAGCATAAGCATAAGGAGATGCATGTCTTCATTTTAACAATGCAACTCGGGTTATGGAGCAATGTGGAGTTATCTCAGGAGGTGAAGATACATCTTTTAGATCATTTATGTAAGAATTATATATAATTCTAGAATTTTATTTGGTAAAATTATATAACATATGACATTTTATCATATAATTAAATAAGGTATTTGTTCAGTAAATGATCAATGTCATTCACAGTTTATTTTAAGGTCTGGATAATACCTTTGTCTACTGTTGAACAAATGCACCATCATTTATGATGTCAAGCAAAGCATACTTTTCGAAATGGTTAGTAATAAGATGATAATCGGATAATAGATAATAAAGATGCAATTTAAGTAAGTAGTATTAAAATAGTAGTCATATGTAGGCACACAGTAGTTCTGAAAATAATTTTCCTCCTTTAAAGTATAACCCTTGGTGGAGGGTTTCAAAGAAAGGCTGCTTACAAAGACAGTGCAAGCAAACTAAAATGAGGTGTGCAAATCCAGTCCAGAAAACACAATCTACCACTGATAAACTTTGGCACTGAGGCTGATACTGACTGTGACAGCTATTGTTATAATGAGGTGGCTGATTATCCACAGCGTTCCAAAAGCGTAATACTTTTTATATGACAGTATGACTATTTTATTCTTTATTTAGAACAGAAGCCTTCTTTATTCTCTCCACCCCCAGACCTGATGTTAGTTAAGAAAATAATCACACATATATTTTTCAGTACTTATTTTTTAAAATGTGAAGATACTTGGGAAAGTTATGCAATATTTCATGCCATGCCTCTGTAATATGTAACATGGCATGGATAATGACATCACAGTGAGGTCAGGTTTATTTTACATTATTTATATGGAAATAAACAGCCCCGGGTCATGTTGGAGAGTAAGGTTGACTGCCCACCTCGATGCTTAGGGGAGAGATAAGCATGAAGCGGAAAAACAAATCAGCTGAAATAATCAAAAACAAACTGAACTCTGTCTTCAAATAGTAGAAGGTACACTGGGTAACAACTCCTCTCAGACAAAATGTTAAATACAAATAAATTACCATTAACATCAATAAGCTACACTTTTATCTTTCCCTATTTCTTTTTTGTGTTTGCAACATTTTTGTGTTTGTGCTTTTGTCTTAATTGTTGTCCTGCACATTCCAAAGTATTTGAAAGTATTGGTTCTGGGTTTTCTGTTTTTTTTTTTTTTATTATTCCAGGTGGAAAATACACAACACTGCACTTACAGTGCACTTACAGTGCTTTGTGGTGATCTCGATTGTAAAAATTTGCTCTAACAAATGCAGTTTGAATGATCGACTGATTGACAGCATCCCTACTCGTGGGTATAAATCTGCTTCTGTATCTATCTATGTGCCTGTCTGCTGTTATCTCCAGCAGCACTAACAGCCTTAATAATGGGAATCTGGGCCAGCTCCGGAGAGCCTGGTTCTGTTTGGAGGGATCCCACGCAGAGCCCTCTCGCCGCGTGCAGCGTGGGGGAAACAGCGGGGAGCGCCCTGGACCCGGGGGCTCGGGGAGAGGACATCACACACAGACCCAAGTGAGGTCTGCGGCACGCTGTCCCGTCGTGTGGCAAATCAGCGGGAAAACGTGCGTAATATCGAACGACTCTGACATCATAAAGCTCTGTTTCCCCACAGTGTGCTCCAGGCTCTGGGGCACGTGCATGCATTAAACAGGATGTGGTGGCATGTAATCATTCACGTAACACAATTTTAATAATTGTCAACATTATTCTGTAGGATTATAATCTTGAAAGATCATTTTAATAATCTTTAATAATATTTTAATAATAATGTTACATTACACTATTTACAATGTATGTGGAATGTGGAGTTAACAAGGTTGTCAAAGTGTAGAGCTGACTTTTTACATTTTCCCAGGTATTGAATTGGGGGTAAAACTCCCATGCCATGGTGGTGCGAGGATAAGTGCCAGGTGGCTGTGTGAGAGAGTAGAGACTCCACCCTCTCACCGTAGGGCCAGTTGGCCAATCAGGTGGTGCCCCAGGGGAGGGCCTCGGAGGGGGCCCTGCTGTGCGGGCAGTCTGTTGCTCTGCCTGCCAGGCATGCTCGAGTCCCAGTACCCGTCCCTGTCAGCGGAAGACCTCAAAACACAGACAGCAGGGGTTGGGGGAGGGAAGATGGCTCTTTTCACTGCTTTTGATACTGAAGAGGC
This sequence comes from Megalops cyprinoides, assembly GCF_013368585.1. Lineage (NCBI taxonomy): Eukaryota > Metazoa > Chordata > Actinopteri > Elopiformes > Megalopidae > Megalops > Megalops cyprinoides. Next base: position 23,744,283 of record NC_050600.1, read on the forward strand.
CATTTTGGACATTAATTTTTGTCTGTATTTGCAGTGTGGTATCTATGAGTCTCATCATTACAAAAAGGCATGTTTCTTGACAGCAGAATGTACTCACAATCATAATAATAACTGAAAATAGGCAACCTTTATATCAATACATTTTATTTACATGGCACAGTTCATAGACATTTTTATTAGTTCGAATTACTTGAAAAGCACTGATTCAACCGCAGAATAAACCTTTAAAACAGGATCATAATACAGGATGTCATAAAAAACAAATAATAGTAGGAAAACAATGGAAAATATAAAGTAAAGGACAAAATAAAGACAAAATAACCCTTAATAACTGTACCAAAAAGCCAAATTATGCAGTGAGTTTTAAAATTTGCTAGTGATGGTGTTCCCCTGACCCATATTGGTAGAGTGTTACAAACATACACACAAACGGAAGCCACTCTGCTACTTTTCCATTTTACCTTGTACTAAGAAGAAAACAAAGAAGAGGCACTTCAGTAGATCTCAGAGCTCATTCGTGCTGGCCTTCCTTTACAAGCTCCTTAATGTATTCCTGTGCTAAACCATTCAATGCTTTAAAAACAAAGGCATGTTGAAACCAGTTCTGAAACTGAAGATTCAAGGACTGGGCTGATGTGATCTCTCCGCTTAGTTTGTGTTAATATTATACTGCATTTTTTCACAAGCTGCAGCTTTTCTGTGTGTTTTTGTTTTTGAGAAGGGTGCGTAGGAACTTGAGAAGAGAACATTACAGTGGTATAATCCTCTTGTGACAAAGACATGCATTAACCGTTCATCATCAGTATGAGAGGAGTACTTTGCTTTGGCAATGTCTCTCAAATGGAAGAAGGCCAGTCTGGTTCCATTCTGTTCATGTGTCAGAATCTAAAATTACCCAAAGATGGTTAACTTCTTGTTTACTGTTAAAGACTAAAGGTCTTTGATTGTCAGGATTTTTTTTTTTTTCCTGTTTCGGACTTTGACCCAATCGTGATAACCTTATCTTGATTCAATTTGAGAAAAGTGTGACATCCAATTTTTTGTAACTCCGACATTTTCTCGTGAGACAATTGTTTTTTGCCACCAGAAAATACAGAGATATGCAGTTACATTGCATCGGCAGAGCTATAATAATTATCATAGTGTTTGATAATGACTTTGTTGAAGGGACGTATATACTATGAAAAGAGCAAGGGGCAAGCATCAGTCCTTAAGGACCCCTACAGGTAATGTTTGCTTAACTAAGAATTTTCCTCCTGTCAGATAAGAATCAAACCATTTTAGCACTGTTCCAGAAAGCCCAACCCAATTTTTGAGAGGATCTATCAAATTTTTATGGTGTACAGTACGCAGATCTGGCAGAAACTGGGACAGATACCCCATTAGCATCAACAGTCACTTGCAGATAATTGAAAACCAAAACTAAAGCAGTTTCAGTGCTGTGATTAGACCTGAAACCTGACTGGAACTCATCAAGAATGCTTTTGCTGAGAAAGTCATTAAGTTGTCATAAAACACTTTCTTTGGAATTTTTCTTAAAAAAAGGGAAGTCTGACATGGGTTTAAAATTGCTAAGAAGAGAACAGTTGGCATTATTTTTCTTTAGCATGGGTTTCATAACAGCAGGCCTCAGAGCTATGGGGAAGTTTCCATTTCACAGTGTACAATGGCAAAGACATTGCTCGATAAATGAGCAAGAACACTTATAAAGAAGCATGTAGGGAAAGGATCAAGCAAGACGTTATGAGGTTGCAATTGTGAGACAATTTGGCATGGTGTCTGTCTAGCTGGGCACAAGAATTCATTATAGCAACAGCTGAAACACAGTTTGTATTGCTTGTGATCTGGTAGTGATTATCTTTTAGTGAAGGCATGATGCAAATCCATCACAATTAGATGTGAAATGATGACCGCAAGGAAATCGTGGAAATCCACTGCTTTGCTGCTGGTTAGAGTTTGTAGAGTGTTTTCCTACTTGTTGGAGCACCCGAATGTTAGCCAAATGCCAGGTTTGTCTGTATTTTCAATTTTGGTCTTTATTTTACATGAAAGAGGAATGTGGCCTGTACAGTAACCACTGACAGTTTAATTATTAAATGACTGACAGATGGTCACCAGCTAATCAGAAGTCAATTAACAGGGAAAAAGGCATGGCTATCTGGATGAACATGGCATTCAGACCCATCCATCAAACATGCACCATGGTGTTCTTACCTGGGGTCATCTTCAGAGTATCATTATTGCACCTGCTTTATTAAGAATACATTCTTTGTTGCTTCTGCAGTACTCATTGATGTGTTGTTGCTTAATTAAGTGATTTTTCTGTGTGTGAGACTAATCCACAACTTTTATCAGAGCTTGCTGCTGAATTATAACATCTCTATGCAGTCTTTCTCTCCATTTGCGAATAAGCTTACTATAACTGGGCGTCTCACCACAATAGGATGTTAACACATTCGGAACGGATCCATTAGATCTTTTTCCCCCATTGTATTTTGGAATGAACCGTAAGGAATTCTTAGAGAGGCTCTTTATCCATCTATGACGCCTCTCTCTCTCCTTCCCTCTCTGAGCTGCATTGTGTTGTCAGAGGCACAGACAGAGTGGAGCTCTTCAGTTAGCTCTTCACTCACCTCTACTGTCTTCATTCAGTGAAAGATAAAGAGGGAGGTTATTTGTCACCTTATTTTCAGGCCCTGTTCATACCATTATGGTAAACCACTTAACAAATGCGTCACTGATTATAATGTTGAGAAAAACAGATTTTAAGGAAAAAAGCTGGTGTCTGGGGGTAGCCAGGTGATGCAAATACTAAAATTATTTCTCTCCCATTCCCATTTTTCTCTAAACGTAATCATCATGGGTTCAGATCTGTGAGTTTGGATTAATGCTAAGTTTCTGCATGAATATTTTATACTTTTTTACTGTTGATTCTGGATCTATTTACGGTGACTTAGGAGAAGGCATGGACACTGGGAACGACCTAGGACTCATTACTAACAACCAATAAGCACGCAAAATCTGAGTGAAACTGGGCAATGCTTACACAAGGAAAAAAATAGAAAAGAAGAAAGAAGAAATGGAAAGGGGGGAGAGAATAATCAACAGAAAGCAATAACCACAGACAAGAACTGAATGATAACAACAGCCTTTCAGCCACTCTGACTTGAAAGCCTAATGACATGTTTATAATATTACATGCCTGGGAACACTTTGCACTTTTTGAACAATAGGAAACAGATCACAAAGCACAAACACGAGGATGATTGTCTTTGAAAGGTAAAACTTAAGTCACAGAAGTGAAAGTGTTATGTTTGGCTCTCTGGCTTTGAAGTAACCTAACACTTATTATTGATGAAGTGATAATAAAATAGATGAGGTAAGAATAACTTCAATTCTGTGTGTGTTTGCTACTGTTATATGCAGCTATATGTTGCTGTACTATAGTACATAACTGTACTTCTGTTAAAACAGCAACGATTATGGCCTTTTTTTGTGGAGGTAGGTGGTGGTGGTTGTGGTGGGGGCATGTTAGTTGTAGGTTGTAAGCTATGTTTGAAGTAGGGTAGGGGATTCTGGGAAAACCTGTGAATTACGTAAACATGCTGTTTTGACACAATTACTCCTCCATGCATGTATTTGCATGTGTTTTGTTCTGCTGCCTTTGGGGTATTTTAAACCAGAACATTTGGGGCATTTGAAACTTAAGACCCGGCAAAACCCTGAATGTACTCAGCAAGTGAGGGACGCCATGAACCGATCTGGCCTTGATCTCTTCCGAGGGAAGCTCCAATAGCCTTAGAGCAGATCTGTTTGAGGTGATCCGGCACTGATACTTTGACTGGAAATAACAGATGTTCTTAGCGGCCAGCCAATGTTCAGCAGGTTCGCTGGTCATAAATAATGAAGTGCATGTTACACTTGCCTGCTGTGATGTCAGCAACCTTGAGAAATGAGAAAAGATGTGTGTGAGTGGAGAACAGATGTGGGAAAAGTACAGACTGCATGGTGGGCAGACATTAAGACAGAGCACATGAGCAAGAAAAAACATACACAATTATGTTGTAAATGTAAATGTAAATGTAAATAAACACAATTACTGGGTAAACTATATTGCAATCCACTACTTCATATCTGTTTATTTCACATGGGACAGTGAAATTCAGTTGGAGGATGGATGACATCAGAGACAGTCACAGGAGAAATTGCTTGAGGAAACATGAGGACTGCAAAAGTGCTTGCTCATCACAAGCCATGCAATGCGAAGGCGTGCATTCTTTCCTAATGTCTTCTGTGCAAACCCGAAGGTGAGTGAATTTGTGAAGGGGAATGAGTGTGAGTTAATACATGGGTAAACTAGCGAGGCTGAGTGAGAGGGATTGATTGAATGATCAAAGGTGAATACATGACTGTGAGCGTGTCATTGAATGAGCAGGGGTGAGTGAGGTAGGGTAGGTGAATGAGTGAGCGAGGATTAGTGATTAGAGAAGGTAAAAAACAAAGTAAAAGTGAATGAGTGACTATGTGTGAGTGAGCCAGTCAGGTGACTTAGTCATTGAGTTGGTGAGGCTGAGTTGTGGTGCATCAGAGGGATATAATCCAATTTGACTGCAACACAGATATTCTCAAGCGACAAATTCAAGCAGATGTTGCACAATTTGACACTTTTCACAGCATCATATGTTCTCCCGTTGCAGAAGTGGCTGAGAAAGATTCCATAAAAAAGGTAACACCTTCTGGAGTTCACAACTTACTAGCAGATAAGTGCCTGTCTCTGTGCGGTTAGACTGTATCCTGTCCTCGGACGCTGTTCATAAGAGCAGCCTCTACAGAGGTGATCGTATTGGTAGTGTTAGGGCTAGGGTTTGTATTAGGTTAACCTTCCAAGAAGCAGTAGAAATGATCACCTCAGTAGGGTTAGAGTTAGGGTTGTGTTACAGGAAGCAGTAAAAATGATCACCACGGCAGGATGAGGTTTAAGTTTATCTTACAGGAAGCAGTAAAAATGATCACCTCACTAGCGTCAGGGTTGGGTTTACTTTACAGGAAACAGTAGAGATGATCACCTTACTAGGACCAGGGTTAGGGCTGCAGTAAGCAGTAAAAATGACCACTTTGGTTATAGTCAGGTCAGTTTTATAGGAAACAGCAGAGATGAACCCTGAGGTCGGGTTGAAAGACAGGTTCAGGCTTCTGTTCAGGCACGTGTACGAGAGGGAATAAAAGGGAAGCAGGGCAGGGGCTACGCTAAGCTGATCAGACGGGCCTGCCCCGGGTCTGGACAGAGACGCGGGCTGAGAACGAGCAGAAGGAGAGGCTCGCCTCAGGCTGTCGGGCGGAGGAGCAGGTCCACGTCGAGCGGAATCACCTTACGCCTCCTCCCACACGGGAGCAAAACGGAGGGAGAGGAGGGACGAGGAGCAAGAGTCGCAGCGGAAGCGGGATGTCGGAGGCAAAGTGCCACCGCAGCGGCGGGCATCGGGAGATGGAGGGGTTGACACGCGCCACGTTCCTGGAGAGAGAGACCGGAGAGCGGAACCACAGGCCCGGGATCGGTGTGACAGGAGCAAGACGAGGTGTGGAGAGAAATGTGTCCGGGAGAGACGCGCTTCTCCTCAGACGAGTGTCTGCCTGAATTTGTTACACTGGGTCAGCAAGCTAAAAGTGATTTGTTACATAAAGACACGCACTGTCAGATTTGATGTCCTTGGTAAGAAAGACAATGCAAGTCTGTCATGCCATGTAGGACACAGAGAGGTATTGTTTCTGAAGCAACTCTTTTATCTAGCTTCTAGGCCTCTATTCACGTAACCACAATGCATGCTCATGCTTAACTTTGAGTAGGGAAGGTTACATGTGCCTTTGTTTATCTGCGTGTGTGTTTTCATATGTATCTATTGTGTGTGTGTCTCACCATCACTTTCTAGTCCATTCTCTGTCTGTTTGTTGAGGTGTAACCATTCATGTTAATAGCCTGCCTCCACTTTACATTATGACATTTGCAATTTGAAATAAAGAGTAGCTACTGTGACGATTACCTCATGTGATGGTCTTGGTAAAATTTCCAGGTGAAGGGAGCTGCCTGAATTTTTTTTATATGGAAATTGCAAAGTTTGCGCTCATAATTCCCAAACTTGTTCAAAGTTGGTCGTTGTTTCACAGAATAGAATATCCTTGAATTGTCTCGCTGAAATTGTTGCCTCAGCAACTGCCACTTATTGCTTTGGCTCATGCAGATATCCTGTTCAGAGGAAAAAGGCACCGCAAGAAGAGAGATTTATTTCCCTGTCCTCTTCAGATTTCATTTGTTTTTAGAAATTGTATGGGCTGTAATGTATTTAACCATGCGCTGCCTCCATTAAGGCTGCACCTCCATTCTAAAACCTAATTCAAGTCAGCAACATCACAAATTACACTCGGAAGCTTTTCACCAATTAATTTTTTCATTCTGCTGAGAAGGGCAAGAACAAAAAGCCCTTGAATAAAACACAGTAAACAAAGTATAACACTTCACAACACATAGTTATGAGTAGGAAGTAAGTGAATGAGTGAGTGAGTGAATGAGTGAGTGAGTGAAAGAGTGTGAATGTGCAGGTGAGACAGTCCACACACAATATACATTTTGCTAGTACTCTGCTCCTATAAGTGAGTAACAAGACCAAGAGTGTAAAGTCTTGATGAACGGCTCTTTGTGAAATCTGTCTCCCATCTGTCTACCATCATCAAAGGGAAATAAAGCTTGGGGAACACTTCATCACGGTCATAAAATAGTGGTCAGTAATAAAGAAAAGATCTTATTACCTGTTTACTTACTGTTTGAATGTTTTGTATTTGATTCTCTCTCTCTCGCTCTTGCTCTCTCTCTCTCTCTCTCTCTCTCTCTCTCTCTCTCTATCTATCTATCTATCTATCTATCTCTATGTATAGAGATAGGCCATATATATAGATAGGTAATCCTCTGCTGACGGTAATCCCCTGTCCCTGACTCTTTCTTCCATGTCCGCACTGAAGCTAAGCTCAGAGGCCATACATGCTACTATATATATATATATATATATATATATATATATATATATAATATGTGTGTGTGTGTGTGTGTGTGTGTTGTAATAGTATTAGAACTTTTCTTGTTAACAGAATATTGTCATGACATGGAATTTAAGGAACTTATTCTATGGAACATAGAATATGCTCTTGGGAAATGGATCCCTGTCCAGGATTATTGAAAGAGCTGGTGTTTCTTGCTACTGAATAAAAGCCCAGTGTCCTACAGCTTTCAGAGCAGTGGGTTTTTTGTGTGTCGGAATTCAATTTGTGGACTCAGAAAGGGAAACTATCATGCAAGTCGTCATTTTTGTGATCACTGCCCATTACCCCCCCGTCACTCTGCGTTCGCCCGTCTGTCAGAACATGACGGACTCTGTGCAACCCAGTGACACCCTCTCTGTCTCTGACACGCGGAGACAGTGAAACTGACAGACGTGGTGACAGAACCCAGGAGCACAGAAATGGGTGGGTGCAGCACAGCAAAAGTGTGAGGCTAGGACAAACCATTTTATTCAGAAGAGGAGTCTTTTTTAGATGTGTGTTATCTGCTCTATAACTATCCACGTAGTGTGTATGCTTCCCGTTCTTCTTTAATATTGAGGTGTATTTTTCATCTTTTTATGTTCATATTTGTTTTTCAACTGCGGTAGCAACAACTTGTAACCTGGTTTCAGGTTTGAGTCCCAGGTGAGGAACTGCTTTTGTTTCCTTGGTAACAACAAGGCACTTATGCTGAACTGCTTTGGTTATTTTTCAGCTATATAAATGTTTAAGATGAAAGAAAGCAATGTGAAAAAAAGGCAAATGTATGTGGAAAAGGCCGCCTGCCAGGCAGTCTTTCATTTATGCAATTAGAGATGCCGATTATGCAGACTAGATGAGTAATTACTCACTGAGCTATATGCACACAGTGTTCTGACAGGACTGAGGCATCGCGGCCACCATTATTGACGTGTGGGCTGTTTGCCACTGACACCGATCTACAGCTGCATTATAACACCGTCTACGAATAGGTTATTACACGTCAGACTACGCAAGTGCATTTTTTACATGATTCAAATGAGAAGTCAAGACAATAATCAGGGCAAGATTCACTATCGCAACAGTGTATTTTGTCCTGGTGTTACACATTTCTGTAGCAGCAGTGTGGTGTAGCAGTGAGGAGCAGAGCTTTAAACTGAAAGGTTGCAGGTTTGATTCCCAGTGGGGCACTCCTGTTGTACCCTTGGACAAGATACTTAACCCACAATTGCCTCATATCAATACAATTGAAATCTACCATAAGTAAGTTGTTCTGATGAAGAGTGTCTGCTTAAGGACTGGAGTGTGATGCAATGTAATTTCGGGCGCTTTGCACAACGTTAGGCCGCAGATTTGGCGGTTACTGGAATTTGTGAAAAATACACACAGCAAGAGAACAATAGAGCCCTCTGTGCCCTCGTCCCCTTCACTCATGTGCAATGATGGTTTCAGAGGCTCGATCGTTCATTGCCATGGCGTGATTCCTAGCTTCTAAAAAGGGCAATGATCCATGATCAACAAAAGCATGGCATCAGAATGCCATCTGGACAGCGCGGCGGTTAAAAATAACCAGCTTTAGAATCGGTCCAAACCTTAAACAACAAGAATGATTGAACACAGTAACAGTGATGAGTCCAACTGAAAGAGCCCTCTTTGGAACACAGTTTAGTTCCACATGCAGGCAGACACCTTTTTATTGTTACTAGAAGATACATTCTCAATCAGAATCAAGGCTTGTAAATATGTGCCATTAAACAGTTGTGTTTTTTTGTTTTGGCATGTCCAACAATAACACAAAGTGACATAAAATTATACTGAATAACATTTGTGCAATATTACCCAGCCTCAATTCCAATCTAACTCCTTCACACTTGGTCTGTTCAGTTATGAAGTGAAGCGAGTGTTGATCATTTTTATTTCTCATTCGACACAGCAGTGACTGAAAAATGATTCAGTGTTGAATGTACTGAATGTATGTATTAGATGTATTAATGATATAAACAGAAAAGATTGAAGAGCAGTGCCTGCATATTACTCCGTTTTTTCAAAGCAACTAGATTTTAGAAGAGATGGCTTCAGGTGCATTGTCATATGACCTGGAAATGAAGTTCAGAGTAGAGACAGATTTGTACCCGTGTTCAGAGGCCTGCTTTCAAGTTGGGAGGGGCCAGACCACAGCAGGTGGGCAGGAAGATATCGACCTGTTTTTCCCCGTTCAGCGAGCGGCCGGGCGGAGGAACCCGGGACGAGGCAGTCCCCCCCGCTGATGCAGGAAATTAAAGGCAGCGCCAGACGATCCCAGAGTCCCAATCACAGGAGCAAAGGCCAGGGAGCCTGCTAGCAGCAGAGTGGGGCGGCCGTGTAGCTGCTAATTGCCTTTACTCTTCCCCCCACAGTCCCACAATACCCCTGCAATCCCTTTTGCCATTTTCTGTGGATGTCCAAACTGAAGAAAACCAAAAAGACAAAATGGAAAAAAAAAAACAGGAAAAAAGATTTTTGAAAGTTAAGGACAATGCGCCTTCTGGTTAAATTAAACAGATGTTTTAAAACACCTTCTATTTCCTGTTCTCACTCACTCCTGAAAGGAACTGAAAATAGGGGAAAACACTGGGTAGTCAATGTTCAAGAGGGTTGCGCTAATATTAAATGAAGGCCTAAAATATTTAGCTGTGCAAACACATTACCAAACTGCACCAAAAAAATGGAGAGAATGCAAAAACACCAAAAAAAAAAAAAAAGTTATGCTACGTTAAGGACAAAGTGTGTGTAATTGTGTGTTTCGAGTACCCTAAAGTAAAGACAAAGTAAACAGAAGGCTAAAAACTTGTGTTTTCGTTTTTTACAATTAATTATTAATTGATTCTCTTCCAGGTGACCCTTCACCTGTGACCCAGCCATGTGGGCGGGTGAGGATGGTCATGCTACATTACAGGCACACAGCTCTTCCAGTTCCGCCCCTCTCTGAACAGGCCGTTTCGTCGCATTTTCGTCTGTGGCACCGAACCTGATAATCGGGTAGAATAATCAGATCCACACAGTTTATTGGGTAATGGTTGTCTGTGATTAGAGGCATTCCTAGGGCCCCTGCGCTGAGGCACACAGTACAGTGGTGTAGCAGTTTACCAACAGCTTTATCAGCACAGCCGCCGCACGTCGTCTCTTTCCTAAACTGCTGTTGGACAACTGCGGCTGTCCAAAGAAAATCGCTCGGGCAGATCAAGGCTGCAGATAACAGCCAAAATAGAACTTTCCTTTGGTCCCTACAAGGGCCTTCTTTGATCCACAAGTGAAAAATAAGACATCAGAAGGACACCAGGGACACAGAGATGCAAGAAGTAGACTTGCCCAGAAAAAGCCTGGGTTATTATGTTTTTATCTCCTTCAACAGTACGCAAAAATTAGGCTGCATAGTAATGCTATAGCATAACTACAAGTTCAGATGGTGATATGTTAAGGGCTAAGGCCATTGAAAATCCCTTTTGAAAGTGAAACAGAGAGGAAACGTGATCTAGTGTAGACGTAGAGAAATTTCAATATTCTGTGTGTTTCGTATATAAACAACAATTGTGTTGTGGCTTTTTTATTTCAAGAGAGATATTGTGTCTGTTATTCAGTAGCTGTGTTTGCGTCTTTCCTCGATTGCTTTTGTTTTTATTTGTTGTTCTGTACACGGAGTCTGTGCTTCCCTGACTCTCAGTTTACACCTCCACAACCCCATTCACACTCCGACCCCCCCTGCTCCACCCCCCCCAACCCCCCAACACAGATAAAACCCTTCTTCTATTTCCTCTGGTCTCCTAGGGATGTCAGTGCTGTTTTGCAGGTACAGGTGTGTGAGTTTGGGCCTCTTTCCAGAACTGCAGCAGTGCAAGTCTGACTGACAGAGAAGCATAGAAGTGCCTGTGGTGTGTGTGTGTGTGTGTGTGTGTGTGATTCTGAGCTCCGAGGCTCAGAACCTCTCCTGTCAAAAGATCAAGCATCTGTCACTTCTCTGTCCCCCCCCCTGTAAATAAACTACGTACCAGAGTCTGCCACCCACGTGTTCCATGTCAGACTCACCGGGTGGTGGGGGGGGGTCGCGCTCTCGTTTCCCAGTGCGGGCAGCAGCGCCAGCGGGGGGTGACCTTTCTGTAAACGAGATCAGCTCTGAAGCGGGAGACCGGAGCGCCCCCCCCCCCCCCCCCCCCCCCCCCCGTGCACAGGGGCTTCTCTGTATCGCGCTGCTCATCGACATCGCCCGCCCTGGGAGCGGCTAAACACACATTCATAAATCACAAGCAGCCAATTGGCCTGTCGGACTGCATTCCCATTGGCCGTGTGAGGCACGGGGGGGGTGCTTGCCGAGCTGATGGCAAACTTCAGCAACGTGTTTAGTTTATCTCCGCTGTTTTCACCTCTTTGTCCAAAGCAGCCTCACTGTCTTATGTAGGAGATATATGACAAAGTGCAAAAATTGTTGCAGATTCATGACATCAGTTGCTAGCATCAGTTGTTCTTTATCTTCATGTTTGTTTATTTGGCAGGTGCTCTTATCCAGAGGGACTTAAAAAACATGCTTTCAAACATGTTTTCAATAGGGTTACACAAGGAAACATGTAAATACTGAATCATTATTGCTGTTGTGAGACGTACAGCCACAAAGGAAGTGCTGTCATAGGGTGCACATAAACCAAAACGACTGTGCAGCTGTTAGTCATATTTCCTCACATTATTCTTATATCCAACATCTTTATACTGTTGGAACCATGAAAGAACAGGCAGGGATATTCCCTTCCCCTGGCACCAACTCCATACTGTTCCCAGATATAGAACATGTGAGGTTCTTCATCTCAAAGCCATTCACATTCTTAAAGCACAAACAGCATAGAATCTTCTCTCAAATGTGAAAATACAGGGTCTTCCAAATCCCAGCAGAGAAACATACAGTCATACAGTATTTGTTCCTGTTTTACCTTAGTAGAACAGTGAGATTTTGCAAGTCACAGTGCTGAGAGCCCTTTGTTACATCAGAAGCCTTTAAACAACCTAAATGCGTTATACCATAAACACAGTGTTGACAAACGAGAAATGATTACAACGCCACTTTAATCAATAGCACTCCCTCGGCTGTGTCTGTACTGTTTTCATGGTAAATGTCAATATAATTACTCTCCATCTGAGAGGTGAATGTAGAGAATCCCCGATGACTTAGTGTTTCATTTCGAGGGGATGAATGTATTACAGTACATGGGGTAATCGTGGTTCTCAGTAATGCACATGTCATTACTCTCTCTTTTTGTCTTACTCATTAGCACAGTTACGACTAACACAACTCATGTGGCTCATTATGCTGCTCTTGTTACTTTTAATTGACTTATGCAAATGACAAGGAAGCACATTAATCTCCAACCTAATGGGAGACCAATTAGTAACACGTTCAGAATTCAACGGAGACCCTCTCCTGCGCCTCTCGCTTGCGGACCAAGGTCGTGGCAGCGTCTTCCGGCTGGATCCACTTTTGCTCTGCTCCACTTCCTGTTGACATCACACTTTGGAGGTTTGAGGATGCCCTAAAATGGATTTGGATTTGGGGGAAGCACTTCACTAAACTCAGATGTATACCACTCCATATTGTCACAGAGCAGGTAGAGGGAATTATAGAGAGGAACTTTTAGCGGGGGGAAGATTTTACATTCTCTTTTATCTTTTACAAGTTCATTGTGTGGAACAGGTTTCCTGTTACAGATCAATAGTTTCTGTAACCATGGAGCTCCGTAGATGGTGCTTGGGAGTTTTTGTCTGGGAGACACAAGGTTAGGATGTGTGTGTGTTTGTGTGTGTGTGTGTGTGTGTGTGTGTTCGTCCTATGGCTCTCAGATTCAGGATTCACCACCACCCCTATCATTGGTCACAGATCACAACGATGGCCAACGACGGGGTGTTTTCTGACAGCAAACAGAGATATCCCACGGCAGGGTAGCAGGGGATTTGTTTGACAAACAAGTCCATTCCACACAAACCGTTTCAGCAGCTGGAGCGTGCAGTTTCATACCGGCGGTTGTTCATTCTCTTGTGGTGGGACCCAGACTCCCACTCCAGTCTTGGTGCCGGTGCATTCCCATTCTCCCCCCCCCTTTCATGAATACAGAGGAGGGGATTACTCGGGCAGAGGGCCGCTCCGCCCGCCCGCCGCACCACGACAGAGCCCATGAATTTTTCATAAGGGTGAGACTCTTAAAAATGCATGGCGGCCGGGGCCCGGGACGGCGCACTCCAGCCCCCGCTTTCCACTTCATTTGTTAAGTCGCTCTGTTTTCATTAATAATGAGTCACGGCGCGTTTGACGGGAACAGAGACCGGCGGCGATGGCCGATTTCCATGCAAATCGAACAAATCACAGCTTCACGCCCGTGGGCTGGGGGGGGATGGGGGGCGGTTGGGGGACGGGCGCAAGGGTTAGTGGGCTGGTGTGCCTCGAGCGCCTGGGTCCTTTTGACACAGGCGTCACCGAGGCCACAGAATGACCGACTCAAACCCGCGGCTATAGAATCTGAAACTCTCCCCCTTCATGACAATGTTAAATAAATAGGTTAAATAAATAGTACACCACCCCAGTGTAAGTGAGGCACTGTTTGCGGTTTGATCCAGCCAAAGGGATAAACGCAATCAAAAAGCCAAAAGCAGTACATTTTAATCAGTCATACCAAATGACGAAAAAATCAGAAACTTATATAAAGTTGTATAACATGAAAAAGGAACACACTCTTAAAACTGCTATTGATTCACATCTAATGCTTTAGCTTGAGGATTTGATTTTGAAAGGCTTTTATCTTAACATAATAGAAACTGTGAATTTTGTTCAATTGAGATACAGTGTGTTTTCACCTTTAAATTTGGAATTTTGAATTAAAGACATTCTCTGTTTAATACATAGCCCAATTTTTTATCATTAATTTCATTTGCTATAAAACATATTGAATTATAATTTAAAAAAGGACATGGTGAAATTTAACATGAACTGCATTGAAATGTGGTCGTGTCTTTTAAGGATGTCACTTTCACTTCCTGATATACTATGCATTCTTATATATATGAGAAAATATGTTTATTTTTATGGCAATGAATGAGTGAGAACCTCTGGAGGAAGATAAGTGATGAGCTCAGACAGTGAAATACAGGTGAGGTCTGCTGTAGTCTTGCTTTGTGGATTGATTTCTGATTTGACATTTTGATTTTACATTTTGCTGTGTGGGATTGAAGGATTTTTTTTATTTTACAAACTGAGTCTATTGGGCTATTTATTCATTTTATTTTAGGATTGTTTACGGTAAATTTGTTTTTTCATTTGAATTAACAAGTAAATTTCTGTAATTTCATTGTTCTGAACAATGGCAATAAAGCTCTCTTATCTCTCCTAAATGGGGTACTCCATTGTTATTGCCGTTGCTAAATCAAGCATCATGCTGCCTGTAAGGGATCTGCAAAGATGGGACACTAAGACAATCACCAATCACAGAATCTCCTTAAGGGCATGGGAAACCAATCACTAATTGTGGAGTCATCTGTGCATGGTTAGGCTGAAACCAATCGTGGCAGAGCCCAATCAGAGTTACATGTCAGTATATACTCTATTATATTAGATATATAAGATACTATCTTTCTGGTAGCAGTGTAGCATAGTGGTTAAGGAGCAGGACTCGTGACTGAAAGGTTGCTGGTTCAATTCCCCACTGGCGCACTGCTGCTGTACCCTTGGGCAAGGTGCCTAACCCTGAATTGCCTCAGTAAAATACCCAGCTGTATAAATGGATAACACTGTAAGTCTGCTCAATGCCAATAATGTAATTACAGTTGGACACCTTGCATGATATCAAATATACACTGGAAAATGACAGGGGTATGAAATGTGTACTACAAAACATGCAAAAGAAAATTTGAAAGGTCCAATAATTAATAATAAAAGAATACTTTATTATATGTTGGATTTTTGTAGTTCTGTATATTGAAAAGTCATTTGCATATATTTTGAAGTAATAAAAAAATTAATTTCTTATATTTAAGACTTTTAATTTTTTACCACATATGGAAAACGTGCATATACCACATTTTGACACATATATAACATGTATTCCTCATTCAGCGTTTCACCACTGGCGCGCACAAAGTGTCTTTCCTATCGAGCAGTGGCTACAAAGTCATGCGTCTTCCCATCTCCCCTCTCTGTTCAGCTGCCTTCCATACGGTTAGCTGCCAGACCAGGGGAAAGGGGGAAGATTGCTTCTGAAGGCACGTTAGGGCACCTGCCAGCTCAATGAAAGTGAAGGAAGGGTGTGCACGGTGTGGAGAGGCCTGGAGCCGTGCTCTGTGGGAGAAACCCACCGCTTAGAGCTCAAAGAAATTTAATTTGCTTTACCTTCTTTAACTGTTTGCCTGCCGCAGATCTAGCTGAGCTTAACCGATGTCTGGGTCTGGGTGTGCTTACCGATGTCTGGATCCTGCTAATGGCTGAGCCATGAGCTAATGGCTTAGCTGATGGCTAAGTCATACCCAGGGCTTGTTATATTGGCTCTAAGCTGATTGTTTATGACTCCAAGTAATTTTCCTTTGGGGAATAAATATACCTGCCATCGTCAGGCGGTATATTTAGCACCCAGGCTCACTTCAGATTGGACCTGCTGCTAGGAAATCAGCGGAACCCAAAATCTGTAGTCGTTTATTTCGCCTTCAGTGTGATTTACGTGATCCAAAATCGCAGAGTTTCTTCGAAGGGGCACTTCAAAGACATGTCCTGAAGCAGTCAGGGTGCAGGCATGGTGCAAAGCCTGTCCATTGAGATGTAGAAACATGATTTCAGTGTGCAGCTAAAACAGATGCAATCAGCTACTTTTTGCTTGTAGTGACTTTGTGAAGTGAAGGGAAGTTTACATGCCCTTTGTTTTCATGACCCATATTGTCAATGTGCAGCGCTCTTAGGATTAAAATAAGAGAGACACTTCCTAAGATTCTTAAGCAGGAAAGATAGAAATTTCCAGAGCAGGGAAAATTATGTATAGAAGATAAAGTATTAGTATAGCATAGTATTACAAGATAACCATATTATTATTAGATATTATATATTGTAGTAATAATGCAATAGACAGCGTTACAAGCAGAGGGGCTCATGGGAAATTACCTTCTTCTGAAGGAGCCATTCTGGGCCAATGGCAGGGACAGGCCCGCCGTGACCAGTCAGCGGGCAAAGAGTTCATGTCAAGCAGCTGATTCGTTGTGAGGAAACATTCCGTTAGCGGCAGCGGGCGACAATTTGAACCTTAACGTGAAATTTGACAGTATTACCCATTTATCCACGCTGGTGGCAGGGGTTGCTGCTGTCAGCATTTCGCCAGCCTGCCGCCTGTTGACGACAGAACAGAGACATCTGCGCGAGAAACGGGCCTGAGCACAGTTTGCATCTTGTTATTAGAGAACAAAAGAGATGCAAGAGGAAGGATTAGCTGTCTTGGTATTTAATGCAGCGGAACGGGACAGAGAGTGCATTCACCCAGCAATAAGGGAGTGGCATTTTTCAGTGTTCTCTGTTCTGTGATCAGCCTATAGGATACGTACAGGCCAGCGAACTGCTTAGGCAATCCAGCGGAACAGGCGAAAGCCCCTAAACGGGACATCCCCATTAGAACAACTGAGGCGCATCACACAGATGGTGCCAGGTGTAGTCACCAGCACTGACTTCAGTGACGCATCAAACACTCTCACACTGTTGTGGTGAAGGTGGCCTTTGGCAGCTGGAAAGAAAGAGAATCTCCAGCTACCCTCTGTATAACTTCTTAGCAATGCTTTATAGGCATTTTGTGTGGTCCTACAAAAAAAAGACCAGATAAATCTTGGTTGAACGCAAAATTTATAAGTACACCTTGTGAAGGTAGGGGGAGTTGGCATTCACCTGGTCCATCCAACCAAATACTTTCCCTGGGTTTTATTCTCAAATACTTCTTAAATACTTCTCAAGCCACAATTAGTTGCACTTATTAAAGGAGAATGGATATGATATGTTTTTCGCTGAATTGCCCTTGGTGGACTTTTGTGCCATTGGTTCTATCGTATGAAGGTGGTGTTGTCATTATGAAAACCAGGGAGCATGTCACCAATAAGGCTAATGTGTGTCGGCCAATCAGAACGCCACAGACTGATCCTCCCTATACCTCCCTATTCATCCACAGACATGCCCTTTCACCTTCAGACCTTACGATTTTTTTTTTTGGAGATTCAGGCAGCCAAAAGGTAAATAATTGCAAGTCCAGGCATGCTGAGGCCTGGCTAGGGTTTTGGAAACAGCAGCATGTGTGAATGAGTGAGAATCTTGTATGTGATCTCAGGACGGTTTGAGGGTCGCTGCATCTTATGCAAGTGTTCAACCTCTGACAAACAAAATGATTTCAGCTTACAAAAATGTCAAGCTACTCACTCACATAAAATCACATTTGCCCCATTTGTCAGTGCACATACGCACATTAAAATAGTTTTGTCACCCAGCTGTTTATGCAAATATGAGGCCAGTTCACAGTTTCACTCCATTACCTCACGTGTGCTAAAGAAACAGTATTCCAAACCAATAACACAGTGTTTCCACTATTCATTGGCCCTGAACAATTAAGAGAGAAAAACAGGCCCACACATGGTGTGATGGTCTAATTTTATTATCAATGTTTTCTATTTGGAAATCAATGTAATGTATACAATCAAAGGGGGATAAAAGACTCAAAGATATTTTAAAAATTCCAGTTGTTTTGTTCATTCTTGTCAGCTGCTTGAGGAAGACCTGGTGAGTCAGCGCCTGTAATCAATTTGCCACATGAATTCTGACTCCAGCAGCGGGCCAGTGTTCATTTTCCTGGTCTCACACCAGACACGCTGTTTAAAGATGCGTCACTTGCTTTGAACAAAAAGCCATGCCTTTTTCCCCTCCCTCCGGCTTGACATGCGGGTGAAGCAGGGCAGAGGGAGTGACGCCGGGGCCGGAACGACCCGGTCGCCGGCGGTTCCCAAAGATGCTGGCACGTCGTTGCCGCAGCAACCGCGCCACATGGCAGCCGCCGCTCCTGGAGCAGAGTGCGGGCCTTTATTAAGGAGTGCTGCATTCCTACATGTTCAGAATATGATCGAATGCGGTCTGTCTTCTCTCCAGGGGGTTCGCTGATGTTAAGCTCCTCTACTTTGGTTGGTTACATCAACATCAAAGCCCTGGCACATCTTATTTCTGCCCGGTTTCCTTGGAAACGGGAAACAAAGTAATGTTGCGGAGGTGTCGGTAAGCAAACAGATGAGAGCCCCATTTCTTGCACTCCAACTCACACAAAATGCGATGGATATGTGTGTGCCTTCGCAAAATGACTGACAGTTCTGATAATTACACGGCAACTATATTAATACATAATTATGTTTAATGTATAATTTAGCGTGGCCTGCTTTTGCAGGAACATGTAACAGCAAAAGAGTGCTGTTGTGTATTTGCTGTGTGCATTTCACAAACATTCATCTGTGTTGCATACAGCATGTAGCCGCGTACAGTCGTGTCTAACTTCATTTAGGACTGAGATATGAATGCACAGAATTGTGGGTAAATTACCGATGCAACCCAGGGTTGCTCCCCACTGCCATGTGGAATTAAAACATGGTGAGGGTCCCACTTCAATCAGGCCGGAAGGCACTTTTTTAATTATATGAAGAGGAGAGATGGTAAACTGTGTTTTGCAGAGAGACGGGCAACTCATTTTAGATAAGGAGGAGAGGGCTAGGTGATGTGATGTGAACGCAAGAGCGAGGGAGAAAAAGAGGAGACCGAGAGAGACAGATAGGCAGGCAGAGGAATAGATGGGGAGAGAGAGTGAGAGAAAGAGGGAGGAGTAAGAGAGAGGGGGCAAGAGACGGAAGGAGGAGTGAGAGGAGTGAGGGACACAGAGGACTGGAGAGAGGGAGCAAGCGAACGAGAGAGAGAGAACGGGGCCAAGGGAAACCACAAGCGCAGAACAGAAATGGAGTACTGCCAGACTCACAGTAACAGAGAGGGGAGGGGGGGGTGGGGGGGGGGTGTTTCTCGATGAGGCTCGGTCGCCCAAAACGGCCCAGGGCCTCTGAGCCAGAGATTCAGAACCCAGGTCACAGCGGCGCCATTTCATTAAATGTTAATCAGTTAAACGCCGGGATCTGCATGAGGCAAGAGGAAGCACGGCCTGTTGTTTTTGCTCCAGCTTGGAGCGTGAACAGGCAGATGCTGTAAGGCGTGCACAGAACACCAAACAGCACAGATTTTGGGGAAGGGGGGGGGGGTGGAGTACAAATGCAATGGAATGGTCAGTTATGTTGTGGGCTTTGAGGTTTCTTGCAGCAGCAGCATCATGGACAGCATTCATCCAGCTGTGGTGCAGATCTATGGGTAACATCCACCCAACTGGGGTGCAGATCTATGGATAACATCCATCCAGATGGGGTACGGATCTATGGACAATGCCCATCCATCTGGGATGCAGGCCTATTGACACCATCAGTAGATAAAACGAATGAATAAAGTAATTTTTGAAGGGTCACTTTTCTTGGGACATTTCCACTGCAAGAAGTTTGAATGTGATTGTCTGCCATTATAATGTAAATGTTATGCTAGCATATATATAGAATGATAGATAGAATGATAAATATTACAAAAAATACAAATCTGGAATATGATTTAAGTTATTAATAATGCTGCACCATTTTATTCAGACTTGGGAGACCGAAAGCTATGACCAGGACCTTATAAGTATCATTAACATGAATGTCATGGACTAGGTTCCACTCAGCTTAAACACACCGAAGAAACTCCAGGAGACCGATGGTTCATTTCCATGAAGTTTTACTTGGCATATTGTGAAACTGCAACACAGTATACAAAATACAATTAAATTCCCATGCTAACAACAGCGTAGCAAGCTAGAGCTAACTAAGCCTAGCATATATTAACACAATGGGGCTAATAAAGCTAACTAGGCTTGCTCATGCTAATTATCATCTTAGCTGCCTTAATGATGAACAACAATAAATACTGTAACTTATAACTCAATGTTACACAATAAAATACTCACAGACGTTGCCTGAGCCGAAGGGAGAAAAGAAAGGCGAGGAAAGAAAGCTGGAGACTACTGCGAGATCGCATGTAGCTGATCACTGCCTGACTGCTTCCTACTTCCTGTGTTTCCCAGAATGCACTAGTGGGTGCTATGGTTACAGAGTACACAAATAAACTGTACAGCTGAGATAAACTAACACCTTAAAACATAATATTAACTATATTTTCAGGCGGCATGACACTCCCCGCTTGGGGTCTTTAGAGAACCCACATTACTTAACAGAATCAGTCTTTGGAGAAAAAAGAAGAACCACTTCTGTAACGGGTCGGGAGAAAGTCTTCCTGGTTCCATCCTTGACGACTTCTACTTCAACTTTCCGAACCAATCCATCTTCCCCTGGAAAGGTTTTTGTGATGATGCTCATAGGCCATTGATTTCTCTTTGCCTGATTGTCTTTCAGGAGGACGATGTCTCCTTCCTGGAGGCTTGGCCGTTTTCCTTGCCACTTGTGCCGAAGCTGTAATGTCTTGAGGTATTCGTGTTTCCACTTGTTCCAAAACATGTCTGCTAGGCCCTGAACCCGCTTCCGCTCCTCTCTGACGAGGTCCGCTTCCTCAAAGCTGCCTGGCGGAGGAGGTGGTGCAGCCCCTGTCTTAAGGGTCAGGAGCATTGCTGGGGTGAGGATGAGAGGCGATTCCGGATCCGATGACACAGGGATGAGCGGTCTAGCATTCATGATTGCAGCTACTTCGGCCATGAGAGTAGTCAGAACCTCATGTGTCAGGTGAGACTTCCTTTGCTCAAGCAGCATGCAGTCCAAAATGCGGCGGGCGATGCCAATCATTCGTTCCCACGCGCCGCCCATATGGGACGCGTGGGGCGGGTTAAATACCCAGGTGCAGCTCTGTGTATCCAGGTACTTCTCCACACTGTTGAAGCCTGGATTGGCCTTGTCCATCTCCAGCTCATGGGAGGCGCCAATGAAGTTAGTTCCGCAGTCAGAGCGGATCTGCTTTGCGGGGCCCCTGACTGCAAAGAACCTCCTTAAGGCGTTGATGAAACTGCCGGAACTCATTGTCTCAATTACCTCGATGTGAACTGCCCTTGAACACATGCATGAGAACATCACAGCCCATCGTTTAGAGTTGGAGACTCCTCCTCTTGTGCGGCGTGAGACGATGTCCCATGGTCCAAAGACGTCGACACCTACATAGGTGAAAGGAGGTGCTACTTGTAGCCGTTCTGCTGGCAGGGCTGCCATCTGCTGATGTTCGGTCTTTCCCCTCAGCTTTCTACAAGTGATACATCTGTGAAGCAGACTGCTGATGCAGCGTTTAGCTCCCACGAGCCAGAACCCTGCAGCTCGAATGGCACCTTCGGTTAGATGTCTCCCTTGGTGTTTCACTGCTTCGTGATAGTGTGACACAAGCAGGGTTGCGAGATAATGTCGGCCAGGAACGATGATGGGGTGAGTCTCGTTCACGCTCAGACCTGACTGTCCAATCCGGCCTCCTACTCTCAGGAGTTGATCTTGGTCCGTGGTGGGGTGCAATTTCCACAGGCTGCTTGAGGATGGAAGGTTGGCTCCCAAGTTGATGCACTTAAGCTCCTCTGTGTAGCACTCATTCTGGACGCTCTTCACAATGCACACTTTGGCCCTTAGCAACCCTTCCTCTGTAGGACGACAGATGTGCCACCCCTGACACCCCTTTTGGGTAGAGTGGGCAAAGGAACGAGCTATGTGGATGAGGTGCGCTACGGCTGTGAGGAGAGTGCTGAACTTAGAGAAACGCTCAAAGCGTTGTGGGTGTAAAACGTCTCTGGTAACCTGAGTGAGACTTGTCACCACCTGAGGACGCACTTCCGTGTCGGTGTCAGGGTCAATTAGATTGTAAGCCTCTTGAAGCTCAGATGAATGCAAAGATGCATCATGGAGAAAGGCTGGTCCTTTGAGCTAAGTTGTGCTGCTAAGCAAAGCTGGTGTCACGGTTCTTGACCCGATGTCAGCTGGGTTGAGGTGCGTTGGAACGTACTTCCACTGACCAGAACAAGGTGATTGATGGATTCGCTGGATCCTGTTGTGTACGTAGACATAGAATCTTCTTGACTGGTTATGGATGTACCCCAATACTACCTTACTATCTGTGTAGTAGGTGATGTTGTCAAATACTGTGTCCATCTCTGTGACTACCATCTCGGCGATCTCAACGGCGAGTACTGCCGCACAGAGCTCGAGTCTCGGGATAGTCAAACCAGGCTGAGGGGCCAACTTTGTCTTCCCGAAGACAAAGCCAATCTCAGTCTGCTCTTGGTGGCTTGTCACCTTGATGTAGGCCACAGCTGCTATTGCTTTAACTGATGCGTCTGCAAAGACACAGAGTTCTCTTCTCAGAGCACCTGAGGTGGAGAAAGACGTATAAGGACGTGGTATGTGGAGACCCTCTAGATCTTGGAGTGACTGTTTCCATCGAGTCCACTCGATCTCCATGTCCTTGGGAAGAGGTGAGTCCCAGTCCTCTGCTTGCGTGGTAAGTTCCCTGAGTATCAGTCTCCCATGAACCGTGATGGGTGCGAGGAACCCTAACGGGTCGTAGAGGCTATTCACAGTTGAGAGTACCCCTCTGCGGGTGAACGGCTTGTGGTCGTCCTCAATCTGAAACATGAAGGTGTCTGTACGCATGTCCCAGGACAATCCAAGGCTGCGTTGGATGGGCAAATCATCGACGAAGAGATCTAGGCTGTTGACGTCCTTAGATCGATCTTCGGACGGGAATGCTTTGATGACTGCAGGTCGATTTGAAGCAATTTTGTGTAGCCTGAGGTTAGAAGCTGCAAGCATCTTCTGCGCTCGCCCAAGAACGCTGATGGCTTCTTCCTCTGTGCTGAAGGACTTTAAAGCGTCGTCAACGTAAAACTCACGATCAACAAATCTTCTTGCGTCACTGCCATAGTCAGCCTCGGCTTCCTTAGCTGCCCGTCGCAAACCGTACACTGCAACGGCAGGAGAGGGACTGTTCCCGAAAAGGTGGACCCGCATCCTGTAGTCCACGATGTCAGAGGTAGGGTCGTTGTTCCTATACCACAGGAAGCGGAGAAAATCACGATGTTCCTCCTTCACGACAAAGCAGTGGAACATGTGTTCGATGTCAGCAGTGATCGCCACCTGCTCCTTCCTGAACCTCATAAGGACACCTAGCAGGGTATTATTAAGGTCAGGGCCGGTGAGCAAAACGTCGTTGAGCGATACTCCCTCACATGAAGCGCTGCTGTCGAAGACTACACGGATCTTATCCGGCTTCCTCGGATGATACACACCGAACAGGGGCAGATACCAACACTCTTGTTCAGGCTGTAATGGCGGTGCAACTTCTGCGTGTGCCTTTTTGAGCATCTTCTCCATGAATTCTAGGAAGTCAGCTTTCATCTGTGGTCGTTTTTCCAATGAACGCTGGAGTGAGACGAGACGGTCGAACGCCTGTTTCCTGTTGTTAGGCAGCCGCTGTCTCGGCGACCGGAAGGGTAATGGTGCAACCCAGCTTTTGGAGCTGTCCTGATAGCACCCAGCTTCCATTATCCTCAGAAACTCCAAATCTTCCATGGATGAGGCGAGTCTGTGGTCGTCTGGAGTACGAGCGAAGACGGTCTGCCCCAAGCAGTCTCCAATGAGCGTCGTTGAGCTGCAGATGAAAGTTGGTGCTGGATAATGTTGATGTTTAGGTGCTTGACCAAATACCTCTTTCACTATGATGTGGTTGTTGCATGGCTCAAGATGACTCGCACGACCGTTCTCTAGGATGGCTGTTTTGTAACTTCTCACCTCGAGTGGTCTATGAGCACCTCCAAGACACACGTCACCGACGACGACCCATCCTAGGTCAAGCCTTTGAGCAAACGGTGCATCTCCTGGGCCACTTATCTGCTCTCGGACCTTGTGGACCCGTAAGATGTCTCTGCCCAGTAGGAGGAGTATTTTGGCGTCCGGATCCAGAGGCGGAATCTTGTCGGCGATGTGCTTCAGATGGGCGTGATGGTAAGCTGCGTCTGGCGTAGGGATCTCAGTGCGAGCATTAGGGATTTGGTTGCACTCGAGGAGTATAGGCAGAGGAATGCTTACTTTCTTTTCCACTGGCTCCACAGTGTAACCGCTGGCTCTCCTCCCCGCTGTCTCTGTACGTCCCGCACAGGTCTTGAGTGTATATGAGTAAGAGCCCCCGGAGATCTTGAAGACCTCAAAGAACTCTGACCGTGCCAGGGAGCGATTGCTCTGCTCATCCAGTATGGCGTACATTCTCTTGGACTCTTCCCTGCGTCCGTTAGGGAACACACTGACGAGGCAGATCTTAGCACATGCTCTGGCGCTCAATCCTTCACCACATACTTGAGTGCACGTCGACTTGACCTCCTGGTTATCCGCTTTGTCCTCCTCCCCGCCATCCTCTGAAGTGGAAGGGGACGACTTAGATTTCCAGGTAGGTGGATAGGGGTGAAGTGCCATCACATGAGCGGTGCTCTCGCACTCTGTACATTTTATCTCTGCGGTGCAGTTCTTTGCAAGATGCTCTGTGGAGGAACAACAGCGAAAGCAGATGTAATGTTCTTTCAAAAGCTGTTTGCGATCATTTATGCTCTTCTCACGGAAGCCTCTGCACTTCCTCAGAGGATGGGGCTTTTTATGCAGAGGGCAATGTTTGTTTGGATCGATTCGTTCTGTGCTTTCTTTAGAATCAGCTTTAGCAGCTCCTGAGACCTGCGTCTTGTGAACATAGACGGATGTCTTTGCGGGCCTTTCCCACTTGTTCTTCCTCTCTGCAGGAACTTGCATGAAGAGGTTGAAGCTTGGGTCAGTGCGAGCTCTTGCTTCTGAGGAAATGAAGTTTACCAACACGGAGAAAGGTGGGAAACTAACAGAATGTTCTTGTTTGTATCTTGTACCGAAGTAAAGCCACTTTTCTTGTATGTTGTATGGGAGTTTCTCAATGATAGGCCTAATTCCTCTGGAGGTATCCAAGTACGACAAGCCTGCGAGGTAGCCGTCTTCCTTGGCGGCTTGTAGCTCTGACAAGAGATCGGCTAACTCCCTGAGTCTCTGTGGATCCTTTGTTGTAACCTTTGGAAAGTTTTCTAGTTTGTTGAACAGAGCTTGTTCGACGGCCTCTGGTGAGCCGTATATTTCGTCGAGGCGCCCCCATGCCATGTACAGTCCAGTGGCTGGATTTCTGATGTTGACTGTTTTTATGCGCCTAACTTGTTCTGCCGACTCTTTCCCCAGATACCTGGTGAGGAGGTCGAGTTCTTCTGCGGCGGACATGTCTAGATTGGCGATAGCATTTAGAAACGATGACTTCCAGGCCCAATAGTTCATTGGTTGGTCATCATATGTGGTGAGGCCTGACGTCACCAGGTGGTTGCGAGCAAGGTATTTGATGAGGTCTCCAGTGGATGCAGAATCATCATGGCTAGCTCCATAAGACATCCTGTAAACGGGCTGGTGCGCAGGAGGTGAGGGATCCTGTTTGAAGTTCTGTTGCGGACGTCTTCCACAAAGCTGACGATCTGGAGAGAAGTTAAGGGGCTGATTGAAGCTTTGTTGTGGCGGTGCCCCACTGGTCTGCGAAGCCTGAGGAAGCTGGTGTGGCTTAATGTCAGCAGGAGCAGCAGCTTGCGTTTGACTCGCATTGAGTGGGTGGGGTGTTGAGGGGATAACGTTGGTTGGTTGAAGAGGTGGAGGATGTAGGGTTAGCGAAGCATTGTCGTTCCCTCTTTCAACAGATAAAGCCCTGCTGCATAGGCTGGCTTGTGCCCACACGTATGCCGCAACACGCTCGTCTTTGACAGATTGGAGAACCAGGCTTTTAGCCTCACTGCGTACTTCAAAGCCCATATCTTGTAAACCGGCCACGAGAGTATTAGCTTCTGCTATGGCAGCATCCTTTTCTTTTTCATCCTTTAACGCATCAAGATTGGCTTGAATACGTGCTTGCTCTACTTTAAGTTCAATTTCCTTTTGTGAATGTGCCGCTCTAGCTTGCGCTGCTTCGGCTTTTGCCTTTGCTTTGGCGATGGCCATGCTAATCTTTGTGCTGGACGATGAACCAGATGAGTGACTGCTCCTTGAGCGTACAGCCTCAGACTGATTATCTCCATTTTCTTTAGTATTGTTGCTACGTTGTGACATTGTGACTCACTGCGTTTTTAATATCAGGAGAAGGGAGCTAATATGAAGCTGACTCGAAGCTGTAGTGTTAGCCGCTTATCTCTTGTTACTGAGTTGCTCCGTAGAATGGCAATCTTTGCGTCCCTCGTTAGCTGTATTGCCGTCTTTTCACTGTCATGGACTAGGTTCCACTCAGCTTAAACACACCGAAGAAACTCCAGGAGACCGATGGTTCATTTCCATGAAGTTTTACTTGGCATATTGTGAAACTGCAACACAGTATACAAAATACAATTAAATTCCCATGCTAACAACAGCGTAGCAAGCTAGAGCTAACTAAGCCTAGCATATATTAACACAATGGGGCTAATAAAGCTAACTAGGCTTGCTCATGCTACTTATCATCTTAGCTGCCTTAATGATGAACAACAATAAATACTGTAACTTATAACTCAATGTTACACAATAAAATACTCACAGACGTTGCCTGAGCCGAAGGGAGAAAAGAAAGGCGAGGAAAGAAAGCTGGAGACTACTGCGAGATCGCATGTAGCTGATCACTGCCTGACTGCTTCCTACTTCCTGTGTTTCCCAGAATGCACTAGTGGGTGCTATGGTTACAGAGTACACAAATAAACTGTACAGCTGAGATAAACTAACACCTTAAAACATAATATTAACTATATTTTCAGGCGGCATGACAATGAAAATAACGAGAACAATCTCAAAAAACTCTGGGCAAGGCATGTCATTCTGTCATGTTGTAAACGTCTCCACTTTCTCATTTCATATACAGATTGCTAAAATATACAATTTTTTTTTCCAATTCCACAGGATGAAAAGTTACCGGTCCGAATAAAGTTGCCGCTACATAATAATGGCCATGTCATTTATGACTCAATCACGCCAAACGCTGCCAAATTAAACTGGACACCCACATAAATGCCACAGTGTTAATTAAACACGCGGCAAACGAGGACGTGACAGAGGGGCGACAATAGCAGCGGCACCGAGCGGAGCAGCTTTTGCTGTGTACTGTCCCGATCGGCACCGCGTTTATTAACTATAGCAGAAGTGAGCGTACGCGTAATCATGCCAGTGGTTCCAAAAACAGCAGAAAAAATGTAGTCCTAGATTGTCAATGGAAAACAGTCCCTTCTCCTGCTGAACGTAACAGTTTTTTTCTTCCTTAGTTGCCGCTATGCTGATGGGTTTAATGTTTGTAACTTGCCGGCAGTCTGTTGTAGCAGAAGTGAATGACGTCTAACGACGTCTGTCAGCGCTTGCGTGCTAGTTGCGATTTAAGGTTTGTCTTGCCTGCCTAAGGAAAACCGCTCTGGCGTAGTAATGTCGCGTCCCCTCTGTGCCTTTTATTGAAGTCATTTTTGTGTCATTTGCTTTTCTGAAAGACATACCGCTTTGTGTAAACCCATGGGAAGAGCCGTGCTAAATATTTTCACTTTGTAGGTGAAGGTCACTTTTCCGCGTGCTACTTGTTAATATTCATGTGCTCCTGTAAAGAATTTTTATGCGTCTTTATAGGGTTCTTTACTCCATCCCTTTTACGGCAGGTGCTACTTTAGCCAAATTGGAGTAAAAAAGGAGCTGTTCCCTCTTTTTTTTGGGGGGGGGTTGGAAAAAAATTATTTATGTTTTGAAAGGAGCACATAAACGCTGACCCAATCCATGTGATCAAGTCAAAAATGGCCGGATTGTAGTTTGTTTCATTAACTTCATTGCTTCTTATTGACTTGTTTACTGCCATTTTTCCCCAGAAGGTAGCCTTTTACATCTAGCTTTTTTTAACTGGAATGTTCAGTGAGGCTTGTTCAATCTTTAAGGCCAACTTTGTCACTTAAGCACTCGTTCATTGTTTGTTGTTTGAATGCTCCCACGCTGTAATCAGATCCCACCATCCTGTAGGTTATTTATTTCTGCCAACCGATTAATGAGCAGTGTGTGTCATGGGATTCTGCTCTCCCTCTCTCTTACCAGCTTGTCATCCTTCCAGTCTGTGGGGAACGTGACCCTCAACGGAGGTCCCCAACCCCATCGTTCCTCTTGGTGACAGCTGGCGCATGGGCGTTCAGACAGCAGAGCCTGTGGCTGATAGGGAATGAGTGATGAACCTTGGGTCCTTCCTGTTTAACACCGGTTTTAACACCCTGCAGTTGAACTTGTGGGAATCCTAAATGGCTCTGCACCTGGGCCTCTTCCGGGGTCAGAGGGTACAGTTTTGCTCAAGTCTTTTTTCTGTGGTCATTGCGCTACAGGATCG
Organism: Megalops cyprinoides; assembly: GCF_013368585.1. Taxonomy (NCBI): domain Eukaryota; kingdom Metazoa; phylum Chordata; class Actinopteri; order Elopiformes; family Megalopidae; genus Megalops; species Megalops cyprinoides. The sequence continues at coordinate 23,772,862 of NC_050600.1, forward strand.
ATAACTGTATCTGCTTTCCCTCACTATCTACCCTGGACTGACATAAGAATGTGAGTTTAATGTGCTGCATTTGACCCACCTCCAAGGATCCTTATCATGTTTCCCACAGCACCGATGCCACAGAAGACTTTGAGAAGCTTGTCTGCGCAAGAAGCCACGCCTGTCCAATGATGTCTGTTCGCTCCTTATATTTCTTTCCTCGATTTATTGACCCCGCCCTCTCTTGAACCACAGCATGGGATCTCAGCACGCCACCATTCTATTTTGGTGGGAACATCAAAACCAGCTTTTGAAAGGCCGGGAGCCGCACCTGCAACAGCAAAAACCAGATGCGAAAAACTGCTTACTCTTCGCCGCATGTGCCGATCGAGGAGCTGTGGCTGCTTTCCCGAGCAGCGGCGGATTTTATCCTCCCGTTTTCCCCGCGCCTCACGCCTCGCCTGCGTGTGCCAGGAGCTGCCCGGCGCCAAACGCGGAGCGGTAAAGGCAGCGTGACGGCTCGCGGCCTGGGACCGGGCATCCCTCCCCAACAAGTCACAGCCACAGTAATTACCCTCTGTTTGGGAGATGCTCCATCTTCCTGCCCTTATTGTGTTTTTACATCCACTGTGAGCTAAGTATAAGCTGTGTCAATTAAAGACTCAAGGCTGTGCAGGTTTGCAGAATTCACACTGTGAGTATTGCATTGCAGGAAATAAATAAATAAGTGAGCGAGCTGTATTATCCAAGTCCATTGTAAATGCGTTCATTATTTTGCTTTAACAATGTCGCTTAGTACATTTTACATATCCAGTGTGTCTTTTTGGCGTTTAAAACAAAGGCCAGCTTTTAGGATAAAGTACAAATTCTGGGACAGAATGATTCCCGACACGGTTATGGTGCAGAAATTGACATGCCAGCACTCTCCCCCCTGCCCAGATTCTATGACAAGCTAATGCACTCCCTTTCCTGAGGTGACAGTGAGCCTGTGTAATGTGACAGATGCAGAATGGCTCTCTCGTCATTGCACGGCGAGCGCGCTAATCTGCGCTCTCCGCTTTGTTCTTTCGAGAGTTCTGTCCGACGGCTTTTTTTGTCACGTGTCTCTGGGGCATGCTGGGTGTGTTGGTGACTGGCTCTCCCTGGCGGGCTTTCAGACCTCATTTCCGCGACACAAAAAAAGTCTGCCTCTGCCGCTGCTTCTTGACAGGAAGTCAACTGCGTCCGCTGGCTCTCACGGGCAGTTTTAACTTCTCCCGAATGACGAGAGGGGAGGGGGGGTGCGCACCTCTCACAACCTCTGCGGGCCGTTTGTGGCTCCACGTCATGTCCATGGGTGTGTATCGTTCCACACACCCGGGGTGTTCTTTGTTCAAAGGGTAACATTCCTCAGAGGTTCTCATGACATCGTTTACCTCCATTCGTTAATCACAGCAAACCCTTAGAATGTGAGAATGGTAGGTTCAGAGAATTTGTGCAGGGAGCGCTCAGCTTGACTTATAAAGCATTCATTGAAAGGCCTGTCTCTGAAGTGCCTGTATTTCTGCCATTCCAGAGAGCTTCAGATCAATCTGTAGCCTTAATTTTATGTGTGCATTGTGTACATGTTAATAGTGTTTTCAAATAATGATTGTTTTTCTGTCTGAAAACGACCGTTGGGGCCTTTTAATCTTGCCCCCATTGACGGAAGTGACCAGAGTTGAGGTTAAAACGCTTCAAACATGTAATCAATGGACTTGCACTGTACATGGTGAGGATCCCACCAGTAGCCCTACAGATAGCGATGAAAGAGATATCGGGAGGCAGATTCAGCGATTCTGATCTCCCATCGACATGGCCTTGAGGGGGCTGCAGTGTACTTTCACGTGCGATCGATGGGCCTAATCCAGGCAACACAATGGGCTTTGTAGCAGCCTGTCAGAGGAGCGAGACACAGCCATGCATTGCGGCTAACATCCGATGCAGAGCGGGACCCGGTGACGGAGCAAGTTACCGGGAAACCCAGAGCCACCCCCCACAGCCTGCATGCTGCCACTGCATAACAAATGTTCCCCTAATGTCACAGATGCATCAGGGGGAGGGTGCCACGGACTACATTCAGGTGATCTCTGGCCTTCCGGCTCAGACAGTGACAATGTGAAGTGACAGTTTATGGGATACGGAACGTGATGAAGTCAAAATCTTTTGAATGTATGAAATGCGTGTTCACAGGTGGTGCAGGGGAGAGACCACAGAACAACCTGTAAAAAGCCATTTAAATTTACCTAGCCACATCCCTAGTCCTAATGCCAGCCTCCTCTACTACAAGAGTCCAATCCTTCCCCTAACCCCAAATAAAATCAGAATACTAAACATGAAATTTTTATATTGATCTTACACACTGCCTACCGAACTGCCAGAAATTAACCAAGGAATTGAGGTACTTATCGTGATAAGAAAAGTGAGAACAACTGAAGTTCTACTCTGATTCTCAGTTTTGGGTCCCTCCGATGGGATACTCTGTTTCCTGCTCGCAAAGCTGCCATTGTTTTATGGGACACAGTGCGCATTTTATGTGTGCCTGCCAGATGCTGAAAAGAAAGTTTTAGCCTTCCTCCATTTTTCTACTTTATGGAGGAACCAAATGTGCCACATCAAATATACAGGTGCAAAGATGGATGGGGCCTGATCCAATTTAATCATGTCTAATATTCCAATCAGCTGCCAACTCATATAAATCATTTTTTCCTCATCTGTCTTCAGGGCTGCCTAGTTTCTTGATTTTTTTTTTTTAAATTTCAGGTTTGCTAATGTTATATTCATTTTCTGTGTGGTGTTTCAAGAGACATAAAATTGCCACAGATGTCTGACACGGTGAGATGATCAAGCGGACTATTTCACATGCAAATGAGGGCAAAGATCAAGCTGTCACATGACCTGTTCAAAAAACACATGCCATGGAGGTCGATTGGACATTTTGTGATCACAAAGCAAGACCACAGCGGCACTCTGTAATTGCCCTCATGGAATTAGCCAGGCACTGAAAATATTCAGTATAAGACCAAAATAAATATGTATTTCTATGTCCATGCGTTTACCGCGATCTGTGCTGATGTGATTTTTTCCAAATTCCATGTGATAGATATGTTACCATGAGTTTCGTTTTCATGTTTTATTAATTTGAGTGTTTCCACCATATCATATATTTTACATTAGATTTTGCCCCATAGGGCCACTGCAGTTTTTTGACTGCAAAGACATTTGTTTTATTGACAGAGCTGCTCAATGGGACGGAAGGCATTACTTGGTAGAGACTGAGGAGCATATCTTTTATTTATGACAATGTCTTATGTTAGAATTTTCCCTGCTTGTGACACAATTAAACCCTGCAAATGCTACCAAAATGAAAAGAAAGAATCATGTTTTATTCATTTGCCACGCTGGATCCATAATAACTCTGAATTTTAAACTGATTTTGTCGTTTTAGAACCGCAGTGAAGTCACTGATGCGTCGACATTAATAGGTTTAAGCCTAAACTGGAAATCAGTCGACGTGTAACAAAGCGTACCGTATTAATATTCATACATGTCCACGTCACCTGGGATTAATGTATGGGGGGGGGGGGCATTGTTCCGTGCGCTCTGTGTACACGGTCCGATGTCATAAAGGAGCGCCGCTGATTCTGCTGGCCGCGAGGGCCCGGCTCTCGTGCCAGTGCCGATCATGACCGCACCAGATGTCAGGACACCTCAGTGTCCGGCGGCGGCATTGCCATGACGTGCAGATGTGCGCGGTGCAGTGCGGTGCAGCGCGGCTTATGACTCGATGACAGCTGCCGTCATGCATTTCCTCTGGCGCGGCTCTCTGCCTTTCGCAGTCATCCCAGGCGTCAGCCATCCGGCCGCGGGTTCCTGAGACGCCGTCTGTTCCGGCTCACGGGGGGCCAGGGGGGGAGGGGGGTCTCTGAGACGGAGGCGCAGATCTGTGTCCGTGCGCTCTAGGGCAAAGACGCTCAGCTCCCAGTCCTGGAGGGCCTCGGTCAAGCCCCCTTAGAGCATTACCGACCAGCTGAAGAGGGAAGCTGAAGTAGTTCAGCCGTGACAGTAACCAGTGTTTAAGTGGCGTGGCTGTGATCAGAGACCACAGACTGCGGACTCTCACAGGGGACTGCCTGGCTTGGCGTGGATGTCCTCGGTGACGCACGCTGTCACTTCCTCTCCCTCTCTGTCATCCTGCCTCCCCCCCACCGTTCCCCTGAAACTGATTGGGTGTGACATTCCAGGCTTTGTGACAGTCGCCGGCCTGTCGCTTCCGTGCCACATGTGCCCGGTCAGCTCGCGCGGGCGGCAGCGCCGTGACGGCTCCGGGGCGGTGTGAAAGTGGACGGGCAGCACTGGCACGGTTGGCAAGGAGACGGTGTCCTGGGCAACCTCCTGCAATACAGTGCCATGCCGTCCATCAGTGTCAGAGCAAATTCATACCACATCATGTCAGCCTAATGACAAATTATGATTCCACCTCTTCATATTCCGATACCGGTAAATTGCTTGACAGTTGGAAGCTGTGCAAGGTTTTAGCAACAAAATGAAAATTAGCATATACCAGCTATTGCATCCATAGAATTGTCTCTGGGAACAGTTAAAAATAAAATGTACCCTTGGCCAATACATGTAAAATAATATTACTTGATGAGTGAAATTACCGTCCTTTTTGTAGAAGTACATTACCCTTTTCAGTATCTGTAAATGTTACAGAATAAAAATCTAAAAGCAAGTGTTATGGTAAATGCCCATAACTTTGATTGCTAGAAGGGAGAAAGAGAGTTAGAAAAGCTTTGTGTTTTCACTACCTATCACAGAAAGGGTGTCATCTGAGCAGAGAGAAAATGGGTGAGGGGAGAGAAAGGGAGAGAGAGAGAGAGAGAGAGAGAGAGAGAGACCCTGAGTGAGGGAGGAAGGGGGGGGGGGGGGGGGGGGAGAGAGGAGAGTGGTGGGAGGGACAGCGAGAGAGACAGACCTGGAATGATCGAGGTAGAAAGACTCAGAGTGACGGGGGAGGTGTTGGCGAACCACGGCTGACTGGCTGGTTGGCACTGTTCTCCCCAGATCGGTGCTCCATTAAAGCCACGTTATGCCACGCTCATTGGCCCACTTCAAAGCCAGCGCAATCCGTGGTCACAGTCCGGTTCACCTGCGCTGAATCCCCGGCTGCGTCCGGGACACGGTGTTCCCGCACGTGTCCGAATGTGTGGCGCAATGGAAGCTGGGATGCTCTGTGGCGTGAGGCCAATCAAAGCGGACAGCATCACCTGGTGCAAAAAAAAAATCCCAGAACAGCTTCATGTGTCATTTGTAGTCCTTCCCAATGGACAGTATATTAACTAGCCTGTAAAACATAGCGGTTTTTAATTTTCAATGGTAGTACCACAGAACCAAACGGTAGTCTGCAAAATTATGAGATGAAAGCGCATTTGGAACAATACAATGCAATCAGACTCAAACGTCATCTGTACAAACTGCACGTTGGTTCAGCTAACCCCACACTCTGATAATTCATACTATATCCTCAGATGCATTTGCAAAATAAAAGTACTAGATCCTCAAACTTCCTCTTGTTCCTACTGTGACAGAGCAGAATGCTGTATATTGTATGAAATGATTCTTACTATTGGTGGCAGCACTGATGATTGGGTATTATTGCTGCCCTTAGCCTAACTTCCTTGTTTTTGCTTTTGCAAGTCACTCTGGATAAGAGCTTCTGCTAAATGACTAAATCTAAACAGTATTTTGTAACATAAAAACAAGGTGGTGAATTTGCAGCAAAACCACCCAAAGCTACCTGCTCTCTCCTCTGCTCTACAGCCTCAGCAATTGAGCTGAATTGCCAATTAGAATTATTGAATTACCTTTAAATTATTAAACAAAACCTTTGATGTTTCCACACCAGTGGGTTCCACATCAGGTTACTGACATCTGAGTCGAGTTGAGGTAAAAGACATACACAAATGTAAGTGGACACAAACCTAATTTTGCTGAGAAAACCCATCAACAAAAACCTTTGAATCACATATTATTTTGTATGTGCTCTATTCTCTGCAGTACCAAAAGGACACAAACATACAGTAATTCACCATAACTACTGTCTGAATTCATAGACAGTGAAGCAATTCCATCAATAATGAAACTTTTGTGAGGCAGAACTTTATGAGCTCTTGTGAAGAGTACTACAAGGACCCACGACCAGACAGTAGCATGAATAAACAGTTGTTGGACAATCTATTTACCGAAAGGTCACGTTGAAGTCTGCGTTTATTGTAATCCTTACCAACAGAGAGAATGCAAAGGGGTCCATTGAGGACAGGAAAAAAGGCTTTGAGTATACAACATGAGATGACATCAGTGCTGTATCTAAAGAGATCACACTCCGGGAACTGGCTTGCTGCCTCTCACTTTCAGCTTCCAGTAAACAGCTGTATTGAATTGTATTTTTAACCACTTCAGTTCATAGGTCTTTTAATAATAATAATAATAATAATAATAATTTAATAATAATATTTCGAATTTGTATGAGGTGAGGCCCTACTTGAAAGGGTTTTGCTTTCTTCTTCATAGTCAAAATGATATTTTTTTTTCAGAACCCTGATAAATGTCTATATAGTGTTGAGCTGATTTGATTGGTCAGTGGAGGAAGCCATCTTGCGTGGAGCTTCATTGGTGTCAGTGGTGGCTGGTGCCTCCAGAGTTCAGCCTCCTCTGATTGCTGTGTTTTGACAGGACTGTCTGCCCATAGTCTGATAGAGCGTATCTGCCTTCCTCAAACATTGCACTGCGTTCCACTCCAGTGTTCGCTGTGGCTGTATGTACAGAGTGTCTCTTCTGCTTATATCCTGTATCAAAGCACCCCCAACACATGCCACCGAAGCAGAAGTGTTTTATACTGAAGCAAAATCTGAATAATCCTGGGGGATGTCCTTACAACAAGGACAATCCCAGGGTGTATTCCTGTTTGAAAAATCTGAGGTCTCAGGGTTGGTAATAGGTGTACAAATGAGGGACTCACTTCAGAAGGTAGGTCCCAACATGCACAGAAGAAGGAGCAGGAGCTTGTAAGAGACAAGCACGTCTAAATTTGCTGCGGTTATTGGAATGCAGTTGGGGAACCAGTGGGGAATTTAATTTGAGCCGTCAGAAGTCACAGCAGTCCACAGGAACGGCCTCGCTGAGAAGCCATGCTTTGTTTTGCAGCTATGCTATGCTCATGCTCGAAGCGGCTTGAGTTGGCAATGAGCTGGCATTAGCTTTTAATTTGCAGTCACGCTGCAGTTTTGTGGCTAGCGTGCATCATGTTCCTGCCCAGTGAAAGGGATTGATTCTCAGGGGGGGGGGTTGCGTTCAATGTGGAAGAGCACAAGACGCCTTCTCCCCCAGGGGACACCTCAATTACAAAGCAGCGTTTAGTCAGACCTCTCCGCGGGGAGCTCCAGGGAGAACAGTCAAGGTGTCGGAGCCTGTTTGTTTAATTTGGCTCTGCAGCGGACGCGGCCCCCACTGTGCCCCCACAACGCCTCAAACCCAAACATACAGGATGCCCCCCCTCCCCCTCAAACGATGCCCCTGCTGGAGTTTCTGTGCACCTGAAACACTGCGCCCGTAATTGAATCGGGCCCCCGGTGGGCTAGCCGGCTGTTTATTCGGGCTTGCTCTAGCCTCAGCTGGAGCAGCTGCTTCCACTGAAGTATCGTCCGCTAACTGGCGTCCGCCGAGACGGGGATAAATAAAAAGCAGGCGGACGACAGATTTAATTACATAACTTGGTGCTTTCGTGATCGACAGAAACAACGGGTCGCCGAAGCAGGGAACATCACAGCTGTTTTTTTTTGTTTTTGTCACGTTCCCTGGTTTTTGACGCTCCCCCCACCCTTCTGTTATGCTGAAAGAGACAGCAATGTTTTCATCCAGAGTCAAAATCAAGTTGCGTCCCAGTGAGATCTTGAGACTTTGTTTCTATGTAAAAACATGAGGGCAGAGGCAGAAATTCTGTATGCGTTCTACAGAAGGAGGGCATCAGGACATCATTTCTAGTTTTCTCATTTTTGCACATGTAGATGTGAAATGATAATTAAGGTAAACTAAAAACTAACATACGACAAAGTCAATGGCCAATGGCCTGAACCAGAATAATGCACAAATAATTCTGTCCAATCAACTGCTTTGTCTGGCTTTTTTTTATATATTAAGACCAGGTGCCTTTTAAAAGGTGTTTTATTGTAATGACAAAAATGACAGTAATGTATACTAAAATGTATTGCTGTCTGTACTTGCTCTGAAATGACAGTATAAATTTTACACCATAATGCATCCACACCCAAAAATGTACCTGTTGCATCTTTACAATAATGTCCTGGTGTACATTTCTGAATGCAAATGCCCCCAGTTTGAATGTTCTCATGCACGGCATGGTGGTTAGCACTGCCGAATGTGGCGCAGCTGACAGACCGTAGTGCTTTAATGCAATTAGATCGAATAGACCTCAATCACTGTCGCGGGGGACCTGCTTGCTAAACTGTTACTCATAATGCCCGCTGCATCGTATTTTAAATCTCCCCGGTTCAGCTTCTAATTTTTCCCAGCTGGACCGTATCATCAGTTCTACCTTGAGAATATGATCTACTTTTGTGTCCATCAGGTTTTTGTTAGTTATTGTTAGTACTAACAACATATTTGGTTTCGATCTGGTCTTTGCCCAAACCAAAGATGCATTTTTGATTTTTGATTGCTCATATACTCCACAGTGCCCAGGAGGTTGTCTGGTCTCAGAAATCTGTAAGATACTGTCCCAGGTCCTGAATTTAGGAGCTTTCCCGGGTCCTGAACTAAATAGCTGTCCGTGGTGCTGAATGAAGGAGCTATTAGCATTAAAAAGCCGCCAAGGGACTTACACCAGACAGCTGTCCAGGGTCCAGATCTTCTTCTCAGGGGTCTGTTTACCTATGCCTGCAGCATCCCTTTCTTCTCCATACCACTTTATACAATCATTGTAATCACGTCCTTTGTATTTGCTGTGTATACCGTGTGGAGATGCTTATGTACACTATAAAATATTTCTACTTACTAGCCATGTTTAAAGAAGTTCTGCCTTTGATGAGACACTTGTTTCCAGTATTTTTAGCTCAATTTTTCAAACGCAGAGAGACGGTACCAATAAATAAATAAATTAATAAATAAATCACTCTGGTCTTTTTTTTCCATCAGGATCAAAGAGCGCTCTTACGTCACAGGCCAATCCGCGGCGGCCTCAGACATAATTGCTCAGACGATTTACATAAAATCTTATGGAGCACCGCTAATGCCTAATTAAGCGTCTCTGGACGGGGTCTCTGTCTGTCGTAATTATGAGGGTCCAGTCCTGCTCGTCTCATTTTTGCCTCATAATCTCAGAGTCAGAGCACACAATGTGGACCATTACGCGTGCCGTGACAGTGAGGCGAACCGCCCCGAGCTTTGTAAACATTCAGACGAGGCCCGGCGTGGAAATAATGAGGGCAGCTCTTCGCGCGCCGCGCGCTGGAATTAGACGGGTGTTCATGTTAAATCACAGCCCTTCTTTGTAGCCTGGAAATGTGTCAGGATGAAAGTGTTTTCAGAAGAAATTCCCGGCTCAGATGTCTTTGTTAGCGGGGGGTGGTGGTGGGGGGGGGGTGGTCCTCGTGACAGTGTGCGTAAGTTCTGGCGTTCTCCCGGTGACAGGCCGGTTCAAAAAGAAAAAAGAGAAAAAAGGAGGGAAAAAATTATGCTCCCAGAAAATGGTTTCCTTGGTAACTGAGTGTCCAGAGTGGTGGGGCGGGGGGGCTCAGTGGTTTGGGGGGGGGGGGTGATTCTCTGTTAGGAGCAGTTAAGCTTCGTGGAAGGCGCTGTGGCCGAGGACGCGGAGGCTCACGATGACGGCGTGATGCAGCACAGAGCGAGGAAGGCGGCACGGAAAAAAGGGGGCCCCGAAGCCGCGCACACACCATGCTCGCCGCTGCACCCTCCCTCCACAGCACGTGCAGTCAAAGTGCATCCCACGATCCTTAGGTGTCCGCGTGAAAGCTCCGTTCTGGCCGCACATCTGGTGGCACGCCGCCACCTCGTCAGATTTTGCAACCACAGCAATACCCCCCCCCCCCCCCCCCCACCCTGTTTGATACAATCTAATATGACGCACGCAATCTAATACTGAATATGAGGGAAAGTATTGACAGAGATTGTAACCATGGTGACGGACTATGACTGAGAAGGCCGCTCTATCTGTGAGCATACACTGCATGGTAGCTTCAGTTGATGGGTGGCAGAAAACGATGTTGCTCTGGACAAACACATGGGCCACATGCCCTTTGAGCCTCCGGAGTGAATTTTGATGTGTTTCCCTTGCCAAGTAGAAGAAGGTTTCCGTAATGATTTGCATACACAAACAGATGTTGAATGGAAGGTTGATACCTTTGCTACTTTCTCCTTTGAATCTCAAGGTAACATTTTATATACTAATCCTAAACATACATTTGTTTGTTTTTTTGTATGTTCTAGGTTATACCAGCCAAATTGCATACATTTCATGTTGTTACTTTTGGCAACTCTGTAATTTGCAGCTGTTCACAGATCTAGCAATGACTTGTAATCTTGCATGTTTGTTCCATATTCCTCTTTATCATTTTTGCTCTGTTTGTTATACACCCCAGAACTCATCGATTGTTCTCTCTTTTGAGTATATCATTGGAAATTGCCTAACTGATGCTGATTCCACTGTCTGTGAGGGAGAGCAGATTTTTCCTCCTTTATTACATTTTTTTCCGACAAGATTCAACACTCGGCCGTCAATCAATCACACACAAGGCTGGAAAGTGACCAGGGAGATATTTTGCCTCTTAGTGTTAGGGCTTAGATTTTTCCTTGGTGACCAAACCAACCTCTTTTCAGTCTAACCACAATGGGCTTAGTCAGTAGATTTGAGCACTTTCTTTTTTTTTTGTTGTTCCTTAAACAGCTTTGACAGTGGATGGAATTAAAGAAAAATGTGCAAGGAACTAAAAGAGTAACTTTTAAAAAAAAAAGAGTTATTTAAAGTTAAGGACAAATGGCCTGAACAACATTCCTGTCGAGACAGGGCTCTTGGGTGAGGGTGACATATGGAAGTTCATAAAGCAGGTATATTGGGTGTCTGAAATTTCAGGCCCTCAGCCACAAGTACTAGATTGACTGATGGAGGCCATGGTAGCGGCTCCTTCAAGCGTTTGTCAATATTCTTTGCACCCACCCAGTTTCCTGACCCAGGCATTTGGAAATTGCATGCATTCTGCTTTCAGCAATTGGTTACTCTATTTTTTTATTATGTATTTTGTGGTGTTAAAAGCATTTTGTTTAATCACACCTAATAAACAGAATGAACATGACCAATAAACAGAATGAATCATGGCTCAATACCTTTTGTAGGGCCTGCATTTTGACGATGGGTGTCTTTCCACTGAAGTCCCTAACTGCCGGTACAGAGCTTCTTCTTCTGTGGTGTTGTTGGTTTTGCATGGTGAGCCGACCAGCAAGGCATCGGCCTCCTTGCGGTGAGGTCACGGGCAGCTTCCACGTGTGTGCGCTCGAACCCTGCTTTGATGCGGCAGTCTGCCGCTCCGCGACGCGTCCCCCGCCTCGGTCGCACTCGAAAAAGCCCATCGCTTTGTCTGGCTGAGTGGATCGGCCTTTGATGGCGGTGGGCTTAGGCAGACGCTCAGGTGCACAGCGGCAGAGCACTCAGAGAACCTTGAAAGGCCTTGAGTAGGGGGATTCATTTGCTGCCTTTCAGAGTCTTTAAATTAAGGACAGTGCTGATGACATCCCATTCTGAGCTAATCCGCCACTCAAAAGTACATTTACACAGTTACCAGTTGCAATGCAACTCAGCAAACACAGCTATTATTTCAGAAAAACGTGTATTAAAGTCATGCTCTCTACACAATGCTATATTTGGGATTTGACATTTGTATAATCTCTCATAATGTATTTGTATATTTCTCTCCCAGATATATTCAAAGCGTTTTGGTGCTACATGTTAACTCCAGATATGTGTGCCCTCTACAAAAGGGTCAGTTGCCTCGAGGAAAAAGTTTGTAAACTACATTTTCCAATGTGTCCAGTCCAGATAAGAAAAGACAGGCCCATTAACAATATCCACATGGGAAAACATACTTAGGTGACGAGAGGAGGGGATGATGTGGTTTTATGTGGCGTTAGACAGAGACATATTCAAAGCAAATTTCTGCCATTAAATGAAGACAGAGGAGAAGAAAAATCAATAGATTGTCAGATGATTGCAGAGGTGACATTCATTACAAGAAAAAGTCAGTTTACGCACATTAAGTAGTAGATTATGCATGTCATGTTTACATTTACATTTATTCATTTGGCAGACGCTTCTATCCAAAGCGACTTACATAGGTTACAGTTCTTTACAATGTTATCCATTTATACAGCTGGATATTTACTGAGGCAACTGTGGGTTAAGTACCTTGCCCAAGGGTACAGCAGCAGTGTCCCAGCGGGGATTGAACTGGCAACCTTTCAGTTATGAGTCCTACTCCTTAGCCACTATGCTACACTGTTTAAATGCATTCCGTCACATCTGACCATATCACCAGCATTCTCAAAGCATGTCATGGAAAATAAACATTTTGAAAGGCAAACACTGATTGTGTAACCAGTAATGTGTGCTTAAACCTTTCATTGCATTTAAAAAAAACATGTCTATTTTTATTTTTTTATTTTAAGTTTTAATGCAGGCACATCCTCGTTGCTAAGCGCTTGTTGCTAAGTGCATGAAAACTGTGGGTTATTCTCTAACATTAGCTGTGCACCATCAGAAATCAGAAAATCAAAATAGGCAACAGAAATCAAAATAGATCATATATAGATTTTTTGCGTACTATCGCTGTCATTGTCTACAATAAGGGACAACAGGAGAACGAGAAAAAGGGGTTCTGTTACACAAGGAAAGCATTGTTACATAAATTAGGGAATCTCTCATTCTGTGAAATGCATTACCCCCACCTCTCCACATAGAGATCCACTCACTGAAAACCAGACAAGGTTTTTGTAAATATTATTTAACGTATTTTGACCAGTAGATATTGGCTATATGTTTGCCACTGGAATGAGAGCATTGATTGAAATATTGCACTCTGGGGGAAAAAGTTGCCTTTCTTCATCTCTGAACCACTGTGCGTGAAAGCTTATGCAAGCTTTCAAGTTTAGCGTGCTTTTCTGTGCGTGGCCGGCATGTGCGGCCGCTGCATCACGGTAGTCCAGAGGATCCACCCACGCAGGCGACTGGGACGAGAATGCGATCATGAATATATTCAGGGTTGACATTTTCTACTAGCTGCTTCATGTATATTTTAGAGGGAATCAGAGCGGCTCTTTTGCACAGAGCTCTGTTTTGACAAATACCCTGACATTATGTGGGGGTCTGTACCATGCAGAGAACGGAGAAATGGAGAGGGCTGGTATTTATGTGCTGATTCAGCTTCTTTTACGCCAAACAGTTGGCAAGTTGTTCTTGGGGTAGCTGATTACGAACAGGGTGCATTCGATTTCAACACTTTGTTGCTCTGATGATACAGATGTGTACTCACATAAGTAATACATCATCTATTAAGTTAAAGACGTATTTAATAGTAGGTTCAAAATATGCAGGTGGATCTCATTCACTACCTTGCATTTATGGGTTTTTCTGGTGCAGAACACAGCAGAAGGCATTTCTCTTTTTTGATCATTGTAGGCACTGAACAGGAAATTACCATTATATTGGATTTTTTAATCTTTGAAATATAATTTTGTTATAATTTTATCTTCATTTCATCAGCAGATTTTCTTTTTATACTTTTATGAACCTTATATGGTGACATGTTATAATTTTTTATAATTTTTATAATTATAATTATTAATTTTCACTATGTTAATGTGTTACAGTTCTTTGAACATCAGTGTTAGTGTCACATCTCCTCAAAAAGTGAGTGTCACATCTCCTCAACCGGTTAGTTTCCAAGACCATCTCTAGGTAACAGAACTGTGGGCCATGAATATACTTATGTATTAGCCTACCAATAATGCCTTTTCACCACAATATTTTTGTTGGTCAAACCTGTTGAAACTGGGTGTTTTTTTTTAGCAAATTACCATTTCTTCAGTTTCCACTACAGATGCACTGCGTAAAAATGAGACTTCTGTTCTGATTTCATTACAAGATTTGCTTCAACACAACATACAGCACAAAATCGTTTTACATGGAAAAACATTTCTCATGTGGTTTTGTTGAGCTCAAGATATTTTATTCGAACCTCTAATTTTCTTAAAATAAGACTTAATATCGCACGTTATTAGTTTAAGATAAATAATCGTCGAGTGAGAGATCAGGAGCGTTATTATTAGTTTTTGCAGGCAGAGTGGTGTGATCTCGAAGGAGAGGCCTTTTTCCCTTTGTTATCAGATTTACACTGGATCATTGTGTTCGGATATCAGCCGCTCCATAATAGCCCAGTCGCCGTGAGTTTGATGAATGTGCTGAGAAAAAAATTGGGAGAGAATAATTATATTTCCTGGAGGCCGTGTTGTAAATTATCTCTTGATCCTTCGATAATGGCTGGCTATATCAAGGTCTCGGTGAGAATTAACTTTCCGTCAAACGTGTATTTCCAAAAAAAAAAAAAAAATTCATACACAGCGTCAAGGTTTTACCTGCCTGCGGCTGAGTCTGTTATGATAGTTCTTATCCAGTCTTTAACATTCAGCTTTGCATTCATTCCTCTCCCCTGTACATCTGTAGCACATATAAAATGCATTATTCATTGTGTCGTTCTTGTTATTAACCCCATTTTTTTAGACGCATTATGCTGGTCTGGGTAATGCATTACTGCAAATCTTTATTCGTTTGGCAAATCATACCTTTAAGCAGAGTGATATCACTTTGGACACGTTGACCACTCAAGAGCACTCGTAGCAGTTGGAGGCATTTGAATGGGATTATTCACTTGCCAATCAAAATAAATGTAGATTTAATTGCTGCCGTGGCCCGTGAAGTGTCTAGTCAAGGTTATAAAAATGCCCAGTGCTTCACTGTGGAGGAACTCTGGTGAATGTGCGAAAGGCTACCTTGTCGCTCTACATTATGCGAGTAAAATTGAGGAATAGTCCCGTGAGAGGGATTGTAAATATATCATTCCCTGAGGCCCTATTATTTTTTTACTTTTTTACTTTTACATCGATGAGCCTTGGGTGCCCAACACCCTGTCGCTGGTTTATGGTTTGTCCCTCCTTGGACCACTGTCGGTATCTACTGGTACTCACCACTGCTGACCGGGAGCACTCCACAAGCCTTGCCGTTTCAGAGATGCTCTGACCCAGTCATCTGGCCATAACAATTTGGCCCTTGTCAAAGTCGCTCATGTCTTTACTCCTGCCCATTTCTCCTGCATCCAAACACGTTGACTATGAGAACTGATTGTTCGCTTACCATCTAATCTACCCAGACCTTGACATGTGCCCTTGTTTGGAGATGATCAACATTATTCGGTTCACCTGTGAGTAGTCATAATGTTTTGGCTCGTCGGTGTATACATCCCTACCTGTATATTCATGAGTATGGTGTACCCTTACCCTTGCCCGTTGCAAAATTAGCATGTTCTCAGGTAAAATTGATACACTGCATGGTGAAAATACTAGAATACCCTATTCGCTGTTCTGAAGGCACTATATCTGCTCTAGGGTATGAACATGTGGGGCTTCAAAGACCAAAGAGGCATCTCTAATGTTTGAAGGTCGTTTATCTGTGCAAAGCCATTTCCCGTTAAAAACGTTAGTAACAGAATTCATTACTGCTCTTTGTTTGCACACCTATTCCTTAGGCTGGGAAATGTTTTCCTCTTAACTCTGGGTGTTAGCAGGATTAGCTCAGACAGGTTTTGTTGGTGCGATTTTGATCAAACTGGAAAATGAGTCACAGTCCAACTCACAGAATAGGCTTATGCAAGGAATCATTTATTCTGCTTGAGAATTGTGCTTGTCTGTGTGTGTGTGTGTGTGTGTGTGTGTGTGTGTGTGTGTGTGTGTGTGTGTGTGTGTGTGTGTGTGTGTGTGAGCACATGTCAATACCAGACAGTCATTCCTAGTTTAGCTTTAAGCTGACAAATGAATACTGCTAAATATTTTAAAGGTTCATCACTCTCCACTCCTCTTCGTCAAAGCTCATTGTTGCCTTGATCTAGAATGTGTCTGCAACTTTCCCAAGATGGCTGCCATTGCTATATCCCCGCTTTTGCGAGCCACCACTAAAGCAGCATTTACCTGCATTTACGATTCTGAAGGACAACAAGAGGAATTTGATAGATTAACCAAAAGGCATTGCTTTTCCATGTTTCTTTCAAGTTACATAGCAAACAACATGTATAAATGTGCATATTGAATAACCAATTTGTACCTGATGTGGCTTGAGTGAAAGGAACTAAGATAGAGCCAACTGTCAGTGTCAGTAGCTGCTCTTACTACATGAGTCAGACAAATACCTTGTTCCAATAAAAGTAAACCAAGAAAGGCAATAAAAGTAACCCAAATGAGCCAGTATTCTGGTTATGAGAAACCTGAATTAGACATGGGAATTTCCTGTATTAAATGTGAGATTGAGTGATGTAGAATATTTTACCAATAACTTTGTAACTGAGCAAGTTTAATGTTTTCCAAGGAATTTTGGGTTGTGAAGTCACCTGCTTCCAGGCTGTCATACCAAAAAATGTAAACATAAAAAATGCTAACATTTTGGAGTGACAAGGAGACAATTGTTTGCAACAGATGCAAAGGTATTTGCTCAGAAAACAACAGAAGATCAACCGCAAGCAACCTCCAAGCTGTTTTCCCAAATGAGGTAAATAGCAAGAAAATTCATGTCTGTCCTTTACAGGGCTTCTTCAAGTCACTCTGATTGCCGTGTATATAGAGATATTGGCGGTGGTTCCATTTCATGGCGCCATTAAACAGCTTCTTAGTAATATGACCATAACCAGGGTAAGGACCATCATCCAGAATATCATGGCAGGTAAATGGAGTCACAGACAGTCATATTTGAAATGTGTGAATCTTCACACTAATTATTTTATTTGGGAGAATGGTAAAGATAATTAGCGGTAATTATCTTTTCCGCTAATTACCTCCCTTCCTTGCTCACTCACTGACACACTCCCTTACTATCTCACACAGTATGTGGCTCTATCAACAGTGAAAGTAACAATGTTTCACCACTAGATAGCGAGTGAGACACGCAGAGAAGACGCCATTGAACAGTGCCTGTTGAGTTACTCCTTTTTTAATGTAGTCAGTTCAAGAAAGCACTTACAGAAAATGTAGCAATGTCAGTGTCTGTCTGCTTGAATTAACAAACACAAGCCAATCCCTAGTGCAGCTGATGTAGGCAGCGTTCATTCAGTTACATTCGGTATTTTGGAATGTCTTTAGCTCCCCGGTGGTACACGTCTACCTTACTTGTTCATGAGATTTGAGCAAGGATGGAAGATACATTTCAACGGAGACTTCTATACTACCGTGGCAGCAACACAATAAAGGTGATTCTGTGTAGAGAAAGGATTGGAAAACAACCAGTTGTGGTATAAGTAAGTATATAGTGGGTATATTATTCTCTGACCCTTATGCAGTACTTTCTATTACATATATTGTCTATAATGTGACTAGTGGGTAACTTTATTGCCTGTAAATTACAAATTATCTGCGTGCTTAAAGGTGAGGAGTTGTGATGGGAGCGTTTAAAGATAGGTCATGCTGGTATTCCAATGCCACAGGCAGCATCATTGTCTCTTGGGAAAAGATATGATTATTAAGGATGTAACAGGCTGTACACATGATGAACTAATGTGTGAACATGTGAACACATCTGGTGAGCACAATGCTCTGAACTGAGATAGTGTATGCACAAAGGTTAAGCAATCAAAAGCATTGGGCTTTTCCCACACACAGCTGAAGGCATTTTCTCATTAATATTCAGTGCTTCTTTTATTGGATCCTGAGCAGTTGGGGCAGAAAGGCAGATACCCAGTGATGGCTACCCTGAAATTAGGGAGCTGTCAGTGCCTCAGTTAGGCACAAAGGTGTCACCACACATTTACGCCTGGATCAGTCGAAGTGACATCATTTGGCCCCACGTGTGACTAGCGCACGACCTCACAGATATCCTGTGGCCCATTTTTTTGCACCTCATGACAGATATTCTGTGATCCATTTCTAAACCTCGTACTTCACAGCAGCTGTTCAGAGGTAATCGTTTCCCTGACTCAAAGGCTCCATTTAAAACCCTCTGGACCCCCCCCCTTGGGGTAACAGGGGGGGCCGGCATGACAGCAAAGGGCACGGCCACGTCCCTTTCTCCAGCAGTGCCGAACCCGGGTCGACCGTGTTGGAGCGCACGTTTCCCCGGCAACTGGGCACACCGCACCGCGGGGCCCCTCTCGCTTAGACCCGCTCGCACCTGAGTGAGCCATCGCAGTCGCGGGTGTGCGCTGTTTTTTGTTTGTTGATATTTCCGTTCCGCGCTCGCCGAAGAGAACGGCGCAGGCTGCAAGGTCAAAGACTCCCTGGCGCGGCGGCGGCGGCGAGCGTTCGTCGGTGCCACCACGCCGGGGGCATCTCAACAAAGCGGTCGGCTGACATCCTGATCAGCCAACGTGAAAAGGCCGGTGTTTTCTTGCAGCGGGCGCCGAGAGTGTTTGTCGGGGTATGAGTCATTGTTCACACCGGAGAGAAAAGCGGCGCTATTTATTGAAATTTTCGAGCAGATCTGGCTCACTCGAGTGAATCAGCAAGAAAGCCAGTCAGCCGGCAGTGATGTAATAATTATAATAATCCTTTCAGACGAGAGCCCCATGTTCCTGTTGTTTCTGGGTAAACAACGGCAAACCGTCAGCATACAATTTCTGTGACGAATTTGCTGCTGGCTAAGTGATTCAAGGTGAGTCCTTGAAGATTCAGCGTCTTTTGCATTTCAAAGACTATTAATCCCATCGATGCAAAGAGGCTGCCCTCTAAGCCACTGTTGCGGATCCATCTCCATGTCTGTAATACACGGATATCGTGTTGAAGCAGAGAAATGGTTATCAATTATTCAGTGTCATTTTTGTTCTGCTCATGTTACACAGTATAAAGAAGCGTGCCTGGTTCTTAGGAGTGAGTGACAGCAGTTTACATTTGACCTGTCGGTTGTGTTTCCTCTCTGTTTGAGACTTACAAAATACACATACGCATGCGTGCGTGTGTGTGTGTGTGTGTGACAGAGAGAGCGAGAGGGAGAGAGAGAAAGACTGTGTTTTTGTGTGCCTGTATGTGTGAGGGAGACAGAGATTCACATTTACACAAATGTGCATGTGTGTGTGAGGGAGACAGACAGTCACATTTACACAGCTGTGCATGTATATGTGAGGGAGACAGACAGTTACACTTATACAGCTGTGAGTGTGTGTGTGAGGGAGACAGACAGTCTGCACGTGTGTGTGTGAGGGAGACAGGGAGTCAGATTTACACAGATGTACGTTTATATGTGAGGTAGACAGACAGTCTCATTTACACAGCTGTCCATGTGTGTGTGTGTGTGTGTGAGGGAGACAGGGAGTCAAATTTACACAGATGTACATTAATATGTGAGGTAGACAGACAGTCACATTTACACAGCTGTGCATGACTATGTGAGGTAGACAGACAGACATATTTACACAGCTGTGTGTATGTGAGAGAGGGAGACAGACAGTCACATTTACACAGCTGTGTGTGTGTGTGTGAGAGAGAGGGAGACAGAGTCACATTTACACAGCTTGTTTTGCAGCTGGAGCCAGTGCATTTATTGTGTAATTGTTCAGTTCTGAATACATTATACGGTAATGCCTTTACTAAGTTTTGAGTTTTTAAGTGCGTTTTATCTTAAATGAGGATTTACCTAAATTGAGGATATTTTGACTCCTTGCAAATACGTATCTCACAATCTAGCACTTGTCAATGTTTATATGCTGTAGGTGTAAGCAGTGTCCAATTCTGCATGTAATTAATGCTGCAGGTTTGCAACAGCATAACAGAATGTGCTGATGCTAGCACTTTGTCCCTTAATGTGAGTAATAACTTTTAAGTCTCACATGCTTTTGTTTTCAAACACATGTGTTCTGTGGTTGCTGTAATTAATTAACACAGAGTGCAAAAAACATAAAAACCCTGTGAAACTCCATGAACAAAGCACATTACAGTAACATTGAAAAGAGGCGTATGTTTAATGGCCTGTGTCTTGCTGTTACCAACCTCTGTGGAAATCCTATACAAGAAGATTGAATAGATTGCATTGCTAATCAAGCCTAATAGATAAACAAGGTCACTATCAGCTCAGGGTCCATACAAAAGGTGATTAGTAAGTATTTTGCTCTGAGCCCACCTGTTAGACTGAAAGTAGTAAAGTGCTTTGCACTTCATTGCAGACTGAACACATCTCTGGTTTAAAACTAAAGCTTTTTTAAGTTTTTTGATAATATATGTTGAATGTTGATTAGACCATGGTTGTCAATTTCTTGTGCAGTTATTCCAACTGTCGATTTATTTCCCACTGCATAGACATGTTTAAAAATGTCCTACAAGGCACAAATGCTGCCACCCGGTGGTGGGAGGTTGCATCTACAATGTTTTGATAATTTTTATTTTTTTTTTTATTTAAAGGCTAGCCACAAAATACTGTTCACGCTAAATGCCATGTATGTCAGCATTGCTAAAAGAATTGAATCAGCAGCTTCAATTTATTTGCACTTCACATTGTATGATGCCAAAACATTGATTCATGGAGAGACCCTAAATGATAGCATTATTTTCGATGCATATGTTGTCAGCCACTGTTTGCTTGGAGGAAGGCTTTGTTGGTGTTGCTAGGTAACCCCAGTAAAAGCACTCTTTTGAACAGTCTGCAATCGTGGCATATTTTTGGGCCGTGGAGCCGCCTTCCTGAGGAGCAAGGCTCGCGTCAGTGTATAATTAGCGAGCATCTGCAAACAATCGTGGGGGGGGGGGCAAAAACTGAGGAGAGCGTACAGGCTCTGGGGCACAGAAAGAGACACATTGTTCTCCAAGATCCCCTTTCATCAAAAATGTCATGTATTCATAAATGGCTTATTAACTTTTTTGTCTGCAGTAAGTTTCAGCTGTTAAATCTATGTGTTGCCGTGTGACTTAACACAGTGGATGTTTATAGCATTTGTCCCTCTTGTGTGTTATTTTGTATGTTTTATGAGGTAAAGGAAGTATTGGATGTTCTGTTAGGATGAGCAGTATACAGAAAAGGTAATAGGTATGTAGCCTACTGTATGAAGCAATACATAACCCATACACATGCACTTCATCTTGCATCTGCCTTCATAAACATCCGTGTATGGGGGCACGTGTTGCTTCTGAAGGCCCACTGCGAAATGCTTTGAAATGCTTTGCAGTTTAATGAATGAGTACAGCATGAAAGGACAGATCAAGACTTACTGATCACCAGCCACCCAATCGTGTAGAATCAGTTTCAATAGAATCAGGTAATGTGCAGCTGCCTTTAACCCAGAGGATGTCCAGCAGACAATCTTTTCTGAGGCATCTGGCGTTTCTGTGTCAGCCGGGTGTACAGCTGGATATTTTCAGGTTAGCCCTGTCAAAGGCTACAGCGGCAACATCTTGCTGTGGATTTGAACTGGCAAACCTCTGGCCGTAAACCCTAAGCATTGTGCCGTTCCACTGCCTCACCCTGACGTGTGTTTGCAGTCCATCGGTAGAGAAATTTCTGCCGGTTTCCACGTCTTGACACGGGCTGAAAACCCATCAGAGACACAGCCCCCGGATCATTCAAAGGGGATCTCTGTTAGCGTGCTGCCTGCTTTACTCACACCCCCCCCCCCCCCCCCCCATGAGTTATGATCCGCTCTCCCTCTGGCCATGGGGGCCTTTCATTATTTATAACTCCAGCTCCACACTCCGGCTTTTCTGATAGCAGCGTTGCGTGTATCCTACACAAGGGGGTCGGCAACAGTGGAGCGAGGCACACTATTGGCTGAGCCTCCTCCTCCTACTGTCTCCACGCACTTGCGACTGTTGATCGCATGCTCCGCTTTATGGAAAAAAGAGCTGTGTGTTCTCTGCGCCTCCGATTCATTCATTTAGAGCAGCGGAGAAAACTCCTGCTTTGCCACACCAAAAGCGAAAGCTGTGTCATGACGCCGTTCTTTCCCCGCGTTCTGACCAATGAGGATCCTGGAACCCGTCGCTGCATCGCAGCGCTGAACCTGGCACAGGCGCCCCTCTGACCGTGATTGGTTGGCAGGGGCCGAGGCTGTCACTGTACGGCCTCCGTGTCTGGCGCACGTGGCGGGGGTTGACCATATTGGCCAGGCTCAGAGGCCCACGTCGGCCCAGATGGCGAAGATCTGATCTGGGACCAGCCGGTCTCGATTTTCCTCCGGCCCCGTGCCAGCGCTCCTGTGGACAACAGGTGTCCAGGGTTCCGTGAAAGCGGGGAAGTGGGAAACGTGTCATGTCTGCCCCGGACACCAACGGCAGTTGAAAGGAGTGTCCTGGGTGGCAGAGAGGGATGGGTTTCTTTAAGGTCACCCATTCTTCAAAATGAATATTTCATCACACGCCACAAGGTGCATCCACAGATGTTCTAATCATACACCCTCACGCGTCTTAACGTAGTGCTGACCTTCGAGGGTGTCAGTCTACAGACAAGAAGGTATGGTTCACGCCCCGAGCGTGAATAAATAATAAGGATGAAAAATATTCATTTAACAGACATGTTCTTCTTAATCCTGAACAAGACAGAGTGCCTTCAAAAGACATCACAGCTTAGCCACCCTGAACCTGTCATTGCCTTTTTTAACTGGATTTACTCCAAATAATGCCAGTCTTTCTTATTCTGAGCTTTAACTTATACATGTGTGTATATTATATATATATATTTACACAAGAAATACAAGATGTATCAGATGTGTCAACTTTTTCCCCTGCTTCAGAAACTTTCTGAATCTAGTGAGCTCCTTCAAGGTTCCAGTTGATCAGCACATTAAATATATAAATGTTAAATACATACTTCCATATATGTTCATATCATATTTCATTTGATTTTATTGCAATTTGCATAATTTGCATATTTGTAAGCAATCTGCAATATCCATGCTACTATTATTTAATATGATTTAAATAATGTTATATTAGCATTACTATTTAATCGTGAACAGTTTTAGTTCAAGTTTTAGTTCAAGTTTTAAGGGATATCAGATATAAGCTGATTAGAGATGTTCACATATTGCTCTGTTTTCAGCTATGATGAATAATAAAATGCACCTGTAATGAAAAAGGAACAGTTTCTTTAGGGAAAGGAAAAGGTTACTCGAAACACCAGTGTTTGACATGATGTGAAATTTTGCCTGACAGAGACCTTAGGGCTGTGCACACATATTGTACTCTGCAAGGATGTTGTTTATCTTGCTTGCTGTACTGCATATGAACTAATTGTGCGGTTTCATATCTATTGCACATCCATTGGAACCAAATCTGGTAAAATACAAATAACCGGGCAGCGTAGCATATTTCCAGTGTTTAGTGACACGAAACACATCTTAATAGGCAGCACAGAAGCTGTTGTGCTAAGGGTGGTCCCTTGCTGTTTAAACATATGTGTTAACATTATCCCTCTAACAATAAAAAATGACTAACCCTATATAGCATAAGCATTCAACTAGATATTACTATATGCAGCACCTCGACAGTTAGAGACCTCCAAGCTCCTGTGCTCAGATATGCACTGCCATTTCCTGTTCACTTCATAACACGAATTAAGGGCAAGATATGAGGTGGAAATGCATTGGACAGCATTAGCATAGGCTGATCTGTCCTTGAGAGCAAAGGTCACCTTCCTCCCGCATGTAATCAGCGCTCTCCGCGATCTCCCCGGCCCCTGCTGAGATAACCACGCCCCGAGGAACATCACTCTGTCCGTGCTCATTTAACACGCCTCCCCTCTCTTCGGCCAAAGACAGCTATAGGTTAAACCGTAACTGTGCGGACGTGCAGAGGCTGTTTTTTTGGAGCTGTTCTGGTGTCAGCTAACAGAGAAGCCCCACGGTGGCGTGCAGATTTCCTTAAAAGACACAGAGAGTTGTCTATTGTGCAGCCAAAGCGTTGCTGTTTGGCGGGACGTGCCAAGAATGAATAAACCTGTCATGCTGATGTTGCTGACTTGGTTTGTGCATGGTGGTATAACTAAACCATTTGCCTGCGGTTCAAATCAAAAAAGTCTCTGATGTTTTCTGGAGTGGTCACGATGCATTCATTCATCTCCAATAAGGTATACATGTTAAGGATTGGTATCAAAGTTAAAGCAAACCGCACAGGGTCAGTTCCCCCCATTCTGGCTCTTCTGTTGAGCATCCATTATCCTCTCTGCCAGCAAACTCACCCACAGGTTGCATGAATTACTTTTCCCATACTATCTGACTACTCGGGCAGATACTTCCTGGCACGGTTCAGAAGGCACCAGTCCACAAGGGATTTGAACTCATGACCTGCTGCTTTCAAAATCCCGCACCATGTACGTCTTGCATCGTGACAGTGAGAGCAACCGGTGGGGGAACTCAGCTGGAATGCCAAGTCTTTCCTTTTGCCGTGGCCATGGATTACCCGCGGCTGTTAGTCAGAGGGGCAGCGGGAGAACCCAAGGGCGGCGTGACATCGCCAAGGGAGAGGAGGGGTACAGAGGAGAGAAGGTCTCCTAGCTCACAAAATGCAGCTCTGCCTGCCCCATATACATATGTTGTTTTGCCAAGAGGCAGGAGGGTCTTTGTGGTCACCGAGTGTGTTTGTTTAGTTACTTTTGAAGTTTGTTGTCTTAGATGGAGAGAGAGAGAGAGAGAGAGAGAGAGAGAGAGAGAGAGAGAAACTGAACATTTGAAACGTCTAAAGGGACCTCCTATGGATACTGAACCATATAAATGTAGACCTTTTGCTGGTCTCTGCAAGTTCATTGGTTCCTTACTTTGCAGTTATGTTTAGCTCACATGCTCGCATATTTTGTAAAAGCGTTTAAACAAACCCCAGGGAGGGTGTGTGTAGATGGAAGTGCAAAGCACAATCCAGTTAATGTCTCTCGGAGTGCTGATTTACAGATTATTGACACGTCCAATAGAACACTTCCCCTGCATCTAATTTCGTCATGAATCAGTCCTAGGTGTCTTCTAAAGTGCTTAAATAGGCACGGCAGGGGACTGGAGTCGTGCTCATGCTGGCCGTTGCAGAAATGACGAGTGTCTTGGTTTTGTGGCATGCGCAGCGTACCCCAGGGTCCATGCACAGCGGCCGGATTGGGGAAAAGGGAACACCCGTTCAGCCGAAAAAGCCTCTGCCCGGGAGTGCATCGTGGGGAGCGGGGCTATGGCGGACACCTCAAAAGGAGGGGATAAAATCACTCGGGGCATCTCCACCCTCAGAGCAGATGGAATAGGCCCAACAGGCCAAGCGGTCTGAAGGACAAAGAGATAGTGTGAGGAGATTAATCCCACAGAAAAAAAAAACAACAAAACAGGATACAGAGCCAATTAAACACACGGCGGCCGTCGGTCCTGTGCCGACACCTCATCTTCCTTCAGCGCTGCACGTTCAGGGCTCGGGGGCGTCCATCGACAAATGATGGACTGTGTAGCCTTATCTAACTGCCCCCCCAAGCTGCTCTGCTGCGAATACTAAGATGTAGCGGTTTTTAAAATCGCCCTGCGGGGAGCGTTTGGGGGCAGGTTAACTGCTGTCCTTCGGTTTCCGAGGCAGACAAGATTTATGGTCACCTTCGCGAAGGGAGAACGGGGAGGCCTCCTTCTTGCAGGGAGGACTCTGAGAATCTGGTTCATCCCGAAATTCGGTCGAGGCCAAAGACGTCTCCTACAGGGGACAAAACAGGGAGAAGCTCTAGGATGGTTCCTAATAACCAGATTTTTTTTGCGATGGCACTCCCAGACCCCTGTCAGTCAATCTGATTATTCCTGAGCGTCTGATTCAATCAATGTTTTATCGTTGCTGCTTATGTGTTTTCCGTGTACTCCTCCTGTGTTTAACCTAGGATCTGTACGAAAAACTAAAGGTGAAAAATGAATTCTGGCAAGCAGCTAACAGCTTCCTTCACGTCAGACATTGCTATATTATGTATTGATTCAGCTGATATTTAAAGCTGTAGAATCCATTTACATACAAGCATTGCAAGACTCCGCATAAAAAAATTACCGGTGCATGACCTGCTCCGGAATACAAAAGCAGGCTTCTCTTCAGCCCAATTGCGATGTGCTTCATCCTTATCAATGAGCAATGAACTGCACAACATTTTTCAGTTATGTCAGCAAAAGCCGAACTAATAATGTTGTGCAAGATTCCAAGATGGTGTCTCATCAGTCAACATTAAGGACAAAAACACAAGTGGGTGGTTTAAATACAGCCCCATTGCATCTGTTGAATTGTAGCCCCCATATTTGATCTATAAGTTTGTCAATCGGTCAATGAAATTGTATCAGATGTTGCACTCAACACATATAAAATTATTGTAGCAGAGCCCTTAGGTATTAGAACATTGCCTGTCTATTTTTGTGACATGTATTTGGTGTGTGTGTGTGCGTGTGGGTGTGCGCATGTGCGTGCACGCGCATGTGTGTGTGTGTGTGTGTGTGTCACTCATATGTAATGAGTGGATGTGAATGTTCACTCAGCTGTTGCAAAGGGGAGACTGACGAATCATTCACTCATGAAATTATGGCACAAGTTCCATCCCTCTGTAAAGCTTTTTATACAGTCAGCTTTTATTTACTGAGGATTTGATAGGTCAAAGTCTGCTCCCCAAAGTGCCATTTGCTGTTACTGTGACCCATTGCCTTCTACTGTTTGGGGTGGAATTAAAGACTGCCTTTAATCCGTTATCAGTATGAATCAATTGCCATAGGACTTTTGTGAATTAACCACTTAGTAGCACGTATAGGAAACCATGATCCAGACTGGTTTTACTGGCACAATACATCTGCATTAGGCAGCCAGTTTACACTGCTGGCATTTACCGAAGTGACAGAGGGACACTGTCCTCCTCAAGAGTACAGCAGCAGTATCTCATGCAGGTTTAGAACTTATGACCATCAGATTCACAGTCATGCATATAACATAACACTGAAAATATTCTGTTTTACATAGAAACGTTTTATATTTTGTAGACACTATTGCTCTGCGCCCATTACCAGAGCTTTATGTTGCTGTGTTTCGCAAAGTGTGAATTTCCTGTTATTCTGCATGTAATAGTGTGTGACCAATCATTTTGTGGTAGTGTGCATTCTGCTTTCACCAGAAGGCATGATCAACCACCACCATTAATAGAAAAGATAGCATCCATTTCAACATCTGAGAAACCTTTATCTAAAATATACAAACACATATCATCACCAAAAGAAGAAGCACTACCTATACCAATAACAAACTGGGAAAAAGATTTAAAAATTAAGACTGATCTCAGTTTCTGGAAACAAATATGTAGCAACATCTTCTCCATGACAAACAACTCCCAACTACAGCTAATCCAGTATAAGGTCATGCACAGAACACACATCACCACCCGTAGAATGCGCCTCATGGGCTTCACCAATACAGATATCTGTCCACAATGCACCCTCAACACAATAGATTGTTATTATCACTCTTTCTGGCAATGCACACCAACCAAAAATTTCTGGCAAGCCATAATATTTGAACTCTCCAAATTTCTGGGTCACAGCATTCCACTGTCCCCGTCCCTTTGCCTTCTAGGAGATCTCACACCCATCAGTCATATTCACAAATACCACAAGATCATACTTGTCACCTTAACAATAGCCAAAAAAACAATACTCCTAAACTGGAAATACAGGCACAAACTTTCAATATCACAATGGCTTAATCTGTTAACAGACTACCTCTCAATGGAACGAATCACAGCTAAAAACAATAAACAGACCAAATTATTCAGTAACACCTGGGAACCCATCCTTGTAGCTCTGAACTTTCCAACAAATTGACCCCCCCCCCCCCCTTTTTTTTTTTTTTTTTTTTTCTTTTTTTTCTCTTTTTCTTCCTCTCTCTCCCCCTTCTTCCTTCTTCTCCCCTTCTCCTTTAATAAAAGAAAAAAAAAAAAAAAAAAAAAAAATATAACCATAGCAGTTTCTGATTGGTACAGATGTAGATTGTGGAAAACCTTTAATAGTCTTTCCTTTTTTCTGAATAACCTGTTCATAGCTTTGTCAAATGCTAGTAAAAACAAAATCATTTCTTTGTATTAGTTGTTGTTTGTAATAAAAAAAAAAAAAAAAAAAAAAAAAAAAAAGAAGGCATGATCATCACAAATGCGCACAGAAATCAATGTAGAAAATTACATGCGAATTTAATTATAGAAGTATATTCAAACTGGCAATATAAGCAACGTTGTATTTACCAGGATCCAATAAAGTTTCCATTTTCAATTCCATTCAATCTCCAGAGAGTAGAGTGGCTACAAAGGTACAATGTCTATGTTTGGTTCGGTTTGGTAAGTTCATGAGCTCCATTAACAATAGATTGAAAGCAATATCTGTCCACAAATACAACTAAAATCCATCTACAGAATTTTGGCAGTTTAAGCCAATGACACCTACTTATGCAACACAGTGGATGGTTGTTACATTAAATATCAGAAATACACAGCTCGGGTCCTGAAGGGCCCTAGTCCCGGGTGTTCCACATCTCTTTATACAGCTAACACTCGCAGAGTTAGAGATAAAAAGCTGAACCAGTTATAGTAAGAGTGATTAGCTGAATAAAACTGTGAGCTACCCACCTGGAATAAATGCCTGCAGATACAGCGGCCCTCCAGGAGCACTTAAACAGAGGTTCACAGAAAGTTATGCGAACAAAGAGAGACAGAAAAGCTTGTATTGGACTCACGGGATACTGCAATTCTGTCGTAGTGACATTTTTATACTGACAAATATTTCTTTTGGGGAATTGTGGTTTGAAGAGAAAAGGCTTGAGAGACAACCGAGATGAAAAAGTTTTTGGGACGGTTTTATTCCGGAGTTGTTACGCTCGTCACCTGGAGTGAACTCTGATTGCGTAAGACGGCACAGTGTTATTCCGAGGCGTGGCCACGAGAGGGGACCTTTCCCTGGGCGGTTCTGGGAGAGAGAGAGAGAGAGAGAGAGAGAAGAGAGAGATGCATAAACCCAGCTACGAGAATGCCAGAGGTCCCCTCATGATGCCGATGTTTGTGCAATAAGTATGCTCGCTGCTGGTGGAAAGCCCCCAACAGCATTGCTTTGAAAGCGTTCGGCTACAGGGCTCCCCCAAACTTAAATCATCAAAACAAGGACCTGGCATTGCAGGGGAGTTCTCGGCGGCATCGGGCTTCTCACTCTGCTCTGTTTACTGCATGCTGATCCTTTTGTGCCAGGTGAACTGGTAATTTCCCAGTCAAGAGCTGTGAATTTCAACACCCGTCTAAATTGGCCCTTTAAAATGATTGGTTATGTTGGTTACATTATGAAGACATACGTATTCATAAACCCTACATAAGCATTCATAAACACTTACCCTGCAGACAACATAGCCCATCTGTATCATAAGTGAAATTACCATCACTATCCTGATTTTGCGTATCATTTGGTAATGTCACTTATAATATTGACGATAAGACAGTTGACCCTATGATATTCTATGCAAGTGTTTATGTAGGTTTACATAGCACTTATGAAGGTCCTTATGTTGGACCTGTCACGTCTGTTGTAACCTAGTTACCTTTTGTTTTTTGTGGGTTGTTAATTGGACTGATTTTCAGATAACAAAGTACAAACATTTACAGTAATGTGCTCTGAGCTCTGTTGCATAGAAACAGATTTGACTGATTGACTGATGGAGCGAATAAAAAGGAGGAGTGGTTGCTGAATGCTGAAAGTATAGAGGCTAAAACGAAAACATTCAATCAACACATTCACAGTGTGTTTCAGCCTTAGCCTTGAGAAATCCAATTAAGGACAGAGTGCTTCCACATTATCAAACTGGGTGTGGAGAGCTGCCGAAACTAAGAAAATGTTTGAATCTGAAAAAAATTCCACTTGCGTATTGCAAGTGATGGAGAATATTGCAGGCATTTCAAATGAGGCATAACTACCTGTGCGTTGAACAGAAAGTGCAGTAAAAAGCGGATAATAATTTTATACATTTTTTTTAATCTCATGAAAATGTGACAGATACATTCGTGGTGTCCTCTTTGTGTTTCTCACAAAACAAACCAGACTGTGTCCTATGCTGATGTGGCCTGTTTTCCACTGGAACAAATTAGATTTTCAAACGAGGGAAAGATCTCGACATTTAGGGGTCGGTCAAATGAAAACACAAACCTAAATGTCAGCCACACACAGACATTCCACGTGCAATGCATCTAGGCCATTTGGTGGTGAGATCTTTATATGCATTTGTACAGCCCAGAAGACTTCATAGCCTAAGAGATACACCCAGTTAATCATCACCCTTGCCATTTTCCTGAATCGTCTGTTACTTTAATAAGACCATAGCTATTAAATACATTTTCTAACATCTTCTACATTATTTTCCCCTCACAAGTGCTATTCATCAGTTTGTTTTCCATTGAAATCTAAGTTTCACCCCTTGTGAGTTAACTGAGTTTTTATCTAAAAATGTGGCATTTTATGTATTTAAATGACTTTGATTCTAGTTTTTCTTCACTGATTGCATTCTGATTATTTCATACAGAGTTGTTGTGGATAAGGTGGTAAGGTTGTGTTCTTAATAATAATGTTAATAATGATGATATGGTAGTTCCTCACCAAACTCTGATTTTGCAACCTCCCAGTGATTTTTACAGGAGGTTAATGAATTGTATGCAGTTTCACCGAGAGGGGTCTTCCGCCTCTGTTATTCACGGTTTGATGTGCATTGCATTGGTACAAATCTGCATGCTAATTTTCCTCTCGTTAGCGTGCGCCTATCCCTCGTCCGCTGTCTTCCCTGAAGCAGGAGAGGAAAGCACGCCAGTGTCAGGGGAAATGCCGGTTAGAATTGTTTTACTGTGGACAGAGCTGTGGAGCTATTGGCAGTATAAGCCTTACAGTAAGAATTTTATCCTTAGCGGTCAGTGTGAGGTCACTAGCATCAGCAGCCAGTGGGACTGTGCTAAACTTCTTAATGCTGCTATAGTCTTACAGCTGTGGCCACTTGTGTACTTGTTATTTTGCAGAACAAAGACAATGCACAAGTATACAAATTTCAAATTAATTACTGTTTAATTAAATTAAATTTGCGAATTTTGTAAATTTGGGAAATATGGGAATTATACCTGGGTGTAACATGTCACATACTCTGTATGCCTATATTAGAGACTGCCATATCTTATACACATTGTGTGAATTAGGTCATCGGTGTGTTG
The DNA here is from genome assembly GCF_013368585.1 of Megalops cyprinoides. NCBI lineage: Eukaryota > Metazoa > Chordata > Actinopteri > Elopiformes > Megalopidae > Megalops > Megalops cyprinoides. The sequence goes on from NC_050600.1 coordinate 23,804,363, forward strand.
TAGTGGGTAGTAACCTAGACTCCTAAACCAAAGGTTGCAGGTTTGAATCTTGTATGCCGCTGTGCCCTTAAGCAGTGAAGTCTATCTGAATTACAAGCAGCGTAAGTTTGTTTAGGTAAGGGCAACTGCCAAGCTAGTCACTACTAATAAGATCAGTAACATTCAGTCATTTCCAGGCAAGCAAACAGGGTCTGCATTCGGGGATCCCCATTAGGCCTGGGATTAAAAGCAACAGGAAGCACGCCATGCGATTATAGGAATGTGGATTTGTTTCTTAAGGATAAGGCCCCCTAACTAGGACTACTGTAATGTTACCTACATGTTATTAAGAACCTATCCCGTAACGTATTGTGTACAGTAACATCAAAGTGACATTTAGAAAATGCTGTTGTTTATTTTCTGACATGTTCATATTTCAAAGTACTCGTAATGACATTACCATAAAAATAGTTATGTGTGGGAGGGGGGAATTGAAGCTACTTCATTTAAAATGCATTAAAACCTTCTGTAAATATTTTTAATGCATAATCACACCCATAAATGTTTATTGTCTGGCCAAATTTATATCACATTCAGTGCACAGACACATTTTATAAATCCCTTAGTAAAGCTGTAATATCCAATATCGAGCTGTTCACTTCATAACTCATGATTATGAAAGGGTGTTATGAGTGATTTAACAACAGCATTAATTATGTTACATTTTACAGTAGTTTTGTTGCTTTCGTTGCATTAACAAGATACACTCTAGCATACAGGTATTTTCAGATTTAGGTCTAATCACCCTTTTTAGTTATATACACAATATATATATTATATATATTGTGTATGTATATATATATATATATGCACAAGGGCTACTTTAGATAAAATCAGCCACCTGTTTTGGACCCATTCTCCCCCCTTGTAAACAGCATTTATCTACTGCATTCAAAGTGGTTCAAAGTGGTGTATCTTCGAATAGTAAACCAACTAACCTAGTAAGCCTGCATGTCCACGACAAACATTGAACTTTCAGTGATGACGTACGGAATTTGCATTGACTTGTTTCATGTTTTCATGGAAAATACAAATCCATACCTGAGAAATAACCGTTATGCTATAAATGTGTTTCAGAATTATCTGTTTGTCTGGGCCTCCCTGACAGTTCAGTGCAGCTGTCAAGTGTGACCCAGTGGTTTTATGGTCTTTAAAAACACTTAAATGTAAAACTTGTTACACATCAAAGTACACATCAACATCTTATAACATCTTTCTAAAGGCATTTATATGCTGATCTCTGGGCCAGAAAGTACTTAGGACGTAAGAATAGGTCATGTTGCTGTTCTGTTGCATTTCTACAGTGCTTAGAAATGCATTGTTTACACTTTATGAATGTAAATTTCATACAAAGACTGTATTATAGTACATCATGTGTACAGATGCCTATTTGAGCTAGGTAAACAGAGTCTGCTGAACTCCATCCTATGACAAATATCTTATTCTGGTCTGAGCAGTGACATGGCGGGCCTCCAGAAGCAACAAGCCCAGCAGAGGTTCATTTCTCCAGAGTCAGAGAGGTCACTGTGTTTGTTGTACGTTTGTTTTGCGTTTCCCGACTGTCCCCCCCCCACCCCCCCGCCTTGCTCAGTGTTGCCATTTGATTAAAATAGTCATCCGGCACATTTCGACACAGAGCCGGCAGAATCAATCATTACACGGTGCATTAATTGAAATCAGCGCTGTGGCCCCCCAGTGGGAGCAAACTGACCAGAGAATGGCTTGACTGTAATCTGAAATAGATGTTACTCTCCGTAGCTTAAGTACAGTGACTGTTACAGTGTGCTATGCTCAGCTGTGCGTGCCCAGTGAACAATGCCACGGAAATAATATTTTACAGCTAGGGCACAGGAGATCGTCATGTAATGTAGAATGTAATCAACTCATGTAGTTAAATTACAAGCATTGCAGCACAATGGAGTGACCTAATATGCCTGAGAATTATGGGAAACATGGGAATTATACCTGGGTGTGGCATGTCACATACTCTGTATGCCTATATTAGAGACTGCCATATCTTATACACATTGTGTGAATTAGGTCATTGGTGTGTTGTAGTGGGTAGTAACCTAGACTCCTAAACCAAAGGTTGCAGGTTTGAATCTTGTACGCCGCTGTGCCCTTAAGCAGTGAAGTCTATCTGAATTACAAGCAGCGTAAGTTTGTTTAGGTAAGGGCAACTGCCAAGCTAGTCACTACTAATAAGATCAGTAACAGTCAGTCATTTCCAGGCAAGCAAACAGGGTCTGCATTCGGGGATCCCCATTAGGCCTGGGATTAAAAGCAACAGGAAGCACGCCACGCGAAGTAGCAGTCAATCTCATCCCCTGGCCTCGCGAAATGTCAGCGGCTTGCCTCTACCCTGATACTCTCTAACCTGCCTTTGGATGTCGAAATCAGAAGAGGCCAGCTTTATTTCCCCGTGGCATTTGCCAAAAGGACATCCATTTTTTTAGCCCCCACCCTCCCCACCCCTACCAAAAAAAAAAAAGCATATTACATTTCAGTGAAAACGCAGTTCACCGACAGAGTTTGCTTGAGATTGCAATTTGGCTGGCGCATCCCTGGTAGCAATACCCAGCCGAGACCAAGCCGGTTGAAAGCAAGAATGGGCAAATGGGTTATTGGATCCGTGTCTTATTTTTTGATGAGAGTGATAACAGGAAATGGAAGCGACCACAAGGAAGTGGCTGATTTTTTTTCTTTCCCCTGCGTTTGTTATCGTGCTGCATCATTGTTTTATTTATCTATCTATTTGTAGAACAGCGGAGAGGGCGCCCTTTTCTGCTGTATTGTATTTCGGTTCCAATTTAGAGAGAAATCTCCTCTATCTAGTTCAATCTTTTCGTGGCCGCGCTCCAAGCCACAAAGCTGAGTATGGAAGTGAATGGCCTTTAAAGAGCCGCAGGAATGTTGGGTGTGCAGCTTGGTGAAACTTGCTTTTGGGCGGCTCTGCGTGTGTTGCTAACCTCTTAAGCTGGTAAGGCTACTGAAGACATTGCGTTTAATGCCCTGATTTTGCCTTGAACAGCTTTAATAGAACGCTAGCTTGGCTCATTACATTTTGCTTTGTTTTTTGACCCCCCTGCATTTCCCACAGACAGGGTGTTTAGTTTCAGTAGACTGCATTCAGTCTGCAGAATGATGACTGTGTGTGATTTGCCTGCCAATCAGTCGTTCAAATAATCAGTCAACCAATCAGACAAACAAACGATCAATCAACAAACCAACTGGCCACCCAGTCAATTGATCAATCAATCACTCAAACCAAAGTCAGTCACCCAATTAATCAATCAATCAATCAGTCAGATTTTAACCATTACCACCCCCCTTTCAAAGGGGTTGCCTCAAGGAGCCTCATGGGAAATGTTGGTGATGTAAGAGCAGATCCCATTGATATGTAAACTCTCAGATGCTGGATACCACTCCTTCCTGACGCACACATCGATTCATGTCACAGTGTGACTTTAGAGCAAAGATCGCAATGAAGAAATGACTGATTCAGACCACAGATCAGTTATTGTGTCCCCACACCCTGGAAACCGCAGTTTCAGGTGGACTACAAACCAGCGGAGTAAGGCCCCGGGAGTGAATACTGGGAGCCCTGCTTTAGAGGAAGGGATATCATTCCTCTAAATACACAGAAACAAACTGCCACGCCTCCCAGTGTGGATAACTTAGATGAGTTATTTGCATATAGAGGGAAAGCAGTCATGGGGTACGCTGGCATCTGTTCCCAACATCCCCGTCTATAACGGAGACAGATGTCGAGGAGCCATAAAACATTCTCTCATCGTCCTCGTAACATTCGTTAACGTTTTTTTTTATTTTTTTTGGAAGCCAGCAATTAAGCAAGCATACGGAGGAAGGATGTTCTCTCCCTCGTTCTCTCGTGTGGGAGGAAACGACTGCAGTGACTGAAACTTTCAGCATCATTGGGGAGGTCTTTTTTCTGATCTTCAGCAACACTGCTGTTTGTTCATTCACTTGAGGAGATTGCTCTGTCGTCAAGTATTGTATCTTCTGAGACAGGGGCTTTTATGAAATCAGCATGGCATTTCACAGTACAAAAAGGGGAAAAAAAGGTTTAGATTGATTGAGGGAGTTTAGCATGTATTTGTTGTTAGGGGGCTAAATACAAATCACCCACTCTGTTATGTACTGTACATGTAGCATCTGATTGGATGACAAATGGTAATAAATTGTAGTTCAGGTTCCAGCTCACCAGACAACAGATAACAACTAGTCCTTTCTTTGTGCTATTTTCATATTTCAATTCACAATGTATCTGCATGTATGAATCATAAATGTTGAGAGGGAATTATAACTATGGTTAATGGTGTAACTATGGTGTAACTATATAAAATAATCCCTTTTATATCCTTTTGTATGTACATATACATACATTCATATATATATATATATATATATATATATATATATATATATATATATATATATATATATATATATATATATAAAACTCTCCATTCTACCCAGTGAAATAATTCAGCATTTGACAGCAACATTATTCACCTCTGCAAAATTAAGTGAGGAAACAAGAAATCGATACCTGAACTACATAAATAATTGTTGCATCAGCTCTCGCAGAGAAACATTTTTCTTTCTAATAATTCCCTCAGATCAGGTTTTTGTCTGAAATTGTTTTATGAGGGCTTTGAATTAAGCAATGTGCAGGGCTTCATTGTGATTAAGTACTCTGGGACTTCAATTTGTTTGGTTTCAGAGAGCTCTGCTGTTCGGCGAGGACTTAATGTGTTAATCAACCTCATCTCTCCAGAGTAATAGAAACTGATAAAAAAGCACAATATCCTCCTCCACAGCTCCTTTCCCTCTGATTGCATCTGAGCTCGCCCCTGCAGATACCTGAAAAAGAGGTTTTCCGTCCGCTCGTGCCAGTTGGCTCTCTGTGGCCTCGCTGGGGCCCTGTTAGTTTTTCCTGTTCAGCCTGTTTGAGAGGCTTTGCTTCAAAGGAACAAGTAATAATAAAGGTAGATTTGCAAATCAATGTTCCACTCCTTGTTTCCATTACCTATGGCACCCCTTCTAGGGTGTTTTGTCAAGCGTGTTGTTTCAAAGTGTGCTCGTTTGTGTACAATCAATATGGTTCCAATGTACATTTGTGCCTCCATCTAGGGTAAAGAATCGAGGTGCGTGTTTTGTTTCCTAGACATTCGACAAGTGAGAATTTTGCATGATGTTATCACTGTAGGCGGCGCCAGCATTACGGAGCTGCAGAAAGGTATAGAACCCAGTGGAAGGGTATTGGGAGCTACATGAGGTTTTAGGGCAGCAGAAAGGTGAAGGAAAACCCTTTTTTTGGAGGGGGGAAGGGTGTCAGAGACTTTCAAAAATGGAATGCATCCCTGGGAGATTTGATCAACAGGAATGGATCTCTTTAAAGAATAGCACGACAGAAGAAAAAATACTGCTTATCACTTGTAATAACATTTACATCAGCATAAATGTATGCAATTATATTTATCTCCCTTGAATAATACATAAAGAATGTGTTGCGTGTTAATTTGCTATGCAAAACAGACACAAACAAGCAATCAGCAGTGGGTGGCTTTGATGTGGAATTAACAGGGATGTGTAATTAGGCCTGCAGTCTGATTTGGGCGAGATTAAACACCCATACACATCTAGACACTAAAATCCCCATGCAGGTGGTTAAGAACCATGCCAGAGGACTGTAATTGTTTGTGGATCTCAGCATTGCAAAAAATGGTGGCTGTTTAAGTAAATGAAAATTGCATGTGAAAGAATCAAGAAAATGAAATACTTTGCTTAGGCTCATTACTACAATTGAAGTGCCACAGTGGTAATGCCCCCCCCGCCAAACAAAGTTTCTGTAAAACCTGATGCTGAAATGAAATACTCATTTCAGTAGCAAGGAATATATGGATAATTAAAACAATGGGATTAAAAGGTCTTATTCTTATTTGTGTCGATGTAATAGGGGAACTTCCCTCCTCCAAAGCTTTCAGTGAATAAGACTCAGGCAGATGCATACATGCAAATCAAGTCTACTGTAGTTTATTACACATATGCAAAAGATATAGAAGAATAGTACATATACCATACCAGCATGTATACCATCCCTTTACCTACCTACTATTGTGAGAGAGGCAGTCCATCCTGCCGAAGTCATGTTATGTACATTAAGCTGAGGTACCTGCATCTGACCCCCAAAATACCCCTTTCATTATACTTATTTTATTGCTACTACAATAGGACCGATGCTGCAAGCATTGATGCTGCAACCCAACTGTTTGTGAATGAAATATACAGCAACACAGATTTAAATTCTCTTCTCAATGGTAAAGTCAAAGCAAATTATTGTTGCCTCAGTGTTTAAGTACATTATATATATATGTAGTACAGTATATAGTATATATCTGATCGTGTGACCAAGGTACTTAGTGATTCCATTCAGGAAGACATTGGAAATACACAGGAAAGGGGCAGCCCAGGGGCACAGCTGTGAAAAATTCCCCATGACACCATTCCAATGGCCACGGGTTGGTTTTTGGTGAGTTTCTCAGGATGGTTCCTGTTCTCATCAGGAATGTACTGCTTTCATATTTCAAGGTCTTTATGACTGCTGGCCTGTTGAGACCCCACCTCATCATAAACATTTGAAATACTTTATGCATAAGAGGAGCCAAGCCCTTTGTCTCAGGGTGAGCAAATCTGAATAATAAAGGCTAATTAATATTGCATCAGATGATTGTTAATGGGAGAGAGCCACTCTGCTGTCAGCGTTTGATGGTATGATGCAAAGGACATTCTCTCTCATCTCTCTCTCTGTGTCTCACTCTCTCACTGTCTCACATACATATGAACAAGGAATGCAGAGTATGTCATTATTTTGTTAGTTGATAGATTTATTCTTCACTAAAAGGGTACTCTTTCAATGCAGTTATTTTGAGCAACCCTATAGACACAGCCAGCTATTCTGTTCTCTGGAATTCTTTTCTGTTCAATTCCACCAACCTTGCAGAGGCCAACAACGGAATCTCCTCTTGTTTTTTCATGTCGAAGAAGAACAACATTAGAGGTGTGGTTCACTGTCAGGGTCTGCACTGAGGAAAAGCAGGTGCAGTGAAGGCTAGGCCAATGCGTCTCTTCAACTGGTGATGCCACATGAAACGCTGGCGCCCGGTGGTCTGGAGAATGTTGCAATATCCCTCTTCTCTTAGCGCCAACCCAGGTCCACAGTAAGATGCTCCTTAAAAACTTTGCATGTGTTCCACGGCATTGCTGTGTTGCTATGGAAACATTCTGCCTTGCAGTTGATTTATTTATAGTCACTTTCTATGCCCCCCCCCACCCCCCTCCAACCTGTCCCTACTCCATTACAGCGCCAGGTATAATGCAGAATGAGAAAAAAGATAAACATGTGCAATCCTTAATGTGATGAATCAAACACGGCATGTAGCTAACTGTACATACATACTCTTACTGTATGTACATACACATCCATCTAAGATCTCTGTGAAGGAATGAATAATTCTTACTTGCTCGTAACATATGGATGTGTTGTTTGTGCAAAACTCAACAGTTTATGTAACACAGTCAAAAGAAGTCTGTCTCCACTTTTTGTGGTAGCATTGCACCACATTGCACTATCTATTTCACGGCCACATGCCATTAGCCCTGGCAATGGCAACAAATGCACACACTACATATTCATGTCCGCGTTCAGCTGAGCAACTGAAGTGAGGTACTGTATCTTGCTCAGGGGCACCATGACAGCGTTTCATCTGGGACTGGAGCTGGCAACCTCCTGCTCTGAAGTCCAGGGCTTTAGTGCAGACAGCGCATGCTGGGAGATCACAGTGTAACTGACCGAAGTGACACTCTTGTAGGCAATTATGTCAAGAACACCCCACGAATGTGTACCCAATGTTAACTCGCACGATATACATTTCAAGTAAATTGGAGCTAAAAATGATTGCTGCTCCCCTGACCGGACTGTATAGATTACAATTAGCCCTAAGCCTTGATGACTCACAGATGAAATTGACTAATCCAGCTGCATGCTGAACTGCTGCCCGGGAAAAAAAAATGTTTTTGCAAGCCTCCCCAAAGAGTTTGCTGGGCCTGTGTCCTCAGTGCTGCTAAATCAGTATGCTCTATTCTGCCCATGCAATTAGAGCACAATGCTTTTTTGGCCTTCATTTATAGCTTCTTGTAAAAGCTGACACATACATCTGATGAAATATTATTTAAATTAGCTTTTCTTTTTTTGTCATACAATGTTTGAGACCTGCATTGTACAGGTGTCCTGTTGTAACAGCTATTGGAGGTTTGCTTGGTTTCATGATAGCTTCATATTGAAATAACTGGCCAGTTATTGGTTCCCTTATAAAGAATCAAACCTATTTTGTGTAGTGATTGGCTCCACTATAAAGAATGAGACCTGTTCTGGACAGTTATTGGCTCCCTTGCCCCTTGAGTCAGTTATTTATTGGATGATAATGACCTGCATTAAATGCAGTCTACTAGTGTCAGTGCTGGCTGTACTTGTAGTGCAGACAATTCAATGTACATATTGCTCTGATTTGAACATACTGCAGGCTCTAAGATGTGTTGTCAAATTAATTTGGGATCTAATGTGATCAAATGTTTGATCCCAAGATGCAGAAAAGGGATTAAAATCCCCAAGCATTTCGGGAATCAGTAATGCCACAAAATCTTCAGCAAACGAAACAGCTCTGCTGACCAAAAAAGTCTGCGGTTTTCAGCCGGCAGATGGTCGCCTGTTTTAATCTTACTTTGGATATTTTGGAAACTTCTGTCACATAAGCATCGCCTGCAATTGGAAATTAGGCATTTTCCAGACAGCACAGCAGAGTGACATTGAGGTGATTCCCAGCAGAGGAAGGAAGTCCTACTCATGTCCAAGCTTCAGTAGTTTCTGCATGTTGTGCAGCTTTAAGTAGGTTGTATTATCTGTCTTGTGAATTATGTGTATATTGAGTAACTTTTGTTGCTTGTGTAGCTACAGTATGTTATGCATCTTGAGTAGCTTGTATTATGCCCATGCGTTAATGAGCGGGGCATAAGAACTCCTAATGCCTCTTATTAATAAAATATTAACTAACACTCATTTAGTGGCATGGCAGCTGTGCTCTCGGAATGGTGGCTGGTACGGGAAACTGGGACGACGCCTTGTCTCCTGATTGGGCGCCGGTTGGTCATGGGGAGGGCTTTTCTTTTTAAAAAGCCAAAATGGAGGGAACCAGTGTGTGTTGGGATGCACCTGGGACCTGCCTGTCTGTCAGAAAAAGCCTACCTACCCCCATTTCTTCATCCAGGCTGTTTTTTGTTTTGTTTCCGTGTGCGACGCTGCTGTGCTTCTAGAAAACTATCTCATATAAATTAAACTAAACTTGAAAATAAAAAGACGTGGAGCTCTTCGTTGGTGGAGCGGCAGCTTGGGCTGGCCTGGTGAGCGTATGAAGCGACCTGGTGAAGGTAAGTTCCGGTTTTCCTTCCAGTTTCACCATTCCAGGCCAGCTGCCTCCTTTGTAACCAAAATTATACCCCTAGACAAATGTGACCGCAACACTTGTGTAACTTTATCCTACGAGAGCTATCCATCACCACAAGAAGAACAGATTCCTTTGTAGCCTTTCCATGGCCTTTGCTATTCTTTAATTGTAGTACAACTGCAAAGCAAGTAGATGCAATTTCATAACCATTGTGTGTCACTGGGTTTTTAACTGTGGTGAGGTTAACAGCTGAAGTTTGGGGTACATTTAACAGGAAAATTTATAATTACAAAAATTAAAAATCAAAATCAAAAACTACTGCTCCAGCACTAATTCTGGTGTAATAGACAGGATCTCACACAGATGATACTGTGAGCTTATTGTGGAATTATAATGTAATTGTCATGGTCATAAACTATCAATATATGAAGTGCACCTGAATATATAATATGGCTTGGAAATGGTGTAGCTACAGTAACAAACCAAAATAATAATTACAATTTCATTAGAAGTTTATTCCAAAGCTTTCAATCCAGTTTGTAAGTTTGTGTAAATTGAAAATAGAAATGATTTTATTTAAACATTAGGCCTGACAAAACAGGATGTTTTTAAGATTCTGTGTGTTTGACATAGTACACGCTGGATAATGTCAAAAGTATGGCCTATTCTTTCTTTTTCAATAAACCAATCACCAACAGCCAGGAGACATCCACATTAAATATTGAAGACAGAATAAACAGGTCTAGCAGGTTTTCAATTTATCTTCTATTTATAGTCAGGCAGTTAGACATGGTGTGGGGTTTTACAGGAAAACACTAAAAGTTACCGAACTTTGATTCAAGATGAAAACAGAGAAAGGAATTGCGCAGATTCTGAACAGGGTGAATGAATTCATTCAAACAGACAGTTACCAAACATGGCCACACTATATACCTAGTGCAGAACCTCAAGGGCAGGATACAGGCCCAGTACAGGCAACAGAGATTAGTTTCAGTGCCTGGGACACATTTGACTATTAATGTAAGATGCTTTGTGTTGTGGCGAAAGCAACATAAAGCAAACACTCATCTCAACCAACACCCTTTGTTTTTGTTTTCGGCACCACTATCTGAACTATTCACCAAAGCACTGGGCTTTAGATCTGATGGCAGCTGTGTTGGTTAGTGGATAAAGCACTGAACCGCAGAGCTTGAGGGAAACAGAATGGAGTTGTAGTTAGAGCTCCAGAGTCTCTAGATCTGAAAGCAGCAGTGTGGAATAGGGATGAGGGCAATGTCCTCGGGACCTGAAGGCCATGACCATGAGCACAGAGTGATGGCTTGACCACTGAATGGCTCTGCAATGTGTCGCTGTGGCTGTTGGCATGTTTTTAATCCATACCACAAGCCGTTCCAGCCAGTTGCCTGGCTAACAATAAGGTCTAAACTTGCTGCCTTTGACAGGCAGGCCAGATATCACACCCATCAGCAATGAAAGGAACTGGGACCATTGAGTGGGATTTGGGCTGTTGGTTTTTCGCCTGGCTGTAATGACAGGATATTTAGAAGAAGAGATTTCTTTTCCAGGTCTCTACTCAGCACGAGTTGTCTGTTTCCTTTCTGCTTCAGGAGCAGACAGAAATATAACCAGGACAAAGCCTGTGAGTATTTAACCAGCAGTAAAGAACTTTATTGCATTTTATTTTAAGGATCTGTTTATATTGTTGGAAAACAGTTAAGTGGTATATTTTCATGGCCGCTATCTTCCAAGACCAAGTCAATGCTGGAATTAACAAGCAAATTGAAATTGACCAGGAGGAAGCTGGACAGTTTTAGCTATTGTTACTGACACATTTTAATGGCCTACAAAAGAAAACGATCAATGTTTTTTCAAATTAGTAGTTATGTCTGCTTGTGTAAAGCCCAAAACATTTCAGGAATTTATTTTTACCCATGTGGTCCACCCCAGGTAAACTTCTGGTCAGAACGCCTTTCAGTCAGTTGGGACAAAGAAATTTCTGAATGTTTTCATAATACTTGTTTTTTAATTGTACAGAGGAAACTGTGAGGAAAGGAACAGCAAACAGATAAGATCTCTGTACACCGCACAGATAAGGTAGTGGCAGTGTCTAAAGCGCGCCTATAACACTATAACAAAGGCAACAAATTAAGATTAGCACTTACCATAATGCAGTTGTACATATATGATAAATCATTTATGAAACAATGTCTTAATCCTATCAAAGGTTCATTTGGCTATATATTACCCATCGTTCATGCTTATTAAGATTACAGAAGATACATTACATTAAGAGAACGGAATGAATGGTAATGAATTCATAAGTATTAATGTACCCGTTAACTGGTTAGTTAGGAGACCCTAAAAGCAAAGTGCAACCAGAGACTTGCACCTTGATCAACAGTAACTCTCAAATTGCCAAATGAATGATATAAAAAGGAGAAAGGACGAGGTATTCATCAGACTCATTGTGTGTCACTAAAACAGTGACAGCTTCTGCAGAGCAATCACGTCGTGCTGTGCACCTAATCTTGCAGTTCTAATGCATTTCGACATTAATTTGCACGTTACCGAAGCTATAGGGGCATTTAATCATTTATATGATCCATTTGTCCTTGGTTGTAATTTATCTGGCAATATTTCCTCTTGGCTGCACCAAGCAGGCGATTATGCAATCGGAATAATGCAATGAGGGGGAGGGGCAATCTGCCGTGCATCACAATGGGCTTCCTCTGATCCGACCCTTCAGGACTGTAATTATGAATGGAGCGTGAGAGGGCTTACAGGATTTCTGATATTTATTTTTCAAATATGCCTTTTGAAACACGCTGTGCCGTATTCAAATATATGCTGACCAAATATGAATTGATCTGTTTAGTTGAACCTGGTGAGATGCATTTTTGCTCTCTAGAGAGCGAGGCCCTCTCATTCGTATGACTTAGTGATGGTTCGATGACAGATTATTCAATTGCTCATTCATGTAAAAAAAAGAACAAAAATGTAATTAAAGGCCAGCTTGTTTACACTGTATGTCCTTTTAAGGGCATGAATGAGAAATTTGTGTGTCCTTTTATGGAAACTGAGGTGCGTTTCGTAATCAGATTTCTGTAATCTAATTAAGGAACTGTCAAGAGTCACCGGTGGCTATTAGAGAAGAAAATTGTTGTGATCAATGGCAGTTGTGATCAATGAAAATCCTCCAGACCACAATAAGAGGAAGATATTGTGCCCATGCTGTTGACATCCAACTAATCAAAATTGACAGAAATCCAAAAGTCTACTTTGGTCTTTTCTTCCTTCTTCCTTGTTTTTTTTTTTTATCCCTCAAACATTGTGTTTTTAATCACAGTTTTTTCTTGTACTTGATATCTTAAATTAGAGTTTATTACAAGGCACTGAACAACGTAACCTGATGATCATGAGTTTAGGTCCCTCACAACACCCAGCATTTTAAATGCTTATGATGTCTCTACACATTCATTGTCTCTACAAGATGTGTATGCTCTCCCTTTTACCCATCTGTAGAGCCACTTGGAGTGAATGCATTGGGATAGTCTGCGATGTGCAGTTGCCTTATTTAAGTAGCTATGTACAGATCTGTATGCTCAGCAGGCGTGTCACGGGTGTAAAAAAAAAAAATAAAACTCTAATCTTAAGGTAAAACATGCTGGGAACATGACTGACAGGGCATAAGTCACCCATCCCCAAACTGCTTTTTGTCTTTGTAAAGTAACAGAGGAATCCACAAAATGGCACGAACGAGGAAGTAAAGAATGTTTGATCGCCCGGCTGCTACGCGGGAATCGCGTATGCTGCTCGTCGTAGACATGATCTATTGTGGTATGAAGATTAATGGCCAGAGAGGCAGGGGCCCACGTAAGCGATGTGTGCGCAGAGGTGGAGCAGTCAGTTGCTGTCTCTTCACTTTCCCCTCCCTGTCTCCTCCTCTTTGCGAAACGGGGTGGATTCCGGCAATGCGGGGTACCTGTGTGTTATATTTACAGACTCCCTATCCTCAGGTGGATGGTCGTAATTTTCAAAAAAAAATGCACTCAGAATGAACAGCCAGGTATTACAGATTTCCCTCGAATGACGAAGCGTCTTATCAGATTCGCATCACCATAATGTACTTAGAGGTATATTAGTGGGGTATGAATTATTATATGACAGTTGCAATGTAGAAGGCAGTTATGCTTTATGGTTTTCCATCACATTATATAACCATCGCCGCATAATTTATGCTTTTCTGTTCTGTTGAATGAGACAATCGCTCAGTGAACCCTACTACTGTGTGCCTTTGAATAGGATTTAATGGGAGCAGTTTTTGCCAGTGTAAAAGTGTTGCTTTTGAAAAGTGTTCAAGGGAAACATGCAACTTTTCCAACAGCGGCATCGTTGAACAGTGCATCTGTAACCAGCCACAGACACTGATAGCAGCAATGTTTTTTCATGCTTTTACAGTATCGGTCCTAGAGTATAGCACACAAAAAGGTTGTAATTTGCATAAAGTGTTCATATCTAGGGTAACTAAAATAGCTTACACTTTACATTCAAACACACTGGATGTTAGCTACAGTACTTCAGGTGGAACACCCTCCGACAGAGTGCAGTACAGACAGCACCTGAGGTAGGATCTGACTCACTCTGGCAAGGTCCCCTACATACCATACACAACTTCCTGTGGACAGACAGACATACAGACAAGCAGGCAGATAGATAAACAAACAGACACAGAGACAGACAATAGATAGATAGATAGTTAGACAGATAGATAGATAATTTTCAGAGCTCGCTTGTCAGGGTGTAATGGTATTGAGAATACTGAAGCGGGTAATGACGGTTATAATGCTTTCCAATTTGAACAGGTTACAAGCTGTGAGAGGTGCACCTCTTGAGGAAGATCTTTTTCTGCCTCTCGTTATCACCTTGAGAGATGATGGGGGCTGCAAAACGTCCATTTATATACCTTATCAGGACAGTCCTTCACATAAAGATGTCGGTGACGCTGGAAGGGGAATGGGACTGTAAGCTGGACCAGCCTGCTCCTACTGGCATTGTGTGTCAAGACACAGTTATCTGGAAAGGGTCGTGATGGTAACATTTAGCTGGCCACAGGGCTTATATTTCACATGAGGGGTCTTGCTGGATACTGTCCTGTCCATCACACATGCCTCAAGGATGGGAAAAGGCCAAAAAGGGAATTTTGCCATTGAGACTGGACTGTGGATAAAAGAGGTCATGCTATCACAAGTAAGCAATGTCCCAGCTCTGAACCATGAATATCTCATTTGCATACCATGCCAAACCAACACAGAACAACCCTCTCTAGCCTGAGAAGTAAAGTACGAACCCTACACTATGGCTCTGACTGCTGACGTTCAATCTCCAAATTAAATTTTCTTTTTCTTTCCTGGAGTTGTGGAACCCCAATTAATAATATTAATAAAGATAAGCCGTTTAGTTTGTTTCTAACACCAAAACACATCATTCACAGATGTGTTTGTGCAGTGGCTGGAATGTACTTTGTTGTTGTAAGTCTGCCCCCATGTGGTGGCTTTTGATACTGTGTGTGCCAAGTGAAAGAGAATGCCTGACAAACTCAACTAAACCAGAATGTGGGTGTTTGTGTGCATGTGTGCGAATGTTTAATGTACTCAACTGTATAAGACCCGGTAAATTTAAAATGAAAAAAAAAAATAAAGTTATGAAATTCCAAAAAAAAGACATAGGACAGTGTTCAGTTTAACACCACAGAGAGTGTTAATTGTAACATCACTAGCTTGAGGGTTACTAATATTAATAAAAAATACTTTGCAAGGGACAAAACAGAAAATGTAAGACATTAGATTTGGCATTAAATTTGTTGCTAAAATCAATGCAGCTATCAACGCTACACCAAACATCAGTGAAACAGTGATCTTTGCTGATGAAATTTTCTCCATGGCTCACGGTCTTCCAAAAAATCTTGTAGTTAGAGAACAAATTGTTGCTCGGGTTTCCTCTGAGTCGATTCCAGTAGCCATCCAATCTCAGGGCCGCGTGCGCGAGAGCGTGAGGGCAGAGGACTGCCAAAGCTTTTTCATCTGTGTCTCATTTCCTCTGACAAAATCAAGCTGCTGCCCGCATCTTCCAGAGACATGCAGAGCCCCCCCCCCCCCCCCCCCCCCCCCTCCACCACCACAGTCAAAGGAAACCGATTCACATGTCAGCAAGTGTGAGAGAGAGAGAGAGCGAACCGTGGGCCGTCTGGCGACAAGACTGGCAGTTGCCGTGGCAACGGTGCCAGCGGAGCGCGCTGAGGGTGCGCGACCCCATTTCGGGGGGAGAATTCTAATCGCGCCGGGTTGGCCTGCCGGAGAGCAGGGGCCCCGCGCGTGGGAAAGTGATCCCTCCGACCATCTTCCAGGGACCAACCGGAATAGGGGTGATGGAAGGGGTTACCCAGGGAGCCTTGCTGCAGAACCAGCAGCTGGTTTTTTGGGCAGAAGGGCGGGGGACCAGGCGC
The DNA here is from genome assembly GCF_013368585.1 of Megalops cyprinoides. NCBI lineage: Eukaryota > Metazoa > Chordata > Actinopteri > Elopiformes > Megalopidae > Megalops > Megalops cyprinoides. The sequence continues at coordinate 23,820,428 of NC_050600.1, forward strand.
CCCTTTGTAGCCCCCCCCCACCCATCTGTTGCCACGTGACGGGGACGCACAGGTCACAAGATGGCATGAAGGCTACGTGAGTGGACACAGAGTCGTTGTGGCAACAGTCTTGACATAATGAGACCTGACTGCTCTGGCCTGGTTACCTCCCCTGTTATTCCTGGCCATTTATGCAGATCAGTGTGGCCGGTGTGCTGTCTGCCTTCTGCCTTCCTTAAAAGTCCTCACATGGTTGTACACAAAAACAAAGAAAATTGTTTTCATTACAACTTTATGCTATTGGTCGTATAGGTAGCCCATTCATGCAGAGGCCAGCTGGTGTGTGCGTGTGAGTGTGTGCATGTGTGCGTCTGTGCGCGTGTGCATGTGTTTGCGCATGCGTGTGTATGTGTGTGTGTGTGTGTGTGTGCGTGCATGTGTGTGTGTGCGGGTTTGCGTGTGTGTACGCATGTGTGTGTGTGCGGGTTTGCATGTGTGAGTATGTGCATGTCTGTATGCGTGTGTGTGTGTGTGTGTGTGTGTGTGTGTGTGTGTGCATGTTGCATAAACTCAGTGTTGGTCCGTGCCTTTCTGACGAGGAGCGACGGAATGCGAGCAGATGCTGGAATCACGGTTCAAAGAGCAACACGGATTTGCTTTTTCGAATCGTCGGTCACACAGCCAAGATGGGGGCTGAAGCAGCCCCCCATGTGACCCTGGAAACAGAGCGGCGGGATCGTCCCCAGCGACGCTCTGACCCACCTGCCATAAATGATTCGAACCCTTTACTTTGCGACGGGTAGATTAAGGCCAATGAAATATGCATGGGCATCAATGGGGACCACCATGGGGAGCCCTGATTGGCTGGCAGGTCAAAGATGGGGGGGGGGGGGTTCAGTCCGTCATTGGCTTGTTTAAGAGTAAAGGAATGACAGACAGAATAGGCAAGGAAGATTCTGCCAGAGAAGCATAGGGCTAGAGTGAGGGAGGGAATGAAAGAGAAACGTTTAGTTATAGAAGGAGACAGGAAGATTGAAAGAGGAGTTTTTGGAAGGAGAAAGATGGAGGGATGAGGAATGAAATAAAATATTCCAATAGAGATAGAGAAATGGGATGAATGTTCTGATGGAGAGAGAGTGAGTGGGGGAATAAAAGCGGAAGATTCAGTAGGAGCTGGGGGTTGGGGTGCTTTGGGAAACACTGGACGAGTCTGGCATTGTCCTTTCTCTGCTGGTGCGTCCAGGCAGCCTTCTTCACGGTCTGGTGGGCAGACAAATCAAACAGTGGCAGAGATCACCTCCTGGTCCACTGAAGGGGAAATGAATGATGAAGCTTCTGTATTTCCCAAGATAAGGGTCGCAAACCTACACGCCACTGGCTGCAGCAGCAGCTTCACTTCCTGGGGCCAGGATATCGTTCTGTCACATGGGGTCCCAAAGACTCGCACACACACAGACACACACACAGAAATACACTGACACACACACACGTACACACACACACACGCACACACACACACACACACACACACACACAACATAAAAATAAGAAATTGCATCAATATTGAGGAGCTTCTGATTATGTTATTATTGTTATTGTTTTGGGGATAGCTAAAAGTAAAATGTTACATAACGTACAATTGCCATTAATAATAATGGGTGTGACTAGTAGTTTACCATGTCATTTTAACTAGATATTTGAGTTAAACTTGAAACATTTGGGAAAAACTCACTGCATACTTTAAGAGAACCCCAGGGAAAGTGTTCAGATGGATGCGCTAAGAACAGTCAGTGAGTGGCCCTTTAAAGACTAATTTAGAACTTTATACGTCCAACAAAACCTTTCCACAGTCTTTACAAAGGCAACCCATACAGAGTACCTGTAACTCTCCTTTAAATACGCAAATGCGGCGCTGTGTGGTAACTCTTCCTGTCCAATTCGTTTTCTTTAGTAGAATATGACAATTCAATGCGCATTTTTAAAAATTTCAGCTGCAATACTCCAGTGTACCCTACGGTTTTGCTCAACAATACTCAGTGGCCCCTTACATCTACATTTGTTTATGCCCACACTTATCTGGCCCAGGGTGACATTATAAAATCCTTCACTGAGGGGGACACAAAAAAATGATTGAAAGTAATCTTTGGAGGAGATTGGTCTCTAGGCCTCAGTTATCACGGTTCCACAGCCCAGACTGATCATCAGCCTTCATTAGCGCTTCCATTAAAATTTAATTACCAACCACCGTTTCCATTCTCTCGCGTTTAGGGTGTGCACATCAGAGGTACCGCATAGCAGGGCTGGAGAAGAAATAAACAGCTGACTTGCAGTATTATCTTTCTTTTCATTACTGTCTCGGGCTGAGTTCCGCAAGTCGTCAGAAAAGTCATCCTAACACATATGTGTGCACAGCTGCACAGCAGTTTTATTTTTCAGTATTTATGGGAAGTATTTACGTGCATGCAGTCATATTTCATATCTTCTCAACATGCGGTCTTGACGTCGTGCAGCAGTGCTAAGAATAGAACCTCGCATGGTAAAGAATATGCTATGTGTTATGAATTCATGACGGGGTGGCCGTTTTCATGTTGCAACGCACGCCGGTTCTCCTCCTCGGAGATGAGAGGGTTCCCGCGCTCCTCACTAATAAATCAGAAGGGTCCTGCTGCCAGAGCCGCGCGGCCAGCGTCTGATCTCAGATCAGGTGATCAAGGCAAGTCAGGAACCATGCGTCCAGTCCTGCTGATCCTGGATCTTCCGGTGCGATGTGACTTCCCAAAGGGTTGCGACAGAACATAACTTAATTCTCACTGTATCCAGGAGACCCTCTGAACATGTTCAGTGTGTGTGTGTGTGTGTGTGTGTGTGGGAAGGGGGGGGGGGGGGGGCATTCGTACATAAAGCGGCTGGTGTGAAGGTGTAACTCCAGACATGAAAATCCAAGCCGAGCCGACCCTGTACCTGTATTGTCAAATGCAAGAAAGCCTCTGCAGAACTGGTGTAGCGTAGAGTAGCATTTATCACTGTGGGTGGATCAGTATTATCACAGGCTTTTTTCCTCCAACCTAAACAGCTGATCTTACTGATGGCTGTGGCATAAAACAGGTCAACAGGCAAAAGCATGCCACCACATCACCTAGCTGAACGGCAGGCCATTAGTTTCAAACCCCCGGGGCACTGAACCCATAACCTCCTGCTGTCACAGCAGACACACTGGCAACAGGGTGACAAAATGTTAAGTTAACAATCATCAGGGCTCACCATTTACTGTGCTGCTATTCAGTTCGGTCATTCTTACAGAATGAATTAAATTGTATGCTACTGAATGTCCTCTTCATGTATAAACACTTTCCTATGAGATGAGGGAAGGTGCTGCTGAATCTTCACATACTGCCCTTACTCTTTCTCTGACGATTAACCCTTTCACTAACCATGATTCTTAGAGAGGCTGGTGATCACTCTTCCTATTTGCATTATCATTGACTTGGCAGGATTTAGATGGTTGTGGTATAGGTTGTTTTCTCTTAATATTTTGTCCTGCTTTACTGGCAGAGATTATACTGCTCAAGGGGCTCAATTTATTTAACCCATCCAAACTTTTGATTAAACATTGTTTAAAGCGTGACCCCCAGTTATGAAGGTCTCTTTGGACGTTAGGCACGCTTAATCAAAAATTACAAGTAGCACAAATTACATTTGTATTCAGTTCAGTAACTTATATGAAATCAGTCCAGCCTTGATTAACATTTGCGCTTTGTTGGCTGGTCATAAGTTTGAAGCAGCTGAGGTGTTAAATTAATATTTCTGCTTTAATTAAAATCGCTCCATAATAGTGGGTAATTTTAGGCCAAAGGTTCTAAAATTAATTACTGAGTGTGGCTTGTCTTGGCAAAATGAGCATGAGGTTATTTACTTTTTGTGTCCAAAGTGATGATGTAAGTGTCAGAAGTGTACTCATGTAAAAAGTAAAGAAAACTTACATTCCTTTCAAAATGTCTCAGTAAAGTTATTTGTGTAGTTTTTTTTAAATGTTGCTGTGAAGTCACTTTTTTATTCTTTGCTAAAAATTATTTTCTGTTGTAGCTAATATGACAAGCTACTAACATGTTTGTGCATATACAGTCCTAATAAAAGTACAGGGGTAAGTTTGTCTAACTTTTTCCTGTTATACCAGGTTTTTACAACAGGAATTTGAAGCTGAGGAATTCAAAGATATAGAATTAATACCACCTAAGAATGCAAGAAGGTCTGATGACAAAAACAAGCCATTCAATTCTATGCTCTGTTCTATGCAAATCTATGGCCATCATTTTGCCCACAATCTAGAAAGCCTTGTCATTTTTCCCCATGATCTAGAGTCTCATCACTTTGCCTATAGTCTCTGGTATTCTTAGCACTAACAAAGCACTAGGAAAACAAGGGTCACCTCAAATTTTCCTAAATGAAATTTTTTTTGATGGTTATGTTCAAACTAATGACGTTTTTTGCAGTCATGCCTGTTGGTCTTGGTAAAAGGGTAGTGAGCACTTTTCCAAAAAGTAGTTTTCCAAAAAGCAATCCAAATGACAATTGCCAACAATGCTGTTCCTCACAGTCAGATGGAAAGTTTCATTGGCACAGGCCTCAGACAGTTAGTATGTTTGCCTACAACATGCACATCGAGGGGAGACCTCAAAACAGAGTTTGTTTTCCCCTCTGATGCACGGTGTTTCTTAACAAGCGTGAAATATTATCATTTGGTAACTCAGATGAATTCACACACTCGCACAGGTATTTTGCAACTCGCATTCATAATCTCCACAATTTTGACAGGCGAACGGTAATTATTTCTGTTAATGAAAGCAGGTGTCATGCTCACAAATTAAAGTCGAGCACCCCACAGCGGGAACAGACAATTGTGGAATATTTTTTTTTTGTCACCAAGCTATTAAATCTGAGAGCGCAAGCGAGCAGAGTGTAATTAAAACTGAAGACACACACAGCCCTACCGCAGATTAGAGTTCAAACTCGGCTCGAGATCGGCCGAGATAAGTCCGCATGAGGTGCTGGAACCAGTGACAGTGTTGCCACACCACCATTCTTTCGCCATGACGGAGGTGGCTGAATTGGGTGGCTGATGAAAATTGTGTCAGTTTACTGGAGAGAACCATCCAGATGCTGTGAGGGAATCAGAGGGGTTGTGTGTGTATGTGTGTGTGTGTGTGTGTGTGGTGTGTGGGGGGGGGGGGGGTGCTGTACAAAAAAACATCCAAGCTGTTGCACACACAGCTATCTTGACATACACACAGTGCGAAAAAAAATTATTGCTCATCTGAACATAATGTTAGGCTGTATTTCCAGGTAGTGTGGATTGTGGGGCAGAAAAGCTAAGGAATCCCTGAGTGAACACACTCGAAGCAGTAAAGCATGATTCTCTTAACGCATTCAGAACTTTCATGTTGTCCAGAGACTGAGGATTTTAAGTCTTTTTTTTTTTTTTTTTAATCACCTCAGTACTGTTTTCATGGGTAGGTTCTGCAGATACTGAAGCAGGATGTAGTGCAATCCGCATTTTAAACAAATGAGCCACCGGTTTTGCTGATTAAATATTGGGGTGACTGTTGGAGGCCGGAGCGCTGCAAATAGGAGGTAGAGGAATTAACATTTATTTTTGGTTTTAAGAGGCTCTGATCTCTTCACTGTAATCCAATTATTTAATGTAACCCCGATCTCTTTGTTTTAATTAAACTTGCTTAATGAAGTGCACAGTGGTAATGCTACCGCTTTAGACACGACTCACTAATAAGGAATGCACTGGCGAGGAGAGATCCTTAATAGAAATCTGCAGGCGTATTAATCAAAAAGCGTGGGGTCAGAGCCGTCATCAGTTTAAAGGTAGGCTCTCTGCCACCCCTATTTGTCATTCACCAGCTGCCGCTGGTAGCAGTCGCACCAATTAGTGTCATACCGTTGCCAATTTAAGGAAGCGACATCTTTCCACATCGCAGTGATGTCATCGCACTGTGGCATGTCCTAACTCCTCCCATCACCCCTCTCTCTCCCCACCCCACTTGTCGTGATAAAACCATGAAATACTGATCTGTAAATGTATCACTCAGAGAAATCCACTTTGTAAAATATACAGTGAGGAGAAAGCAGCTTAGATTTCAGGATCTTAGGCTGGATTGGTTGATAAGCCACAATTTAGGCCTTTGGATTGGTTGAAAAAGGCAAAATTCTAGGCCTCTGAATTGGATAAAAAGAGAATTTTTGGCCTTTGTTTGTCAGATCCATTCCTCAAAGTAGACTACACACACAAAGTCTGCAGGGGCCATTACATTTTCCAAGCTATGCTGTTTTCCAAGCCTCTGTTCAACCAATACCGTTCATCTCAGTTGCCTTTTCCTGTGCTTCATGCACTATAGCCAGCACCTGTAATCAATGCTGCTCTCCTGCCCACCACAATTACAACAGCAATATCACTTGAATTATGGTGTCGGAAACACATTGTGAATTTTACATTGATTCCAACATGGGGTTATGTTTTCTTTTTCTATTTTTACAACCACAGTATCCCTTTGTTTAAAGTGAAAGACAGCTATACAGAAAAAAAAAAATCATCATATCCGGGCCCTTTAGCTACTGCTCTCCAAAGTCACGGCTACGGTTTCCCCTCCACTGTTGCATCCACAGCGACCTCGCGGCCATTTGTCATGCGCTAACTGCCTCTCATTTCTCCGTGAAGCTGCAGCGCCCGCTGACACGCCACCATTGTCATCTGTTCCATGGCCTCCGGGGGCCTCTTCCGAACCCGGCTGACGCAGAGGTTCAAAAATGCGGAGGGAGTATTTCTCACACGGGTGCTTTAAATCTCCTCATTTTGGGAGAACCCATCTGGTGGCGCAGAGCTAATTCACCCGCCTATCTTTACAGCACAGGCTCAAGGACAGCCATAACTGAAGCCATGGAAACACCACAGCACTGTTCTCCACTTATTTTTTTATGGGGTCCTATAGCTCTTCTGATGAGATTGATTGATTGTATTTGATTGGTTAAAGGATGGCACCCATCATTGTGAGCGTAACATGTAGCAATGCAATTCCTGAGGGCCATCTCAGGCAGGCTTCATCTCAAAAGAGCCTGGTTGACTGTAACAGTCTTTTCACCCTTTAAATGACAGACAAAATTAAACTTCCCTTTTCATATTTTGACAAGGTTTTTTTACAAAGCAGATAATGTAGATGCAAAAAAAATCATATTAATTTCTATAAAAATTTTGATGATTTCAATCCAGTTGCGTTTTTATTTTCAGCCATACGGATACATTTGCATGCGTGACCATTGCCACATTTCTCTGTTCCTGTTTGTAATTTGTCACAGGAAGTATAACTGCAACAGCTGCACAGGAGTACATTGTGAATTTCACTCCCTTTTAACCGTGGTTTTGTTATTGCGGCAATTTATTCCTTTCATGTTTGGAGCTGATTGAGTGCTTTTGTCATGGCTGAGGAGTCGATAAAGGCATGCCTACATTTCCCAGGGTGCCATTAAACATGATACAGACTCACCCTTGATCAATACGGCTGCCAGGCAGACCAATTAATTATTAACTTCAGAATAACAATGGCCCGCTCAATGCGCTGAGAGTGTCGCTGTTTTTCTTTCAGTTTGTTTCTTCATTGTGGCTCCTGAAACCCTTGGAGCCCACCTCATTTTGTTTATTAAACCTCACATAATTACAGCAGCAGTTTAAAAACAAATAACCAGTGGCATTAATACATGACTGACTCATTGGGCCTTCAGTAAGCAACCGGTGTATCATGGGTGTTAGTTGGGTAAGAAAAGGATTCCTGACTGCAACAAATTCAAATCTGAAGGAATAAATAAATACGTTTTCAGATATTTTTTGAGAACCTTACATTACTTATGCATTCTTGTTCACACTGGTAAAACAACAGAAAGAAAATTTCAAGTGCCTCCTCAGGTTAACTTTACACACATTTGCCCACGTGCAAATATTAATAGCATCCATATCAAACACCATCCATGTTAATTTTTTTTGTTTTGTTTTTTAGCTGATGATATTAAGATCTTTTATTAATAAATTGTCATTTGTAATAGTATGAGTTGTATTACTAATTATTTAATATATAACGTCATCTGTTTGGTTAGCAGATGCTCTCATTTATGGCAGATCACATACTGTATATTTTGCATATTATCCATTGATACATCTGCATATTCATTGAATCAGCTCAGGTCCAGTGCCTTCTGCAAGGCTTGAACAGCTGTACCCCATGTGAATGCGTTAAACCTAAAATTTTCCGCAACCTTGACCATAAACCTCCTTGTCCACAATACCACACATCAGGATCTTCAGCCTTGTCAACCATTCAGTCGTGCATTTCAGTTGATAACTTGCTTCGTATACACTGTTATTCAGAGCGACTTACATAGTTTCTTACTTGATTTCCATTTACACAGCTGTATATGATGACTGAGGTAATTCAGGTGAAGTACCTTCTCCAGGGGCAAAAAAGCACTGGTCCATCTGGAAATCAAACCAGCTACCTGTCTTCAGTGCAATTTATACCGGTTTTCAATGCAAATTACACCTGTTTTCAATGCAATTTAAATTAAGGCAATACGTATCTCATCATACAGTTCCACAGTCAAACCTTAGCCCAATGACCTCCAATGAAAACCCAACAGTCATACGTGGTGGTTTGGTGTTCCTTGCTTTCCAGCATTTCTTTCATTGTTCTGAGGTATCTGCTAGTCCACTGCTGTACTTGTGGACCTCAAGGCAGAAGTCCAATGGAGAATGGTCAGTTTAAGATGCATGAGATTTTAAACATTGATGAAATAAACGATGGAGTCATTTTAATTTGGCCTGGGGCCTAAGGACCCCCTGTAGCTGGGGTGCTGTGGGCTGCACTTTTCTGAATCACATGACGTGTCACAGAGGTGGCCATGAATGCTCATGTCCAGGTCCCTCTTCCCTGATGCCTGACCCCCTCCCCCAAACACAGGCATGCACACACATACAGTACATGTTCTCAGGTACTTTCAATCTCCCAGAGTGGTCTAATAATGGGCTGAACTCCTTGCAATCAGCGGCACACTTTTAATCCCGATGAGGAGACACAGTGTGCCGGTCACCACCGTTTATCATTCTGTGCATTCAGTGCAAAGTCTCATAAAGTCATTTATAGAATTCCTCCTTTATGAGAAGGGGTTGCTTGTGATGTTAATAAATCTGCTCTGTGCGGCTGTTTAAAGGCCCACAGAGACCACAGAGGCTGGCTCTACTCTTTCTTCTCACTGTGAATCTGCTCCTCTCTCATCTCCTCAGATGCAGTGACTTCTCAAAGACATGTGTCCATCTGCAGTGGATTGTTTTACAATGGCCCATTGAAGCACGGAGGTGCCCCCTCAGCCCATTGCTGCTTCTGCTGTGTAATAAGCAGAAGGTAGTGATGTGTATGGTGTATCTCACCTAGGGGGGTAGAATCAACAGTCCTCAGGTTGATGGTCAGGTTGACCACTCTAACAACAGGGCCACTGAACTAGTTGCATATTAAAGTTGTCTACAGAAATGTATTGCTGGGTTCTAACTAGTCTCTGAACTTCCTCCTCGGCCATATTCAATTGTGGACCATCACGTGACTGCACCCTGGAGGAGTTTTAAAACATAGAGTGAATTTTTTGCTTTGCTTTTTCAATTATTGGAAGTCGCAACATGACTTTTCCCTGAGAGGATCATGGAGGGTCTAAACAGGCTGCCTCAAATGAATACAGTGCTTTCAGTCAATTCCTCTCTGGTTAACCTAGAGCTATTATCAAGTATTTGTTATTGATTATTTCTTTGTCTTTTTGTGCAATGCAGTGGCTAAAGGTTTTATACTGTGAATCTGAATGGCATGGCCTTTAAAAACCTCATTGAGTCACCATTTTTAAATGCAACCACAGGCTGTGGGACACAAATTTCACACAGATTTGTATATAAAAAAAAAAAACACAAAGTTCCTCTGTCTCATATACTATAGTGCTTATTTTGTCTTTTTTATGTGCGATAGATTTCTGACACATTCATAATTAGTGGAATTATTTCAGCAGTAAACTGAAATCATTATGTAAAAGCTCTCCCTCATGTTGTGTGTGGAAGATTGCGGCATGGCGCCTGAATCACTAATTGCTTTCTGTGGGAGCAAAACAAAACAAAACAAAAAAAAAACACAGCAATTTGATGGAAATCACACACTACAACATCAGCGGTGGAAAAAGAAGCTGAGCCCCAGAAAGCGTTGCGAGCACCAAGCACAAAGTTTTAATGAATTTAGCTGTCGGTTCTGCCCGCCGGATCGGAATGAGCCAGGTAAATATATATTAATCTCTTGCCCACGTCTTTCTAAATCTGTCCCCTCCAACCGAATTATGCTGCCGAGCCGCAATTCCTCAGGCAGCATAAAACATTTTTTCTCCCACCTACATCCCCCTCTTTCTGCACTTGCACCCAGCGTTAGGGCTTCGCTAACACTTTTACGTTAAACACCCCTCTGGCTGATGATCTTAATTTAATCTCTGTGGGTCTGGGCTGTTATAAACAAGGACGTTTTTTTCTAATGGCTTCAGGTTTTCTGCGCAGAAGCCGGGCAGCGATGTTAAACTGCAAGGTACGACCGTTCTGCCGGAGGTAATGCAGGAGTGCCCTTGACGGCCTCTTACTCGCTGTGAAATTGCTCATATTAGATTATTCCTTCGGAAATGCAATGATGCACATATTGTTTCTCCCTCCAATGCGCTAAGGAATTTGAGTGATGGAATTGGTGTGGGGAAAGTGAGCAATAATATCTCCAGAAGCTTAAGCTGCCTAACCAGAGAAGAGTTAGCTGTAGGTATGGGGTGTATAACAAAGAATATCAGTCGCATTTTACTGGGGGAGGCTTGCGTTGTGATGGTGTTACTGTCCCACTACAGCACTTTGTCCAAACAATATTGGTGAGCATAGTATGTCTAAATATTGTGGTTGTGAACTTCTTTTTAAAAATGTACCATAGTATGTATGATTTTGTAAATACAGCATAAACTGCATCAAAGGTTTCATTTCATATATTCATCACTTCTGACGTCTGAGTCAGCAGGCACTCATCTGGAGTGCAGGCTGAGACCTATGGTCCAGGTTCAAAACTGGCCATATCATTTGCAGAAAGTGATTTGGAGCCCCATTGGCACAAATTGGCTTTGTTTCCCTGGAGTCAGGAGTTAAGTTTACCCAGGTTTCCTTGTCTCACCACATTGGGACACCCTGTAATTTCAGATGATCAGATGATGTCAGTGGAGACGCATATATCCTGTAACCGCTATCCACTGTAGTGCACTATGGGACTTCTAGTCCAAAAATAGCTATTGTATTGTGTGTGGTTGTATCAGAGTTCTGATACAACCACTGTTTCACTCCAGCACTCCTGTATATCTACAGAGTTTGTTTTGTGAGCAAGACTAATATGCAATTGGTTTTCCAAAAAGAATTGTATAAAGGAGGGACAGCTTACTGCATATAAACTCAATATTGCATACAGGCTTGTTTAATGCACAGACTTAAGTGATGCCACTCAGATGTCACCAAAGGCATTGTCATCTTGTTTCATTTCAATAAAAAACTATATATTATTAAACAGCTTGGCTCTTTGCCTGCCTCCCAGTATACCTTTGTTGTGCCCCCATGAGAATATCCCTGGCATACACAGAGAACCACTCTTGAGAATTGGAGTCTTGTACAGAAGGGCTCAAGCTACTGACATCTGCCTCTGTTTTTGCCTAACAGAACAGAATTTACTGTTTCGTATTCAGGACACTTGCATGTATTACATAAAAGTGTGCTTGCGAGTGTGTGTGTTTGTGCATGTGTTTGAGAGAGCGAGAGCTAATTAGAGGAGGGGAAGGGTGAGTAAATATTGGGAGGCCATCACAGATTCCAACCGAGTGCAACACAGCTGTGAGCCTATCATCCCTGTCACAATGTGAGGGACACACGGAGCTAGGAGAGTGACTTTCCTGATTACATCATCACCTAGATGGTGTGAAAGAGGTGGGGACACAGTAGGGGGGAGGGGTCTGCCCAAACACATAATCACCCAGACACTGTGAAAGAGTTGGGGACATAGTAGGGGGCGGGGCCTTTCTGATTACGTAATCACCCAGAGACTGTGAAAGAGGTGGGGATATAGGAGGGGGCAGGGTCTTCTGATTGCATTATTTTGCATCTGATTATTTTGCATTGAAAGTGCAGAAGGGACTAAGGGGGAGTTTCCCAATGATGACATCATCACTCTGAGAGGGGACAGACTAAAAGGACTCATCTGAATGCACACTGTATTAAACAGTGCTGAGCAGCCACCAAAAAGTGTGAACACTCACTGAACACTCTCAGCCCTACGCCTGTGACCCTTTTTATCTTCAATTTGTATAGCGCAATGTAATGTCTCAGCCTGACTGTAAACAGACCATATGGTTGAGAAAGGAAGAAGTAAAGAGCGAAAGGCAATGTTATGAGTGCACCACTTTAAAAAGGCATGATGTGCGTTAGTGACTTGCTAGTTTGTTTTTTGGTCACCTCATGAATTGAAAGCGTGCAGCATCACCACAGGTTGCAAAGAGTATCCTGTATTGTATGTTGCTGCATTAAAATATCTTTCATCCTTGCTCTTTATCACTATCATGACAGTTCTTTTTAAACACTCAAGTTACAATTCTACTGATTTTCAAATTTAATAACATATTAGACTAGATGTGTTGGTACCTCAATTCCAGTGAATTTTTTCTGCATCCTGCATACAACAAAGATAAGATGGCTGACATAGTTTGAGAAGGGCATAAATTGTTCAGCTCTCTTTCTCTCCATTTGTCTCTTTTTCACCTTTTGGAGGTGTCACGCGTCGCTGTGACTCGATGCTCCCCTCCTTAGACCGCATGTCACTACATGTCCCCATGCCCCCTGCAGGGTTCCTCCATTCGCCGTGTCATTGAGAGTGCCGTGCCTCCAGGCCCGGGGGAGAGGTAGAACGTCACCCAGAGCACCACGGGGTGTCTGGGACAGCCTGTCACCTCACGCCTCACGCACTGCCACAATGCCCGCTCTTGAGTTGTCGTCTGCCGAGAGGTCTCGGAGATTGCCTTCCGGCCGAGGTTGTTTCTCGCGCGCATTTTCCCGCAAGCGGATTAGTGACGCATGTCGTTTTAACGTTGCAAAAACTGCCGCAGCTGCTCAGAACAAGAGCAAGAATGCTTCTGTCTGACTGATCACCAAGACTTCTGAATAGCATTTAGCCCTCAAGCAATGAGCAGAGCTTTACACATCAGAGGATATGAAGAATAACGATGCACATATGCAACGTCGCCTCAGTACCTAGGCATCTAAATCATTCATTATTTGCTGTTATGTTGTTACATGAATCGTAAAAATACAACCTTCATCTCGCGTTGGACAAATGAGGAATAGACACAAGAGGACCAGCGTTAACATCAATAATCTGTCCAATGAGAGCGTGTGTATATGAATTTTAAATGAAGAAGGACAGAATCTATGTGATATTCTTTCTGACAATGTGTGCTCATAGCTCATAGATGAAGCGTGAACACATGATGCTCTTACGTGAATTCCTCTACATTTTCAGCTTTGGCAACCCTTATGGTGACCCAAAGGGTGTCTGGACTTAAGTTATTGGTTGCTACAAACAGTTTTCATATAAATTTTGGTATGTTCAAATAATCCAATAACCACACCATGGGAATGTACATTTCACATTCAACTCTCACTGTTTTCCTTAAACTCTGAAATGGAATCTAGGTAATGCAACACACTGAACTAAACTGTATTTTAAAGTATATCTCTTAATGTATAAACAAAAGCAGTTAACAAGGATTTCCACTCTGTGATGTACAATATGTTATGATATTACTGGAGACATAAACCTGGCTACATCCCTGAATTCTCATATGCGTGGGCTTCACAATGGCTAGTCCATAACCCCCACCTGAATTTACTATTGTTCAAATGTTGGTTTGCACACCACATCTCCAACTTCTCTAACTGTAGCTCGTGTTACAGACTGAAGGTAGCACAAGCTGCGTGTGTGTGTGTGTCAGGGGTTGCCAGAGCAAACCGTTTCCTGCGGCGGAAAGGCAACCTTGGAGCAAATTGATGCGTGAGGATTTGATTTATTGGAAATCCGAATGTTCCTTGCCTTTAATGCATCCTTCATCACCCTCATGAATATAGGCACAAGTGGATGGTCTAATGTTGTCTCTACGGTCTGTCTCCTAAGACTGTTGTTCAGTGTCAAAATACTGCAAAAATACTTAAACACACTGCTTCACTGGGGAGATTGTTTTTTCCTCGCGTGAGTTCCTGTTTTCCATATCTATGCTTGTTTGCCTTAAATTGACAGCCATTTCAAAACATAGCCTACACACACTGAGATAAAGTTGTTCATCAATTTAAACCAATCACCCTTGGGTGTAGAGTACTAAGCCATGCGTCTTCCCATTGTGTTCTATCATTATATTGTGTATTAAGATTTAGGCACGCATTGATCTAATCACGTGTTCTCTCCTTACCTTGAAACATAGTCAAGCTTTATTTTAATATTTTCACTGGGTACTGTAATGTGTACACATGTGACGTTGTATACAAATTGAAAAAATGCAATACCTATTGCTCCTCAAAGTTGGGGGTTAGAGGCCTCCATTGAGCCTCAGTGGAGTTCATGTTGTCCTTAACTTTGAGGAGCATTCTTAAGTGTGTTTTTTTTTTCTTGATACTTACACAAATCATGAGCTGAGTGTTACAAAATGGTGCTATAGTGTGTTCATGAGTGCAGCTGTCATCTGTGTCACTTGGATGTGTATAAGTCATGTTTCACAACAAGCTATCCTACTTTTTTATTATTTCAAATAAGATGTATCAATCATGCCTTTATATTATTTTATAATATGTAATCTTTTATTTATTTTTTATTTATTCTTTTTTATTCCCACATTCTAAAAAAGAAGGAAACTAATATGTTAACAACCCAATTTTCCTTGAAATCCACACCTTATTGATTTCCAGGCATAGCAGAGGTTGAAAGCTTTATAGTGGATTAAATCGCTACATTAATTTATACAATACAAATCTCTCTAAGGGCTTTGCAGCATAAATACAACAATAGCATGTGACATCACCAAATAAGATTAAGGCGCTATCCCTCCAGCCCTTCGTCTATTCATACGGGAGGGGAGACTGTAAGATTCATAGCCCCAGTGTCCAGCAGTACGCACAGATAAGTCGAGCCGCTGAGCCAAGACCTTGAAACCGTGCCATCTCTTTGCTTCATCAATATTGAAAACCAGATTAAGATGTTTTAGCCCAATAAGGCAGCTCTCTGATGAACTATCCCGGTATGCGTATTGATGTGTGGCGGGCCCTTCAGAAGCACAGAGTAATGGAGGTGCAGTCGGGGGGGGGGGGGGGCTAAATGGGCCTGTCAATCCACCCCCACCTCCCCCCCACCTCTCCGGAATCTAATTTGAACCCGTCAGTAATGGAGGAAACGATATGTACGGTGCGTTATCCAAGCCAGAGAGCGGGAACGCTGCCATACTGTTCTGTACTCTCCGCTGCATGCAAAACACGGCCGTGGTTTGGTTCCCAGGGTAGTCACCTAAAGAATGTGACGGAATGTCTCCCTCCCTCAATCCCTGGCTGTTTCATTGTTTCCCCAGACCTCCTGTTTTATCCTACTGGTTCTCCTCACTTTTTGCATTGCTTTGTCAGTGACTTTGTCTCTGCCACTGTTTCTCCTCATCTCTCTCTTTTTGTCATGCTCTTTGTTTGACACTTTGACACACGCTGTTTTTCTCTCTTTGTTTCTCAATGAACCTCTCTTTTTCTCTCGCACTCTAAAATTCATTGGTTTATCGGCATGACCCTAAAATATGGTATCAATTATAATATCATAAAGGGGTTTTATAATATCTACCCAGACCTTCAGACTCAGTCCCTCTCCCAGAAGGAGATTTTATTGCAGACATCAAATTGAGGCACGAGGTTCATAAATCTCACCTTTCTTTCTCTTTAGTGGTCACACGAAGTTTGTACGTTTACAAAATTTGTCTTGCTTCCTAAATTTTGAGGTATTTTGCTAATTTAGTTTTGTTGTGGCTCAACAGCATTCAAGTTTGTTTTGTTTGGTTCTCAGTGTTTCTTGTATATCTCAAAACATCTGTCAAGGTAAGGTCAATTTTGGTTATACATTGTTTTGTTATTAAAGTTTTCTCTCTGAATTTTCCCCTTTTTTCAACCAACTTTTAGTAGCCACTAATTATGCATTTAGGCATATAGCCACACCGAAAACAATTGACCTCAAGAGGGAGCGCTGGGCAGAATGTGGCCGATGCACATACATGCCTACCACAACTATTTTTCACACTACCGTTGCCAAAACACACCAAGGGGCAAACACCATGAGAGGCTAGGTGCATCCTCCTGATGCTATCCCAGAGTGTCAGTGTCAGAGGGACAAGATGACCCTGGCCAGCCTATCCACCCCTATCTTTCAAAGCAGCCAGTTTTGAAATTGCCTGCTGTAGAAACTTTTACTGTCTTAGACACTCTGGAGCCCATTTTGTTATCGATTTTGACTTGAGGTCCACTGGGTTCTCTACAGGTGTTGTGGATTGCATTTCTATGAACCTGTAGAATGTTCCTAGATGATTCTGAACACGTTATGGTGAATGTCAATGTGTTAAGTTATTGTGATTCTCCTTCCATGGAGGTGGAGGAGAGTTTTTAACCCCTGAATTGAAAACTTACTAATTTTTTTTAAGTTTAATTGGTATTTTGCTTTCACAAGACTGGGTTTTATGGCAAACAAAATCTTATATGCCTTTTCTTTCAGAGCATGTATGGCCAGTTGAACCTCCCTGAGCTCCTGGTCTGCAGCCTATGGCTATGGTTAACTTAGGTAGCGTTGCTGTAACATGTAACGTATGGTAAAGGGACCCCTGATCAGGATTTCTTCTGGAATTTCCCAATTCCATTCTTGTTCAGATTGACTGTCTGTGTCCATTTCTGACAGTAATGTTCCAGAGAGAGCTTCTGCTGCAACTCACAGGGCACAGCAGGGCCAGGACATCCACATGGAACAGGAATTTTATTACAGACCAGAGGCTCCAGCATCGGTGCCAGTCGAATAATGTAGACACAGACCAATGCTACACTCCAGTTTCCAGTTAACTTTTAACACTCCACACCCCATGAGTAAAGAATCAATGTTCTTGCCTAATTTAACTCAAAGGTTGTTTCTAGTGTAAATTGAAATTGCAGTCTCATGTACTAAGTGGTGTACTCCCTACACCACTTAGCGTAATTTTGAATAATATTCATTTCTCTCATTACACTCTCTCTCTCTCTCTCTCTCTCTCTCTCTCTCTCTCTCTGTCTGTCTGTCTTTCCTTCCCTCTTTCTTTCATCAGAGATGATATTGCTTCCTGTCAGACTCTGACGCATTAATTGTAGATGATTGCTCCATGTCTGGTTAGCACTTTGTTTCAGGAGGGAGATGGGAGAGGGGAAGATTTATTTAGCCCTTCTTGAGGAGAAGACATTTGATTACCACAAAAGCAAGTAAGACATCTTTAAGATGTCTGTGTAGTGTTACTATTGTATCAAAGCATCAAAGCATGTTTCCCCAGGATGAAAACTTCATGTAACTATAAAATGCACATTTTGAAGGGTTGCAAACATAGTGTATTGTAAAGGAAATACGTGGTTAATAGTTTAATCATGATTTCCACCGGTTAGGAATGAATCCATAATTTTCTTACATTAATCGCACAGTGAGTAGGAGTGCCAAATAGTCACAATTTGGCTATCTGAGTGCATTAAAATGAGGAGTTTTAACGATGAGCTGTTTTATTATGAGATTACTTCAAAATGTGGGCATGTATACACAAAGGTAATGCTTTCACCATGCTAAAACAGAGCTGAGAGATAATGCTTTATCTATCTCTCTGATGGAAAATAACTGAATCCACATGTTTCTGCATCAGCCAAAGAAGAAATTCATGTGTCAGGTAAGTTAGAAACTTTAAGCACATTAGATATGTCACTGTATGTGAAAGCTGTTTAACAACGGCTATTTTTTGTGCTCCATTAAACTCATAATGGATGTGTGGGTGTTTGTGCTAAATGAATGCCTCTGACAGGTGGAAGATGTTCTTTATTAAGGCACTCCCACACTGTCTGATTCAAGAAAGAGAGAGAGTTACTGTGGTGTTGAGCTGTGATGTGTGTTAGCAGGTAGTCTTAGGAGAGGTATTTGAGGTGTGTGTGTGTGTGTGTGCGTGTGTGTGCGTGTGTGTGCGTGTGTGTGTGTGTGGGTGTGTGTGTGTCTCTGTGTGTCTCTGTAATGTGTGTATTTTAGTCTTTCAGTACATGTGAATGTGTGTGAGAGAGATCGTGATGAGCATGTCTGAGTGGAAGAGTGTGAATGTGTGTGTGCACGTTAATGTGTGTCTGGTTGTGCGAGTGCGTGAGTGTTTGTGAAAGCAAGCAAATTTCTGTTTGAGCAAGTGTGTGAGGGGGCAAGTGTGTGTGTGTGTGTGTGTGTGCGTATGTATGTGAGTATATTTGTGCATGTATATGTGTCTGTCCGTCTGTCCCACGCCCTGCTTCAAGTGTGCCAGCATGATGTCTTTGCATGTCTGTTTCTTTTGTGACAATGACTAAACAATTCTCAGGGGAATCCCTTCAACCTCTGTCAACACAATCCACACAGGGGGAGAGGACCAGACCGTGCCGCTGGGCACTGGGTCACCGCATGGCCGTGTTCGCAGTGTGAGATCGCATTAGGTGCTGTATACAGTCCAGAAGGGCTGCGACTCCTCACCTTTTCTGTTTGCTTTCATCCTGCTGTCAGCAGCTCAGCATGGTGGGACTAAAAGAAAACCGAGAGAAAGGATTTGGTTGGACGCACCGTGCATTTATGCAGTAGCCCTGCGAGGGCTATTGACGTGTCCTGAATCGCCCGCCCAAGTGCTTTTCCTTGAATTTGTTTTTGAAAAAGTATTGGTTTCCTCCAGAAGGTGCTGGTTAAAGGGGAGCTGAGTGATTTTATCCAGGGCCCCTGCAGCAAGATGGAAAAGTTTAATAAAATTTGGTTGTTAATGAAAGCTGTTATTGGTTCAGAAGCACTGGAAAATGAAAGGCCACTTTTCCTCAGCAACAGCAGCTATTTTTATGCCCTTTCACTCATTTGATTATTTATTGTAACTGTGGCCAATTATCCAGTGAACCTTTCCATTGCGAATAAAGACAGCACAATTTTCCATGTGAAAATTTAATTCATGTGTGCTTAAGAGTGGTTGTGAACATTGCAGAAAGATAAGACAAATGTGATCTTTGCAAATGATAAAGCAAATGAGCTCAGGTATTGCAGCAGAATAATCTACACCCAAGTCAGGCTCGTGTGGTTAAAACATTTGCAGCACATAAAGTGTATTCTATTTAGCTGCTGTTTAATGGTCTCTAATGGCAGCTTGTTACTACCTCCTACTCCTGCACAAAAACCGCACACATTTCCTGCTTGGGTAATATCAGTTCTTGCTGTTGTAGCAGGCAGAATTATAGTGCAAGCAAGGCAAGGCGTTTGCGTGAGCTCTCTCATGCCCACTTTATGAGATTAATATCAAAATATCAGCATCTTGGTTTTCATTTTTTGCACTGCATCAGGTGAGCGGGTGTTGTTGATGAATTAAACTATTCTTTTGTTAAGTAGCTATGTATCCATTGATCTGTTCATTCATGTCACGTTTGTTCCGTTGTACCTAGCAAGCGATGTTGTTAAAGACCGCATCTGAAGGGTTCACATTAACATAATGAACGATCTGTCAGGAGAACTGACAGAGACTTATTGAACTCAACAAACCATCAAATGTAATCACAAGGGTCTGCAGAAAGCAATGATGTGGAAAATATGGAAATCAAAAGGATTTAAAGTTTATGAAAATAAGATGTCATTATCTGTACACAAATGTACACACCATGAGTGGGATATGTAAAAGTCCTATTGTGAAAGGTCATATGGCTATATTTTGTGAATTTCACTGTGTATTCAAGTGAAATATGAAATAACTCTTTGATGTACTTTTTCTTTTGTACTTACTGGCCTCGAAGGATTTGCAGATTGCTGTTTTTGTTTTTATATTTGTTTCCACTAAAATGTAGTCGCAGAGTGTGGCTGGCAGTTCATAAGCATTGTATATACTTTTTTTATGTGTGTGTCTGTGTGTGTGTCTGTGAGCGTCTGTGTGTGTGTTTTAGGTGGGGTTGTATCCCTCTTAACTGACCAGGAGGAGCAATGTCTGATTCAGGAAACGCCAATCCCTGTCTGAGGCAGCCACGCATTCGAAAAATCAACATTTACAAGCTGAGATGGAAGACAACTTTGAATTAACTTTATACGCTGAATTAAAAAAAAAAAAAACCCTGACAGTGCACAGCCAGGGGAATGCTCTTATCAAGGCCTGCTCGGCAGCCTGTGTTCAGGCCGGTGCGACATGCTGACTGGACTAACATCTGCATGTGATTGATTCGCAGTCTGGATTGCTGTTCTTGTGGTGCGGGCACCGGCCTTGAGCATTGCTGGGCTGAGTGAAAGCGGCGTCTGGACCTGACAAGCCGTCCACCGGGCAATTTCCCCTCTCCATTTGGAGTGATTTTCCTCTGAGTTTATCCGAGTTCGCTCTGACGTGGAGCACAAATGGAAATAAAGGGCTGCACAAAGCACTTTGGGCGCTCTCTCGGGCGTGCTCCGTTCCCTCCTCTCCGTGAGGCAGCTGAGAGTGAAATGATGGCGTGAGCCATCGAGGGCCTTGCATTTTCCAACTAAGGCATTTCATTGCCTGTTGCAACCCCCTTTCGTGATTTTCTGAACCTCTGGCATTTCTGTCAGCACACAAAGGTTCGCTGCCCATTGGAATAAATGTACCCTTTGCCATGAAAATTCTTATTTCTACTATGACCGTTATAGCATCGTCATCTTCTGGGCAGGAAACATGTTGCTGGAGCTTCAGGTTCAAGTCTCCCAGATCCATTCTGTGAGCGATGCTGGCTAATAACAGCTCAAACCTGGATCGTAGATCCATACTGGGACATGATGGGACATAAGAGGCAGACCATGAACAGGTTAGCAAAGGAGCAATCATTAACCCTACTCCTCCTTCGCTACAAAAAAATGACACATTACATTATAGCTTAACAAATCCAGTCCCTGTTAATAACATGTAAAACGGTAGCGTTGGACCACCTTCTTCTCCGTGATCCAGTTGCCCAGAGTCTGGTTGTCTTTGGTTCGGTTGTCTGTGGTCCAGTTGTCTAGGGTCTGATCGTCCATGATCTAGCCGTGGTTGGCGAATGAGGGGGAATGAGATGCACTGTGCCATTAGCTGGATTATGGGATGGTGGCCTCTCAAAGTGTCAGCGCAGCTCAGCGATTCTGCCGGTGCTCGTAATTCATTACCAGCATCTGAACAAAACATCCAAGTGATTCAGTCCAGACTGTAATTAGATGTGCTGGTTGATTAATTTCCCGAGTGCTTTAGGAGGTCCAGATATGGACACTTTTACTTCTCTGAGGTGTCACTCTTATCCTGTTTGTTCCAGTTTCTGCCTTGGCTGTTCTTTACACAATTACTTACACAATTGTATGTATTTATGCGAATGAATCTTTCAAGCCCTTAGAAACACCAGCTGCTTGAAAAAGACCCATATGAACACATCATGACATGCAGTGCTCACATAAGTGCAAAATATTACATTTTCAGATCTTAATGAAATGCCACACATATATACCTATATACCTACACATATATACCTATAGTTTAAGCTGTCAAAGCCATCAAAATCAAGCTTGACCTTGTCACCATACCCCCGTACAACAACAAAAATAATCAACTAATTGATTTGTTAGCGGAAGACGTGTTATAAAACCAAAGGAAAGAGTTAAATGTAATTGCACAGCAGCACTCAACCCGAGTGCCCCCTCCCGACGTGAATCAAGATTAATATTACAAATTGACTTAAAAAAGTGTGGTGCGATTTGAGCGGGTTTAATTGCGGGGTGTGCTTCGGTGATGTGGTGACGTGAGTGGGAGAATGATTAATGCGTTAATCAAGACGGCGGTCTGTGACACAGGGGCCGGCAGCTCCGCGGATGCCGTCGCTCGGAATCACGCTCCTCTTGTTTACGCGCGAGTCGAGACCGCTCCTCTCGAACAAGACCGATAGGTAGAGTGTAATTAAACTCTCGTTAAAACTGTGTTTTCTACGGATGCAATTCAGACATCCCACTTCCGCAGCTTGTTCCCCCACTTCATGTGACCGTTTCATCAGGCGCAGCCTTGTAGGCCTAAATACATCCCTGCAACTCCGCCAATGTGGGAAGCGTGGCGCTAAATACACGAGCACTCGAGGTGTCTAAAAATGATATCCTAGAGTGCTCTATTTCTGTCGCAATAGTATTGACACAGATATCCTATTTTCTGTATTATAACTAGATATCTGACTCCTGTGTTCTTGTCATCCTCTCTCTAGAAGGATACTGTCTGTGTTACTACTGTGCAAGCTATTGATGGTTTGTTCAAGGTCATGCCCCTTCAAGAATATTCATAAAGAGCCAGAAAAGCAGAAAAATTTTAGCTTCAGCAGTGGCAGAGACAGCACTTTCAGGGTTGGGTGCACAGAGCTGGTTGTAGAATCTGTGGCAAAGGCACATTGAATTCAGTGAGTCAATCACGCTGGCAGAGGAGCATAAAGATGTCCTTGCTGATTTTCACATGCAGGATATTAGAACAGCTATGGGTGGAACTTGACAGGGAGGTCATTGATCTGAGTGTGCGATGGGACAGAGATGTAGGTTCTACTGATACAGTTTAAGTGGGTTATATTGCATTGCATTTTCTTAGCGGTCTTATCCAGATCATCTTGTATACAGTAGTTTTTACATGTTATCCAGTGCTTGCTTATGAGGTTCATAACAAAGCACTTTTTCCCCAATTTTACTGCATGTTGGTAATAAGGTAATAACCCTGAAGGAGGTTACAGTGAAGTACAGTGACGTTACAGTGAAGTTTCATGTTAGTATATCACCCTAAAACCGATCAGGGGATATGGGTGGCTTTAGTGCAATGCCAAAGGAGAAGAGGATGCATTTGAGAATAGTGCTTGTTTAGGAGTATGAATAAATGACTAAATATGAGTAATATGACTAAAAATAACATTAAAAATAACACTTTTTGGGCAACCTGCACTCTCCCACACTCACCCTGCACTCTCCCACAATCACCCACCCAACTTGTGCAGTGCAGTCATAAATGAATCGTGAATGTATTGGGAGGTGAAGAAGTGTAATTGAAATTATAGTGATTAATTATAATAATAATGAATAATAGTTCATGCTAAAGTTTAATGGAAATATTGAAAGTAATAATAAATTCTAAAGCTCAGCCCTGCTGAGACACTGTGTCTCTGACTGGCTAGAGATGGGTTCCATTGAATGGCGGAATACGCTGTTGCAATCTCCCCAAATCAACCAAAGATGTCTGCTCCATCTCTAAAGCATGTAGATGTATAATAAAAGTGCACTCAGATTTGTCTCAGAGCAGAGGAAGGAGCTGTCTTCTGTCACTGACTATAAAACACGCTCCAGTCTCTCCCCTGGGTTCCGCGATATCGTAACGGAGCATTTCAAAAGACAGGCCCCAGTATGACACCACGTCACAGGGCCTGACCCTTCTTTGTCTGTGTGGGAGTGATAGTGTGGTGTAGAGGATAAGGAGGCCTCCATGTGCCCAGGGCCTTACAGGAGCATCTCTCAGGACTTCACATAGAGTGACTCAGGATAACCTTGTTCACCACAAATACAAAAAAAAACAGAAGATTGTCTTGTTGTTGATTCATGCTGTATCATGTTTGTTTTGTATTCATAGCAAATTTAGATTCAGATGCTTACCTTAAAGAGATGGTGGAGATTATGATGTAATTTAGTGATCATTTGGGTTTTCTCTCACTGTTTCTCTCCTTCAACCAACAGCCATGGATGTAACCATGGGTAACAGACTTATTTTCAAGTGAGAATAGATTTTATGAAAAAACAGAAACATTATGAAATCACACAGATACAAAACTACACAACAATGAAGGATTTGTCACTGCAAGTACATCAAGAATACTATGAAAACTATGTTATGTAAGTCCAGTCTAATATTTATTTACTTTAAATGACAATTACAAAAGGAAAACTTTACAATAGTAATATTAATGTATTCAAATTCACGTCCTTCATCTAGTTGTACACTTTTGCGAGATGTTCCTAACTTAAACACACAGACAGCACTGGTGTGAATTGCATACACACAGAGGGGATATTTTCTGTAAAGTAAAAAGGATGTCAGTCACTGAGTATGACAGCTTTTAAACAACTGTCTTCCTTTTCCCAAGGAGTGAAACTCTTCCATATTCACCAGTGTGTTGTTAAATCTTTTAAACAAACCCATGGTTAAGCAATAAATTTCACATATTTCTGTAGACTCTATAATGAAAAATTTATCAGCCAGCCAAGCATCCAGCAAGTCAGCAAGTCAAAGCTAATGGTTAACCTGCATAAAAATGAACTATTGTAATCCATGCTCTTGCATTGCTTCAACAACTTGGAAAGAAAATGTTTGAGTTAAATCCTGAACATTCACATTTAGCAAACTAATTAAGACCAAGCAATCTTGGCCCAATTAGAACTGTCAATACTTTTGCTTGGACAATAACAGTGATTCATGACTTCATGAACTAACCTCATATGCTATAATTTGCAGCTGGGCAGCCAAGTACAATGACCAAGTTCCCAATTAATGGAGAAATATATAAATATAAATGACACTTAATAAAATGAATAAAAATGTGCCATTTAGGTACAAGGTACAAGCTTCATAAAGGCAGCAGATGTCAGTGTAGTGTGTCTCTTTACAGTTGTTCATGAAATAAAGTTTGCTAAAGTCAAACGCCTTCTGTATGGATTCCGTTCAGCATGGTGGATTCAATGAGTCTGCCAGGGCGGCTTTTTGTGGTGTCACGAGGACAGAACTGAAATGCAACAGACCCCCCTGCCCCAAGCCCACCCCCCAGCCCCCGGCCCCCACCCTCCATCACCTCTGTTGTTTTTGTTGTCCCCTGAAGAGACTTCTTGTTCGATTGTGCATCTAATGGAGTGTGTGGCAGCCAGCTCACTTGAGTGACTCGGCTGTGAGCCTGTCACCTGTGGCAAAACAAAGCACGTCGATGGACAGGAGCCGCCACCAGGGGGCAAAACTTCAGGCCGTGCAATCAATCCTCGGGCCATTTACACCCACCCTGTGTGGATCTACAGGCGGAAATGAATAATGGATCGGCAACAAAATGCAGCCTATTGTGTCAAAAGGCTTTCTAGCTGTCTGCTGCTTTCCGGTTGCTCAGAGCTTGTTTTCCTGTTTTCTACATACAGCTCATGTGTTTTACAGTAATGAGAAAACCAGCCTTTTTCAGTTTGGCACAGTGCATTACTCTTTCAATAGAAAACATTTAGAAATGGCAGCAGTATGGTATTCATATATCCATAACTGCAGGGTCAGTGTTAATGCATATAAATGTATAAAGATCCCGAAAGCCAGTAAAATTTGTTCTTCTGTATTTGTATGAATTCATCTACCCAATAATTATATGATAATGCCATTTAGTATTTTTCATTCATTATTTTGGCGTGAAAATACATATAAAAGCGTGCAAATATGTATTATTGCAAGTAATACAAATATTTGTTACTCTTCATCCCATGCTAGCAAGACTGGCATCTTCTTCACAATTAATGATTTGAGCACTCCTTATCAAATGCGAAACATTTTCTTTCTGAGACTTAGTAGCGAAGACAGTGGTGTTACTTGATCACATGTTTAGTGAGCTGAGTCTCGCCCTTTATGGCTGGATTCTAGCTTCCAACCCGTTGTGAATGATGCCCTTTTCCCCCTGAAATGGTTCCTACTGTGTAGTATCAAAGCTAGTGCACCAAAGAGACTGCCTCCTCTCCCAGAGAGTTTTCTTCCCTTTCAAATTAGGCATCCATTTTCTCTGACCCCTCTGTTTTGGTTCTATGTTCCTATGACCTTGGCCAAGATTCCAGGCCCTCATTCAATCTGAATGCAATACATTTTGTTAGATTGTTCCTCATTTTAACCACAACTAGTTTTGTCCTTAGCTCTGTGTCATGTTTTTAAGCAAGCATTGCCTGTTTCTTTATTCTCATGCCACAGTGGGTGGGCCACTGAAGTAAGCTGAAAACAATGTGATAGTTTTGGAAAAAAAAAAAGAAAGAAAAAGGGAGCTCTCGCTCAGATCCATTGCTCACAGTGAGGGACAAAGCGCCGGTGCAGCCAGATCGAATCCCGGCCCTCATCTGTGCCTCTGCACACAGGCGGTATTTATGCTTCTGAAGAGAGGTGCTGCAGTGACGCATCCGGCCTTTATTCACGCGGATTCAAACTCGATCGGAAAGAGGCGCATTAAAGCCGCGGAAATAAAAGAGCAAAGTGGCGGGTCCTTAAAAAGAATGCTGCTCATTTCCTCTCGCTGACGTGAACCCGCCAGCCCGAAGAATCAAGCACATGCCGCTCCTCCGGTGCACGGCGCCGAGGAGAAATAATCAATCGATGAGCAATTTACTGGCGACAGCTGTGGTTATGCACACATTTTCCCTGATGGCCTCCGACTGGCATGTCTCGTCACCAGCGTCAACTGCGGCAAGCAGGTGGGGAGAATCCTTGAAGGCGCTCACTGTGCACGCTGGTGGAAGTCTCGTGTCAGTCACGCCAGGCTCCTCCCCTCTGCACCACAGGTAGCAGATAACGGGCGGAGTCACCCATGCATGCACACACACCAATCTGGAGTGTCACTTCTGGTATGGAAACAGTTCAAGCAAACACACCTCCTAAATACAGATAAACAGACACTTAGATGTTGCAGGGACCTGAGCTGTTTTGGTCAGGAGTGGTTAAGGAGCCAGGCTTGTGACTAGTAGACTGATGGCTCAATTCCCAGTTGGATCATTGCCATTGAACTTTAAGCAAGGTACTTATCATGCTATATAAAACAATGTGTAAAACTATCAGCTATTTAAATCCTTCTTTATATGGGCATCTGATAAGTAAGTGGCTAATAACATTAAGCATTTCTCAGTTCACTATTAAACAACTTTTGCACAAATGCAGTCTAGGTAGCTAACTCAGACTGAGATAGGCACACTCTGATGTCATGTCTCCATGGTAATCTCTCAAATGTAGAGCACAGGCAGAATAGCTTGCTTGGACAAAGCCTTAGAGGAATCTGAAAACCCCAAATAACACACAGAAAATCTGAGGAATATTTGAAACCTACCAATAATTTATGCAGGACAGAACTGTTGTTCTTGACATAAAAGGTAGGACTATTCTGAGCTTTTCTTACTATGGCAAGGGCACCACTACCAATCCAGAGAGCACTATCGTACAGTATTTTGAACATTGTATTGCAGTAAGGTTGAAAGGGAGCTCAAGTTCCCTGGAGTGAACGGAGGGTCAAAGAGTTCAGCATCACAAACCCTCTACCAAACAGCTATTAAAACACCTGGTGATATTTGATAAAGCCCTGACTAAATGCATTTAATAAATACAGCTTCAGCAAAATGCAGTAAGACTATGATGTCAGGCTACCATCGAGGTGCAGGTGTCTGCTGAAGAAATGCCTCGGATGTCTGTCCCATTGACGAGGGTGAAACCTACTGCATAACATCCTATGAATGTTCTCTGAATGTTTGTAATAAGCCAAAGGGAAGGGCCTGAGCTAAACAGCTTGTTTTCAGTACTGCATTTATAGTCAGACAGGAAACACTCATGTAAAACTATGCTAGTCTCAGCAACACCATTACTGGTAAGGCATTAGAATAGCTACTGACCAGACAACCCTGTCATGGACAGAAAGTTACTCTGATACAGGCACTACAGGCACAGAGAAAATGGCCAGTTATCAGCCTAAAATGGCCAGTTATCAGCTTAAGGTATGAATTTGATGTTCCCGTTTGATTTCTTTTTTCCCAATGTAAAAGACAATGTAATGTAAAAGACAATTGTCCAGGTCTAAATTCTTCCTGAAAATATTTGAAAATAAGTTTTACCCTCAAACTCAGCTGTAGAAACCATCTTTGAAAATGTTACAATGCTTTTTCATGACTAGCCAGTAGGTACGGGACGATAATGTAACGTAATGTAAAGGGACTGTAATGCAGGGCATTGATTTTGCTCTCATAGCTTAATAAAGGGCGACATCGCGCGGTGATAGTGAGAATTGCAAGTTGGAAACTTACCTCTAGCCCATTGTGAACACTATGTGCTAAGTCGGCAGTTAAATGAAGAAAAACAATGGAGTAATTGCACATTTTACAAGGCTATTAACATAGATAGCTTAGATGAACACTGGTTGATTCAATCTCCAGTGAGGAAAGGGCTATTTGGTTACACTTTTTGACTTTATGACAACATTATGACTGACTACTAATTAACTAATTAACTCTTAATATTAAAACACTGTTAGCATTTATTTCATTGCCTGTCTTAAGGTAGAAGCAAAAACACGCACCTTATTTGTGAATGCTAAAATCATTAATGAGACACTGCCACAAGGGGGCATTGGTGGCTTTGTTTTTAGGACAAAAACTACTCAACTCAGTTGGTCAACCTAGCCAGGTTCATATTGATTTTGTAGCAGGGAGCACAATCACTTTGTTTCCTGTGTAGATGACAGTAGATGAACTGGAATTCCTGGATATGCTGCCCGGTTAATCCCGTTTATTTCCTTTTCTATATTCCAGCTCAGCTTTCACTCAACACATCACGCAGTGCCATTGTGATCGGTCTCAGAGAATTTCTGACAGTTTGGACAGTTTTGGTAGAATATAACCATGTAAATCATGCAGGGATTATCTAGAGCTGGGTCTATTAGCTGGGTAGTGGAATCAATTTGGTTTTGTGAAATAAATTCATTCTGTGAAAAGTGCTGTCTTGCAATCCCTTTATCTCTACAAATAATACTTTCACCTACGAAAACAGTGAGTTACTCATGCATACAACAATGACATTCTCTGTCTCGAAGAAACAAAATAGGGGTCTGCTATTAAAAAAATAATTAGTATTGAAACTGATGGCAAGTTACATCAAACTATTTGCCACGCATTACCTGACAGACTGACCAAGCACTATCCCAGAGAACTTGTATGCATTGTTTCCTTAATTCATTTGTGTAACTTCACTCTGTACTCAGTCATCTTACTGCCTAAAGACAATGTGGCCTTTAAAACCTTATGTGTTTTGGCTCTGGAGCCCAACATTTTTTAATCAATATTACAGATGCAGTGCTGATCTTTTCATATGTCAATGGGCTGACAATGGCCTCAGTGAATAGAATGGGGTATTCAGATCACGTTAAGCTCAGTGAATCTGCATAGCATTGGTCCAAAAGAACATGCCCTGTGTGTAGGTGGAATTGCCTGCACCCCTGGCTGCTTTCCTGCACTGAAAGTTGAAGAACTTGAAATATGTGTACTGTCGAGTCAGGAGTCACTCCAGAAACTGTAGGTCTGTTTTGTTAGCAAATGCAAGGGGACAGGGATTGGCAGGTACTGAAAGCAAATGTGAATACTTACTCTTACATATTTGGAGCCATACTTAAAATGTCATCAACAACCACCTGTACACCTATGCACACTACATTATATGCAAGTGTGTGATTTGGAAAACGCCTCCTGAGGTTTGCTGTGGTTTCCCTCTCTTGCATGTCTATGTTGTAATGTTGCTCAGGTCTCTCCAGGGGGAATGTGTTTTCTGAGCGAGATCCTGAAGGTGGGGAAACCCTTGAATATAGGAGACAGGGAACCTGTTTGCATGTTTGAATATGATTTTCTTCTCTCTGAAAGACCTACACTTCTAAGATTTACATTTATTCATTTAGCAAACACTTTTATCCAAAGCGATGTACCTAAAGTGCATATAGTGCATAAACAGGCACAGGCACAAGGGCAAGATGTGTACAGGTCATACAAAGCAGATAGTGCTGAAACTGAGCACAAGGTCAGTGTAGTGAGACAGAACTAATCTGATCTAAGGGTACATATATACAATCACTGGGACTATAAAGCACCACCATACTACCTAGAAAAAACATGCTACAAATACAAGGTAAGAGATAGAGCTACAAGTACAAGCTGAGAATCTTAGATCTACAAGGTCAAAATGGCAAGGGTGTCAGTCCAGGTAGAGTCTGAAGAGGTGTGTCTTCAGCCCACGTCTGAAGGGTTGGATTGAAGGGGTTGTAATTAGCATCACAGGTATTTAGTTAACACAGAGGCTGCCGGTACTTATAGTGTGCTCATAGTTTACATCATCAGTGTGCATCTAGTTGGCGTTGCGGCATCTTCGCGCAGGACACGGTTAAGTGTATCGCTTTCATAATTGTTGATAATTGTCAGCTGTAGTTGTAATTGACTTCGTGTTTGCAGTGACCAGTTTCGTTCTGTTGTGGTGTTAATCATCGATCAGTATCACCTGTGCTCAGCTGTAACCAGCTGTTTGTACTTTGTTCATTTGATCAAGCTAATTGGCATCACAGGTATCTAGTTCTTAATCAGCTGTGTTGGAGCAGGGAGAGATCTAAAACATGCAGGACAAGTGGTATTCCAGGAGAGGTTTGAGAAACGCTGATCTAGAGTAATGTAAAAGAGTTAACATTAGTAGATGTGCTGCTGACGAACCTCAATAAGGGGAACCTGCTTCCCTCTGCTCTCATCTGGATCACCTCCCGACCAGCAGCAGCCAGTCAGATCCCTCCTGAATGTGTCCACCAGGTGACAAAGGTACCTGAGAGCACTTGAGAGAGCTGAACCTGAGCTACAATAACCTAGGTGACTCAGGTGTGAGAACACTCTCTTCTGGACCAGAGGTCCCCAGCTGCTGTAAGTACAGAGTGGAAGACTGAGTGCCTCAGTTTTCTCCTCCCTTCTTTTTTGACATTAGTCCCATGCCCTCTCTTTTTACTCCTCAATCACAGAAGATGGGTCTAAAAAGAACTCTTCACACAGGAAAATGGAGTGAAGCAGGACTACAGTTAGGATCCAAAATAGTACAACATTAAACACTATTAAAGGGGGGGGTACTGTAGGCTATTAATAGGCTGTTTTGCTGTCAAAACACAAATGTTCTGTTTAGGGATAGCCTTCGTTATAGCTACGTTTTGTATGAGCATTATTACCGGACATTTTGACCATCAAGTTTTTAATTTATTGGTTTTTTATAAAATTTACCAGGCAAAAACCAGTAGTTGCCAGATAACAGAAACCCTGCTGAATAAGTATCTGCAGAATAGACCAATATTAAGAATGTGTTCATCCCTTGTTCTGTATGACTTCAGAGTTTGCCACAGATCAGTAATGTTAGCTAAACACTGTAACTACTTGCTTGCTATTGGCAACAAATATGTCTCACAGAGAAAAATGATAGCCTACTTTATATGTTTGTAATTAGCTAGCAAAAATTGTTAGCAGGCCAAAGGAAGGGATTTTCATGGATCTTTAAGCATCCATGTTTTCTGACAATCAAGAAATGCACTTAATCTAATGTATTAGTTTTGACCTGTGAAACTCATCGCTAGACTGGACACATTGCCCACACAGATTTGACACCTAATTGTATAATTTATACTACATTATAACATTTATTACTACATTACATTATATTATATTACTTTATTTAGCAGATGCTCTTACCCAGAGCAACTTCCAATTAAGTGCGTCACTGTGCTAAGAGTAGTCATCGTGAAGTATTACAAGAGGTCAGTAAGATACAAAGTTAAGTGCTAAGCTAGTGTAGAGTGCCTTTTTTTGAAAATAGCTATTGGTAGGATAGATAGACAGATAGGGAGGAAGGTAGGCTTGAAGACACAGCTTGAAAAGATGAGTTTTAAGTTTTTTCTTGAAGGTGTCCAGGGAGTCTGTTGTCCAAATCTCAGCAGGAAGCTCATTCCACCAGTGTGGAGCCAGTACTGAGAAGAGGTGGGCTCAAGAGATTCTGCCCTTGTATTTCAGGACACAGAAGTGACCCGAGGTAGCAGAGCGCAGCACTCTTGCAGGCCTGTAGGCCTTGATCATGTCCTGTATGTATTGGGGGGCTGATCTGTTAAGTCCCTTAAAGGTTAGTAGCAAGGTCTTGAACTTGATCTTCGCTGCAACCAGTAGCCAGTGGAGGGACTCAAGGAGAGGTGTCACATGGGCCTGCTTGGGGAGGTTGAACGTCAATTGGGCTGCTGCATTCTGGATAAGCTGCAGTGGTTGGATGACATACGCTGGGAGGCCAGCAAGCGGCGAGTTGTAGAAGTCCAGACGTGACAGGATGAGAGTCTTGATCACCATTTGGGCTGTGTATTTGGAGAGGTAAGGTCTGATCTTCCTGATGTTGAATAACAGGAGTCTGCAGATCCTGGTTGTGGCTGCAGTATGCCCTTTGAAGGATAGATTGCTGTCCAAAGTTACCCCTAGGTTTTTGGCAGCTGTGGTTGCCATTACCTTTGTGTTGTCAATGCAAATTGAGAGGTTCCTCAGAGGGGTCATGTATGCTGGGATGTAGACTCAGTCTTGTCAATGTTCAGCTTGAGCTGTTGTTTGTTGATCCAGCCCAAGATGTCTATGAGACATGCTGAGAATTTTGGGGCGATGTCCATCTTGGGAGGAAAGGAAATGAACAATTGGGTATCATCTGCAAATGAATGATACAACAGGCCATGTGCTGTTATAGCCTCTCCAAGTGTTCTGGTGTAGAGAGAGAACAGGAGTGGTCCCAGCACTGATCCCTGTGGAACACCTGTCTTCAGGAACCAGGGTGAGGAGGTGGAACTCTGCCAGGAGACCTGGTCCTGAGGACCTGAGCCTCTGACGTAGGAGGAGAACCATTCTAGGGCTGTTCCAGTGATTCCCAAGGCCACCAGGAGGATGTGGTAGTTGACAGTGTTGAAGGCAACTGATAGATCTAGGAAGATAAGGACAGAAGAGAGAGAGGCAGCTTTTGCAGCTTGAAGTGTGTTAGTTACAGTGTAGCAGAGCTGAAGTAATAGCTTGTGTGAGTCCTGCGTAAAGCCTTAGGTAGCGGGTAGCAGGTAGCCGAGCGGTTGCAGCGGCTATGTCACTCCCCGAGACCTGGTTAAGTAGTGTTGTTGCCAACAGGTTAAGGGCAATTTGCCTTTAGCTCAACTGGCAACGACGCTGGCCGTAAGGGGTTGGCAGCGAGCACTGAGAACCTCGGTTCAAAACTCACTCGCTCGCCGAGCCACGTAACATCTAATACACAACGCAGCAAGATACCACCCATTACAACAGCTATTAGGACCGTTTCTGTGAAGTGATTGGCTTTGAAACTTTTGACCGTATGCATGCAGCTTGTTTGAGCTTCAGTGAGCTTGATCATATTAATATTATACTGGTATGATGAAATGCAGTTAGTAGATACAAAAGGTCTCAGAAGTAGAACAGTTTTAACTGTCCATCTTTGCTAATAATGTATCTGCAAAATAGACCAATGTAAGAATGTGTTCATCCTTTGTTATTCACCTTCATTAATGCAGTAAATGCCCTTTGTTCTTTATAATAGGTTTCCCTTTGAGTTAATTAGCATGTTTCCAATATTCCTCACATTTTAATTTGTAATGTTATGGACATTGTCTAAAAACCCAGTCCAAAGCAAAAGAAATGGGCCTATAAAATCTGGAAATATTTATTTTTCTGTTATTATCTATATTTAGCCATAACCAGTCACGTAAAAAATAAACCAATAGGTAGTATGAAAGACTAATTCTGTTAACAATATTTATTTGTGTATACAGCTTGAATTCACTTGTGAATACAAAAAAAAAAAGAAAATAGTAACCTGGTAACCACATACAAAATACAGATGCAATTCATGCCATTGTATGAATAAAAGATACAATTGAAAACACTGAATCTGAAACACTGAAAGAATGAACACTGAACAATGAAGTGTACAATCAAATGCACAGGTAGCAGACCATGCATCTTCAAATGACACATTACAATAATGACAGCTAATAATAAAAGTAATTACCATTTTTCTAAGAGTAGTATCATAATGGACAGTGACCACAAACAAAAGAACATGTTGCACAATTACGAAAAATAAAACTGTACAAAAAGACACATTCAGTAGGCTCCCATATCCATTCCTAGTTTTTCATTATTCTCAAAATTGCCCCAGCAGGTTTTCTCATACTAGAGACAGGTGACACTTCACATTTCATATCTGCATTGAAAGTGTATTAGAACTTTTTTAGGTGAAAACAATAACTGCTCAACACAGGAAGTTATGTGACAATCTGGTGGCCAACCCAGGAAGCTGCAGCTACATTCCTGACAGTATTATTGTCATTTAATTACAATTATTTTCCATAATAATACTGATGCATCAAAATGTTTGAAAATCAGTTTTACAGCACATTTACATTTAACCTTCCTGTAGTGGTCAGGTCAAATTTATCTTTTTTTTCTGAAATTTATTCTGATTAGAACAAAGCTCCATGACATTGTCCACGCAGGCCACCAGGAAACACAAAATAAATTTACATAATTTTCATTAAATTTTAGGGGTTTTATTTAACTTTTGTACATCTGTGGTGGTCCCGGTCAAAAACGACCGGCCATTGGAAATTAATGGGTGAGGCTTCATTAGGGCCTTGCTCACTATTCACTTTGTGGGACCACAGTGACCAAACAATATACTGTATGTGAGGCTCTTGATCACATCTTTGATCCTGACACTGGTGAGGAGGGGAAAGGATGAAAGTGCATCAGAAGAAGATGTGTCAGAAGTTGACAACAGAAGACAACACTGACTTTTACAGACCTTTAAGAGGAGGCTATTCCTGGAAGAGCTGGGGAAAGCTATGGTGCCACCGCTTATACAAAGGCGCCAACATCTGCCTCGAGCACTACCCTCTGCTGCATCAGTGAGAGAGGGCCAGAACCAAGGTCTATGACTGTCACAGACAGAAGAGACAAAAGGAAGAGGTGCACATTGTGTGCACCCAGAGATGTCAAACAAGCATTGTGTGTCTAAAATGCAGTGCACACATTTGCAAGGCACATGCAAAAACCATCACCTATTGTCAGTCACGTACTCTACATGAGCACACATAAAACCACCATGTGATGGTTTATTGTTTATTGATTGATTGGGAACCTTGAAAAAGTTTCTGTCATAGTTACTAATGCTGTTATTGTTTTTCTATGATATGTTCTGCAATATGGAAAAGTGTTAATGTGTAAATAGGCTTAGGCCTATGTCCTTTCTTCACTAATAAAGTCACAATGGTCAATTTTGACTGGGAACACCACAGATGTTAGTTTGTGTCACTTTTAAAAAATTGAAAGGGTTTCAAAACAAATTTCCTGGTTAAACATTAAAACAAAAGTTAAAATAATCCATAAATAATGCTACTTTTACTCAAAAATGTGTTGCATAAGCTCAGGTCAATGAGGCCTACTGGTCAAAAGTTCAAAATAGAAATACAGACCTTTCATAATTACTAGAAATAAAGTTGGGATTTATAAACAGTTATATTCATTTTTGACCAGGAACACAAAAGTAGGTAACATGAAATGAACACAGCACAAGGGTGAAGCTATTTACAACATGGGGACATTGTGTTATTATACAATAGCTGAGCTGGGTTTTAAACTAAACTAACAGGATGATATTAATATTCACGGTATGGGCTAACAGGGAGATGGGCAGTTTGGATTTTCTGTTGCTGTTTTCATTTCTTTTTCCTGCTGAACATTCATTTAAGCTAAATCTTCCATTTCAATTTCCACTTTCTTCTTTTTATACTTACTGTAAAACATCCCAGTCAGTCTAAGACTTGCTTTCACCAGCCACCCGTATCCTTTTATAAACTGATTTGTTCCCAGTTCATGACAAATAAGTTTATCAAGTTCTGTATATAAAAAATTATAATCATTTATGAATGCATTATGAATTTCAGCTTCTTCCCTTGCTTTGGCTTCAAACCGGGCTAACGTTTCCTGTAGCTGTTTTGTGTGATCATTATTGAGTTCCTCTATTTTCTTTTCATAAGCTAGTTTCATCATAGTCTCTTCCTCATCCCTCTTTCTTTTCTCTCCTTCTTTGTCTCTTTCAAGTTCTTCCTGCTGCTTCTTAAGTTTATCCTCCATCTCTTCCAGTGCCTTATCCTTTTCTTCTCTCTGTTTCTTTTGCTCCTCTATCTGCTTTGACCATGTGTCTTGGAGTTGAAGCTTTTCTTGCTCCAATTTTTGTATTTGTTCTTCAGTCTCTTTTTCCTTTTTCATCCTTTCCTTCTTCTCATCTTCTGCTCTTCTTTTTCTCTCCTCTTCATCAGCTGCTCTCCTTAATCGTTCCTTTTCTTTTTCTTTCTCAAACTCCAGTTTTTCTCTCTTCATCCTCTCCTCCCATTCCTCCTTCTTCCTCTGTTCTTCTTCATTTCTTTTCTGGTCTTCCTCCATCCTCTGTTTCAACTCCTCCTGCTTCTCTCTTTCCCACTGCAGAACCTTTTTGCTGAACTCCTCCTCCAGCTCACTTTTTCTGCTTTCCTCTGCCTTTTTAATATCCTCCTCCAAATTTATTTTTGCTTGTTCAAATCTCTCCCTCCTTTCTCTGTCCTCTTTCTCTCTCCTACCTTCTTCTTCCTTATCTCTCTGTTGTCTAATTGCCTTTTCTCTTTCAAACTGTTCCTGCTCTCTCTTCATTTTTTCTTCCCACTCTTTTCTGACTCTCTCTTCCCTCTCTATCCATTTCCTGTTTTTTTCCTCTCTCCTTTCCTGTTCCTGCTTCAATTTATTTTCATACATTTCTTGCTGTTTCTTCTTCTCTTGTTCAATTTCATTCAGTTGTTTCTCCAACTCTTTTCTTTGTCTTTCCTCTAGTTCTTTTCTTCTTCTGTCCTCTTCTTGTCTTTTTAGACTTTCTTCATCATATCTTCTTTTTGTTTCCTCCATCTCTTTCTGTAACCTTTCTTCTTTTTCCTTGAGATAAAGGTCCCTCATCCGCTTTTCCTGCTCCATCTGGTGTCGTTCCTCCACCATTATTTTATTCATCTTTGCCAGTTCCAACTCATAACTTGTCCTGAGGTCTTCCTTCTCTTTCTGTAGTTCCTGCTCTCTTTCCTTCAGTATCCTCTCCTGCTCTTGTTTAACAGCAGCATCTGCCATCTGAAACATGTCAGTAGTGTAGTAGCTTCCTCCATTCTCCTGCACCATCTTGTTTATTTTATCCATGAGCTCAATGACTTGCTTGCGATTGTTATCTTTGTTGTTGAAGACATGATATCGTTCTCCATAGTCATTAATACATTTTTTAACAGCCATATGTTTTTGACAGTAATTCTCAATGGTTTGATCTCCCAACTCATCTCCCCTGGTAAACAAAACTATTGTATACTTGTCAGCTTGTTCACCAAAATGCTCCTTAATTAAGCGTACCGCTTTCAACTCTTCCTCAGTGAAGCGTCCCACATGCAGCACCAGAAGGAACACATGGGGTCCTGGGGATGACATGGACATGCACTTTGCAATTTCACTCAGAACCTCTTTTTCGGAAAATTGTGTTTCAAATATTCCCGGAGTATCAACCACAGCTATTTCCTTCCCAGCAACTTCTCCTTTTCCTTTGTTACAACATGATGTTACTGATTGAGGACTACATTCAGACAAAAACTCTTCTCTCCCCAGGATGGTGTTCCCTGTCGCACTCTTCCCAGCTCCAGTCTTTCCCAGCAGTACAATCCTCACACAGCTTGTGTCATCCTTAGCAACTTCCTCTGCAAAATACAGGTAAAAATTACATACATAAATGAATTATATATGTAAATAATAGAAATAAAACCTGTGTGAACAACAATATACTGCACAGAATATTCTTCAGAGGAAATACAATTAAACCTTGAAATGGATAACAAAGGGACATATAACTTAATTGCAGACATATACACTTAAGCTCTCAGTTTACATTTTATATTTTATCCATTTTTACAGCTGCAGCAGTTCAGGTCTGGTCTGTTGCTTAAGGGAAAATGTCGGATTCCCAGCTGGTAATCAAGTGTGTAACCTGACATTACACTGCTGCTATTTCTCATTGAATTAATGTTTTAAAGCACTACGTCACTGCACAATTACCATAACAATATTTCTGCAATTAAATATGTATCTAACATCAAAGAATGAGTAAAAACTCTCATTTTTGAGGACTATCCTAGCATTTTAAATCACAGCAAACTCAGAAACCTGGCAATCAGTTTATAGCTGGCAGCGCTCAGATCCACTAATACTTATAGTACAAGAATGGGTACAGCTCAGAATAAAGGGATGTTACATGGTAATAATGTAGTAACATTGCAATGTTAACTTCCCTCAAAATGCAGTGTCAGTGCTGTAAAGTTAAGTGCTGGTTTATACTGACTACATCCACAGAAAGGTAGAAGGCTGTTACAAGATGTTATAATTCTAACCCACTGTCCAAGATCTGCTGAACTGTAAACATTGACAAGACATCGTCACCCACCCAAAAATGTCTGTCTAATAAGGCTGCAACCCAAAAGCATGGAAATTCAATAGCATGGATGGATGGGGATGTTTACCACTGCATGTCAACCAATGTGTGAAAGATTACTGTAACTGGCTGTGAGAGTTAACATTTGTAGGGCTGATTAATGTAGGAGAGTTTGCGTTTGATTTAATGGCAATTAATATGACATAATTGGTTGAATTTCAGTGTGTTTCAAGTGTTCGTTTTTTTTTTACCTTTTGACAGACTTCCTGTCTTTTCTTCCAGTTCCTGAATTCTCTTGTCTCTCTGCACCAATGCTGCCTTGTGCTTTGCCTCCAAGTCTTTTACCCGTGTCTCCAATTGGGCTTCTATGAACATCTCAGGAAGGTAACAGCAGTTGGCTCTACTCGTTACCATGCTCTCTATCCCCGCCATCAGCTCCATGACCTCTTGCTCATTATCCTTATTGTTAAAGGAATAATATCTTTGTCCACATTTCTGAACTAGATCTTCTATGGCTGCATCCTTCTTCACAAAGTCAGCTAAACCTTCTTTCTTCA
The DNA here is from genome assembly GCF_013368585.1 of Megalops cyprinoides. Classification (NCBI taxonomy): domain Eukaryota; kingdom Metazoa; phylum Chordata; class Actinopteri; order Elopiformes; family Megalopidae; genus Megalops; species Megalops cyprinoides. The sequence continues at coordinate 23,859,673 of NC_050600.1, forward strand.
GTGTCTCCTCATGTGTGAACAGGATCACAGTGTAGTCATAAACTTTCTCACCGAGTACCTCCCTGAAGTTTTGTAATGTGCATTTGTCTTCATCAGTGATGAAGGTCATCGGACCAACCGGTATCACAAAGATGAAAGCATGGATCCCAGGGGAGCAGTGAAAGATACATTGCTGGGTTTTGCGCATTACCTCCTCTGGAGGAATGTCTGTAGAGAACAGAGCTGGCATTTCACATACAGTAACCAGGTGGTGTTCCTCTGTTAATCCCGGCAATCTCTTAGGTATGTCTGAAGTAGACTTCTTCCTCTTGATGATGTTACCTAATGTAGTCTTACCAGCTCCTTTTTTCCCACACAGCACCAAGTTCAATGTGGGTCGATTAATAGATGTCTCTTCAGATACTGAAATGTAGGAAAGTGACATAAGTCAGTTATCATGAAGATACATACATTACTATTCAATATACTACTCAATAAAACATTTACTGTATGGAGAGTATAATCTGCTATTGTTCCATTACAATTTAGACAAATGTGCATGTATGTTGTGTGCATTATCATTTTAAAAATGAGGTTTTCATTTAAAGACATTTCATCTCCATATGGAAATTCAAATAAAATTAAAATTGCATTTGATCTTAACATATTTGAATGGCTTTCTGAATGTTTTATTTGTAGTTAGCTAGCTACCTTAAATTCAAACTATTTCAGGCATTGTTGATTTTTGTGAAATACATGTGCATATTGATGAGGTTATTTTTAGTCCAATAACGTCTCCAACTGGGAAAGCACTAGCCACATATTATTTTGTTTTGTTTTTTTTTCACTCTCACTTACACTCTCAATTTATTAAAAGATTACACACCTGAAATGGATTTCCTTAGTGTAGATGTTTCCTGTCCTTGTTCCTCTGTTTTTTGATGCCCTGTCAGATGTACTTCATCGCTGGAAATATTCTTGTTCCTTTGCATCTTCTGTTCAACATTTTGTTCCTCAGATTGAGCCTCCATCTCACATATGAAGTACTTTCCTTCATTCTTCTTCACTACCGTGTCAATTTTTTCCATTAGTTTGATGACCTGTAAGACACTCTTGTCTGTGTTGTTCAAAAAATGAGACACACCTCCATAGTCCCTAATAATCGGACCCAGGGGATCATTTCTGCAGTCATACTTATCTGCATGTGTAATCAACACCATTGTACATTCCATGGCTGCATCACCGAAATGTTGTTTGATCCTCCCCATCACTCTTTGACTGTCATTATGTGAGAAACCCCCTGGCTTGATCACCAGAAGAAACACATGGGGTCCTGGAGCAGACAGATAGATACAGCTCTGTATCTCCTTAAGTAACTGTTCTTCTGAAATACCAGCATCAAATAAGTCTGGAGTGTCTATCACCACAACATTCCTCCCAAACACTGTTCCTCTTGCTCTCTCGCACTGCTGTAATGGGGACAAGGACTGAGTTTCAAATGCCTCCCTCCCAAGGATGGTGTTTCCTGTAGAGCTCTTTCCAGCTCCAGTCCTCCCCAGCAGCACAATTCTCACTGTTAAGAAAGAGATATGTTTGCGCACTGATTGCACTGTTATCCTTGAAACGTTTAGCTTTCTGTCAAATTGATTTATTCTTTCCAAGCTGTCAGCTGGACTTCACATTGTGTAGACAAAAAATAACATTCCAGTTAACATTCTTTAATAATATTTCAAGACCGATATTACATATCATGCCAGCATTTTATTAACTGAGGTCATTTAAGACACAGGTATCAAAACAGACAATGGTATATACACATAGTCCATGTACATGGACTATGTGTATATACAGTGCACTCCATACTTACAAACTGGGGGCTCCTCCATGCTGCTTCTCCTTCCTTTTTGTCCTGTGTCACATGACAAAGACACAGAATGATTAATATCTTTCAAATCATAATTTTGGAATTCAGCTTTTTCATCAACAATAGTAAATTTGAATTGCTAATGAAATGAGTATCGTTTGCTTCCAAGAACACTCTTACCACATTATAAGAAAACAAGAGAAAAGGACTGATATTTGATGGGACTGAAATACTTGTCAAATGATTCACAAAATGTCTTACTTAAATCTAGCCGTCTACGGTTTTGTTTTGTTTAGAACCATTATTTATAAGTCCCACTGCAAGTGGTCATGTTGGACGGCAGACAAGTAAGCAGACATAGCTAATAACAAACAACAAAACATATTTTTATCAACTTTAGCACCTTCAGGACCACATTTGAAAGAGAGATTAGTTTTTAGAAATAAATATATACCCAGTGAATAAACACAGAAGATATGTGAAATTATGGGGAGGCCTCATTTACATTTGGATATTTTCTTCAAGTACAGGAACATAACTGACACAATACCAACTGCTTTCTGGTTATATTTGAGTCTCCACTCTCCAGTATGAGTGGCTTTACTGAGAGAATACTCACCTGCTCTCCCGGTTGCCATTTTCCTTTACTGTGACTCCTTGGAATCAAAGTTCACCCTGTTTAACACACCAATGTTATTTCTCTGTATTACAACCTTTGGAAGCACAAAAATGGATTTCAATCCTAAAGATTACAGCTATGATCATAAACATACAGTATTGTTCCAGTGTTGGTAAGTCTGAGGTCAAGATCTATATACACAGTATGATCATGGAATAATCTGAATCAGATAAGCAGCTCTTAAAGAAAAAGAGAAAAATGGATTAATAGGTTAAATCCATCAGCTTGTTTGTGCATGCTTATAGAGACATATTTGTCAACTATTTGTATGTTGAAAAGAGGTAAACATATTTTACCGACCATGCACTGAACAGACTGCACGATCCTCTAAACATTACATTCACAGACCATTATATTTTGTTTGCAAGTACAGCGTGTTTCATACCAAAGGTTTGTCCTTTTATGACAGCAAATGTATTCATTTAATGAATGTAAATTCTATTCACCATACCAACGATATCCTAGTCTGATGGATGCCGACTACTCTAGACTGTTGTATGTAGGAATTTATATTTATTATGATTTCCTTTTTTCTTTCGTGGTGTTCAGTGGTGGTGTCTATATCAAACAATGCATGAGACCAGACTGTATTTATGCAACCAAAAAACACAGACAAGCGGCAAAATAAATCCCCCTTACCCATGTGTACATATTCTCTTGAGAGTGGTAGCTGAAGGAAAGTTGAAATTTCATGATCCATTTCAGCTGTCATGAAAGCTGTCTGAAAGAATATGATAAAATGTTGAAAGTAAATATTCAAAATTGTATTTTATTTATTTGTAATTTGTAATTGTATTTTATTTATTTGCAATATAAGTAACAGGTTAATGAGTAACCTCAGCTAATATCCCCTTTTGCGTGGTTCTACTATGGCACTTAACAGAATATGACATGTTACGGAATGACTCCAAGACATGGGATCTTAAGCGGCCCACATCAGAATTTGCGTACTGTTAGATGACTACAGGGGTTACTACTGAAGGGGTTCTACCAGTGGTGTGCCAGGCAGAAGTCACCCCCCCCAACACTCATACACACAGACATCCATACACATGGTGCCTGAAGTGGTCAAACATACCATTTTATGGCCATACAGCATAACCATACTGCTCTCTGAAATGTGTAGTCTGTCCAACATGGTGCAACTGTTTGTCTCATGGTTTTCTACTGTCTGTCTTTCCTGTCTTAAAGTAAGTGCCTCTCCTGTGTCTTGCTGCACCCTGCCTAACCAAAGGAAAAAACTTACTTAATAATTGCTGAGATATTTTTTTTTTTTATTGACACTAAACTTTACTACACATTGCACATATCTGGAGAAACTTGCTTGAAAAGTATATTACAGGAAAATCTTCCACACTTAATACATAATTTTGTGGTAATCTTCAAAATGCTTACTATTTGATGTAGGACCCTGGACTTTCCTTTCTGCACATATTGTGTCTCTCAAACTTACTGATAACCCTGCACACTGCCTGACCAAGAGAAACAGAGTGGGGTCAGGCTTTAAAATGGAAAAAATGGAAAAATGTTTTGTTTTACATGGTTTTAAAAAGTTTGTGAGTATGTGAGTTGAAAATATATCAAACAGGGTAGCCTTATTCAAATAAATGACTACACATAATGGAAATGGACAGCAGTCACTCCACAATACACCACAATTCGTCTTCGTCACACATTTTGTGACCAGGACAATAAAATGCATTAAATGAATAAAAGATTACTTGAAAAATCACCGTGTAATTCACTCGCTTACTCACTTTTGCTATCGCTCTCAATTAATGGAATGAAAGGACAGACCGCAATCTTAATTGCGCAAGAACAATTTTTACACTAGCTAGCTAATGTACAGTGTGTGGCCTCAATCTCAATTTTGCAATATGTAGGTCAAATATTGCCAACACTGAAAGCAAATACATGAGTCGCCATATGAGCCATTCTAGAATTAGGGGTACATTTCCCGTCTCCCAGATAAACATTTTGTTATTTTTCAAAAAAAAAAAAAAATTATTGAATCAGTTTTGAATAATAAATAATAATAATCTAATCTAATAATAATCTAATCTAATAATACTAATTAGATTAAACTTTCACTAATAATAATGCTTGATGTATATTTTAGGCACAATTTATACATAAAATATTAACTAAATGACTCCCACCCCACACATTATTGACTGTCTTCAGCTCCTGATTCATACATTCAACTTGAATTAACACGAAATAATTAAGTATAATTTTCACTTTTTCGTGCTTACTCTATTAACAGTTATAAAATCAATTGCATAGAATATCTATTTTTTGTATAATATATAATTTCAGTAATAAAAAATATATTTTGTGTCTGTCCCATTGTTCTGGTCAACTCTGTTACCTCTGTTATAAAACCGCATAAAAATCTGCCAACAGTTCTAATAAAAAGCATGTGACCTGCACCCGGTGATGTCACTTCCTCTGGTGGGAAACATCTGGAAGGCAGTGAGGTATGTCATGCTTTTTCTTTCATTATTTTTTACAAAATGTTGAGGATACACCAACAGTAGATTAATTATTTGTCAAATCTGTTATTGTTATATTGCAGTGAATCTCTCTTTCAATTTTAAAAAAAATCATAATATGATGAAAATCCATGAAATTCTGTTTTTAGACATGCCATGTGGTATGTGGTTTGAGGTTAGCACATGGAGTGAAGGCACAAAAAATATCAACTCTGTTACCGTCAACTCTGTTAATGGTTTAAACAGTTTAACGATAACAGAGTTGACGATGAGTAGCAGAGTCAAATGTTCCCAATTACATTTAAGCATTTTGCATTATTTTACATGTATTATTGATTCTGAATCAATAATTTTGTGGTATACCATTCCAGGTTCAGGCAATTGAATAACTTCTGTTCTAGATAGATGAAGCTGTCAGCAGCAGAAAGACAACGGCAATACAGGGCATGGAGAGATGCCGACCCTGTAAGGAGGGCATAAAATTTGCAAAAAGACAGAAATAGGTGGCACAAAAGGAGAAATGCAGGGCAGACAAGCAGAGTGGCCGATCTGGGTGAAAGGGAGCAAAGGTACAGTGTAGGTATTGGAGAGAGGCGCAGTGGAGGTGCAGAGCAAGAAGGCAGAAACTTGTAGAGATGACACCACCACAAAGTCCTGAACCAGACCCTGAACCACGGATATCCAGGTTAGATTATTGCATGGTTAGATGAGTGCATAGGTCCATGAGTCTATAATTATTTTATATAGAGTAACTATACAGTTAGTCATAGGTAGATTGAGAAAAGTGTAGTTCTTTGTTAGGATTGTCAACATGATAGTATGTAACTGAACAGTTTCTTCCAAGGTGTTGGGTCTTAAAGGTACACTCCATAATTTGTGCATGTTTTTTTTTTTTACACATTTTAATTAAAGGTGCACTATGTAACTTTTTTAGTAACCATTTTTCATATAATATAGTCCTATATTCTTGAACTGCAGGACTTAAAGATGGGCAATGTGCTCTTTTTGTTCTCACTCCACCATAATTCAAAATACAAGCCTGTTTTGCTCTAATGTTTACAAATACAAATGTAAACATATGACTTTAAAGTACATCTAAAACTCATGAAGCTCTTGCAAACTGCTATTCCTTGTATCAAGAGCTCTGTCTCTTTGTTTGTTTATAGGCCCATAAAAAAGTTGCATAGTGCACCTTTAATAATAAATACCAATTTTTTGAAAAATATAACTTGTTGTTAAATATTAAGGAGTGTGCCTTTAAGTTAACTGCTCGTGTAAGTAAGCTAAGTAAGCTGAAAAATATTTTAATTAAAATAAGCTACTTTAAATTCAATTTGAATTTAAACTTGTTTTTATTGTTTCAGACAAAGGAGGTCAGGACGAGGAAAAATAAAACAGGAGAACTCAGAACTACGGAGAAATTCAAAGAATAAATATTTTGCTAAAAAAGAAAACAACCATTGTCCACAAAAATACCAGAGACTGATGTCCAACTCCAGAGACTGATGCTTGTGTCTGAATCCCCTCAATCAAAAATGCAGAAACAGATAGGAAGACATAAAGTCCCTTAAGAGGTTCAAAGAACTCTCTTTTTTCATAATGTGCTGATAAAAAATATCAGACAAAAGTACCAAGACACTAAAGAAGAGAGATGATATCACGAATTGTGTCAGGAAAGATCATAAAAAAATTACAAACTACAGAAAACAACACAGACATCACTTGGTTTTTCAAGAAAGCGGTTTGGCAAGAGTAAGTAAAGTGAACTGTCTTTTCAAAGAAGAAAATATCGCTCAACACAAAGCAAGTTCCAGAAGAAGGTACAGGAATTCTTTCTGAGAGATGATGTCAGCCACTTGACTACAGGAAAAAAACAAACCATCACAAGGGGAAAAACAAAAATGCAGAAAAGGTTTCTGAATGATACAGTAGAAAATCTTCATCGCAAATTCCTTTTTGAGAATCCATCAAGTCAGCTGTCATATAGGCCTATACTTTTCTGTTGCATGTGTCCTTTCTGGGTTGTCCACCCATCCATATCTGACAGAGAAACCTGTCTCTGTAAAGTTCATGAAAACTTATCCTTCTTTGTGCAGAAGCTTCATACACTCCAACTTCTTGGGACAACTGACTAATAAATCATTGAAAACTCAATATGCTGTGACCCTGCAAGCAAAGAATGCATGTATGGAGAATGTGCTAAATGCAGAAGCAATGCCTATCAGCTCAACCGTGACTATGATGCTGAGGCTCCAGTGAGATCTGTTCAATGGACAACTGAACTGGGAGAAAGGAGGAAGAAAACAAAGAAAGTGAGAAAGAATCACAACCAGTCCGAATGACTGTGAAAAAGGAGATGGAGTGTTCTCTAGGAGTTATGACTAATATGTTCCAGAACCAGCTGAGAGTTTTCACAAGGCATCAATTCAATATTAAAACGCAATACATCCACTACCATGAGCTCTGTGAAGTCTCATGAGTGTTTGATTCACATTGATTTTTCCGACAATTTTGCACGCATATTGTCAGCAGAGATTCAGGCAGTTCACTTTGCATCCTCTCAGCAGCAGGCGACTCTGCATACGGGAAACCTTCATGTGGGTGGAGTCGACAAACATTTGTGCTTCACGACCATCTCAGCATCAAAAGACAAAAGTTCACCTGCTATATGGACACACCTGTCCCCTGTGCTAGATCATGTGAAAACCCACCATCCATCAGTAACTTTGGTTCATTTTTTTAGTGATGGACCATGCACCCAATACCCACAGAAGGGCAACTTTTATATGTTTAGCACAGAGTTGTTCATGAAGGGCTTCAAGAAAGGCACATGGAGCTTCTTTGAAGCAAGCCACGGAAAAGGTGCTCCAGATGGAGTGGGAGGGGTTTTAAAAAGAACAGCAGACAGCTTGGCCAGTGAAGGAAAAGACATTCCAAATGCCAAGCAAATGTATGACTGTGTGCTGAATGCCCACACCTCTGGACAGCCATTCTACATTGACGAGGAAGCTGTGGACAAAGCTGTACAGAAGATTCCAAAATGACTCCCAGTGGTTCCTTTGACAATGAGCCTCCATCAGATGATCGCTCTCACACCAGGAAAGTTCATCTACAGAGATGTCAGCTGTCTCTGCTCAACTAAGCAGATTCTTGAGTGTACATGTCACAACACACAAAGGTTTGAATTTGATGTTCAGCCCATCCTTTCTGCCACCACCGAATCTGATATTCAGCCCATCCGTTCTGGCAGCACCAAAGAGCAACAAGCACAGACAACAGATGAAATCAACTGGGAAAGCAAAGACACTGTATCATTGGACAGTGGTGTGTCATCAAATATGATGATGACATTTATCCAAGGACCATTGTCGAGGTCAATGAGACACATGCAAAAGTCACATGCATGCACAAAGTGGGGCAAAATCGCTTCTTCTGGCCAACCCGTGAGGATACTTCATTGTATCTCTTTGATGATGTCCTCAGAATCATCCCACAACCTACCTCAGTGACAGGACGTCATGTAAAAATAAACAAAGAAATATGGGCAGAAATCGCCAATGACTGATTTGCATGTCCAGGGCGTGAGGGAGCTGGTATGGTGAAGCATGGGGGCCACGCTTCCTGAAGAGGCTGCATAATGACCATGGATGTGTAGCCTGTCTAGCCCTTGACTAATAGGTTGGACCCTGGTTAGTGTGCTTGCCTATGATCTGGGCAACGCTGGGTTCAATTCCTGGCTGCCCCTGAATTTGCTACAATATGATGCCCATCAGAAAAAAATGTTTTGAAAGCCATTTTATTTTCCAGATCAGTAATGCATGAGACACATGTAGTTATTATTCAAGTTCATGAAAGATCTGTAATTCAGATGTATTTGTTAAGATTAAATTAATGTTTTTACATTTAAAAATGGTTTTAAAAGTTTTTGAGTCGGGCAGAAAATGTTGTTGTTTTCGGTCTTTTAACTATGGGTGGTCACCTCTGCTATTCATATCAACTCTGTTTGTTTAAGGTTTTGCTTTAAAAATGATCATTAGATATGTTTTGTTGTTAACAAATTGATCAGAAGCTATGTCAGAACTAACATGCTTACTACATGAAATTTCAAAGCATTTCATTCATTTTTAAAGCTATTTTTAGAGAAAATGTACACCATCTAGGCAACTTTTCAGTTAAATGTGTTGATATTTTATTAGACTTAAAGCTGAATTAATGGGTGTAGAGAAAAGAAGTTCTCTTAGGGAAGACAGGGTTTTAAATTGTATTACATTTGTTGACTATATATATTTGACCCAATTTGTCTATAACAGTTGACCAGTTTTTCTGTTAGTACGTTGTTTTTCAGAATAAACATTACTGAAAATGTTAAATGTGAAGTGTGTTCTATGAGAATAAAAAAAAAGTTTAATGAAAAAAAAATCATTCCTATTTTTGTTTTCTTTCTATACTTGTAATGTACCTGCAATTCTGGAATGGGCCATATACAGCTTTGCTCAATCCGGTAAAAAAAAAAAAAAAATGGATGACAGGCTGTACCAGTGGACTGTTTCAATCGTTTTACCGCCCACCGCTCTAGGACACAAATACCCAAATGCACACCTGATCTCAGAACAGGGCAGGCAGTTTCAAGAACGCTTGCCTTTCGTATGTTTCTGATGTTAGCTGTATAAAGTCAACTGTAGAGAGTTCAGTGGAAACGTCGCTAAAAGTAGCGTGCTAGTTGGCTATTAATCCCACAGCGTCATCGGACGGTCGCAATCGCGAGTGTGTTTTTTCAAACTTTTAATGCAAAAACTGATCTCAGGACAGGGCAAGCGACTTTAAAACCGCTTGCCTTCGCCCACTTTTATCAATGGGACACATGACGTCATCTGAACAGACACTCCGTTGACTTTAACGAGCTTATTCTCGGCAGAAAAATACAGCGAAACAGGACAAAAGGCCGCAGGAGGGCAGTGAGTGGGTGGTGGAAGAAATGTATTAAAATAGACAGCAGTAGATCGTGTATTATACATATATTACGTAGAAAATTATCACTTTTAAGAGATATACCTTTTGACATTTATTTTCGCGTAGGAAACAAAAAGTTAGGCAAGCAGTGCTTGCCTTGACGACACGCCACTGGGTTCTACACTGGCTTCTGTAATAAAAAATGAGACTGAATGACATGTCTGGTTTAATGAAGGAGCAAACAATTGCCTGAATGAAGGTGTCTATTGGGAGATGGGCAAAGAATCAGAATCTTGTATTGTGAATTTGAACTTTTTCATAAAAATCACAAAATGCTATAGAACAACTACTCTAGTAGCTCTGCTAGGCTACAAACACAGTCCGTCGAAGTCAACGAATGCATAACTGTAACTACCGCCCGATAATTCCACAAAGTTTTCCTCCATTGCAAAAAAAAAAAAAAACTCATAAAGAACAAACAAAAATGCACTAGTGTCTAGAAGCGCGGAAGTTACAGATTACAGATCCAGTGGGAAGAACAGTAAATTAGCACTTCTTTAAAAAGTAGCAGGCTCCTTGTTTCGTACCTTTTTGTATGTCGCTTGCTTATTTTCCACAAAAGAAGGAAAACGTGGCTGGAAATCCAAAGATAGATGAAAAAATCTCTTCTGCCGGTCTTAGTTCTGGACCTTGCTTCTAATTACTTTTATTAAGCCCATTTAACGGATCCTTTAATTCACTACTGTTTGACGTTATTTGCGTTTTAGTTTCGTTTTACTTTCAATCACGGGACTATGCTGACTATCTCGACCACACCTGCATGAACCGTCACTGTAATAACTGCATGGTGTCGACATTTGGACATCCCTCATATGATCCCGCAATATTGCTCCTCCCTGCTATCAATTTCAAAGTTTCGTTTTTTCCGTCTCCGTTTGTATTGGTGGAATATATGCCAAAATGGACAGTTGGCTGCCATTTCTTGAAGTAGCCTAGGTGAGCCGACGCTTGCTATACTTAAGAATGAGAAGCCTAAAGGTCAAATCAATGAACACAGTGACGGTGCTTGGTATGTAAATGCAATTTATTTAATTCTCTTTCACTTAAGTAAATCTCTTTCATTTAAGTTCTCTTTCACAAGTCAATAGCAGGTCTAATTTTTAAATATTTCAAAATAGGCTAATATGATAGGCTATCATGAAACAACTGACAGATTATATATTCATTAGTAAAATTTTTAGATTGTTACAGCTACTTTGATTATTTAGTTATACCTATTTATCGTTGTTTTGTAGACTATGTATTATATTGTAGGCCTACATTATATAACGTGAACAAGATTAACTGAACATAATGCAGTGAAAGAACTGAACTAGATTCACTGAACAAGATGTATTGAAGGATTGAAAGTACTGGATGGATGAAAAAAAAAAACTGCAGGCACTAATGTACAATCCTTGTAATGTTTACTGATTCATTCAGTGATTGAGGGTACTTACATTCAATGACTCTACTACCACTGATACACTGCCTGGACAGCAGCCTGACCCGATGTCATTTTTCCTCCAGTCACAGTCAATTTTTTTTTTTTTATCTCTATTTCTAAAACTGCTCATAGCTATTGCTGTGTACTTATTTCAGGTTCTTCACATTCTGATGAAAATAAATCATTATTCATTGTATTGCACTCCCTGTCTCATTCTTTAGATTAGCATGTCACTGTAATCAACAGCTAACTTTAAATTCCAACTTCAAGCAATCCCCTCAATGGTATTTTTAATTCTTCTTTGAAATAATGCATTAAAATATATCTAAAAATTGAATAAACAAAAACAAACCTTTGCCATTGATATTTTTGTTGAGGATTTTGTTTTCCCTAAAGGAAACTTATTTTTTAGTAACACACTTGTTTTCACCACGTGTAGTTGCTGCAGAAGTCTCTGCTGCATACAATACATAATAAAAGGAGTGGCAAGGGTTACATACTGGCAGGCGTAACATACTACTTTTTTAACAAGGGAACAAGGGAAAAAAATTAACATCTGCCTGAACTTGTTTCCCAGAGTTAATATCAAAATGCATTCCAGGGAGACTGAATCTTGAGTAGTAGTGAATATGTTTCCCAGTTCACCATCAGTGATTGAAAATAACTTAACACCGCTCTGCCCGAGAATCATCTTTTATTATTCTGTGTTTTGGCTTTGATTGATGTTCGAGCTTTGCATTACCTGCAGCCATAGCTAAGATGGAGTACTTACAGACATCCATCTGTACCTTTGCATAATGTCTAAAATGTAAGCCATGGAAGTCACTTCTGAATAATGGTGTCTACCCAGCCAAAACATAACAAAACAAAATAATCTATATAATGTATATATTGTAAAGGTTTATAGTATATCTATCTATATTGTTTCTAGTTATATACTTGAAAAAATATGAACTGTTATTATTACCTAACAAAAAGTCCTGACTTTTGCAGACCTGCCCTCTGATCAATGGGCCTATGAGTTATTAGGAAACATTGCAGCTTGTGACGGTTGATGTCCTTCACAGTTCTGCTCTGTGTTGTCCCTCCAGTTTGTTTTATTTCTCTGCTTTAGAACAAGCAGGGTGTACAGTATGTCACACTGTTCTGAGACATGCAGGGGAAGATGCTGTATCCAGAATATTTGTGTTTCTGTGCACAGGGGGCATGTTGATTTTAGCTACAAGGTCCTTAGTCCCAGTCAATTTCAGCACGCCAAGAAGTCCTCCTCATAATTGATACCAATCAAGTTAGAGGTTATTTTCAACACACAGTAATGGATAAGTACTATATAAAGATGTCTGATTAATGTCTCCAGGTGTTTCATCCACACATGCATTTTACAGTGCTTAATCCTTTATCCAGTCTAGTATTAGTGTAATTTGTTAATAATAAAGTGTAATTTGGTGCCAGTATGTATATGAAAATATGTGTTATTTTCTCTTCATATAACATCATTCAGACTGAGCTATAGCAGTACAGATCACCATTATTATTCCTCCTGTCACCGTTTCTGATTTATTTTTCATTGTTTTATGATTAAACATTCCTGTTTAACACAAGATGTCATTTAGACCTGCTGTTTACCAGTGGCTAGGGAACTTTCTTGTAATCAGAATGTGAAGTTTCTACAAAATAGTTTTATACTCTGAAACAGTGTTTCCAAATCCTGGACCTGGGTTGTCCCTCTGAATGTCTGGGTTTTGCCTGCTGCTTCACAGGATGACCACCAGATGGCCACATAACTTCTCATCAGGGTTTCTGTTGCGAGTTCCCTGAATGACCACCAGATGGCCTCATCTTCCTCAGTTATCCATGTCTTGTTTAGTTAATGTCCTCCACCTGTGTTTAGTGATTGGTTTCACCTGTGTTGTCTGTTATTTAAGCCCTTCCCTTTGCTTACCTTGTTGCTCAGTCTTGAATTGCTATGCTTTGTATGTGAAATCTTGCCCTCAGCCTGTTTGTGGTTTCAAAGGGTCTTCAGTAAAAGAAACTTTGTTTTCTTTGAATCAAACCTTTTGGTGTCCTGAGGTATCTCTGCGCTTGGATTTGCCCTGCTCCTTGTAACACTGGATGTTAGTTTTTGTTACAAAAGTTGGACCGGATTTGCCATGTAATGATTATGCTGATTAATAACAGCTGAGAGGAAATAGTTAATCCAGTGTTAAGAATGCAGCTGCATCCTGGGATGGCCACCAGATGGCCTCATAACTTCCTGTGTTCTATATCTGATTTAATTAATATCAGTCACCTGAGGAAATTAATTATTGGTTTCACTTGTGTTTTATTTAAGCTCTGGCCTTTATTCACATATTTGCTTAATCTTGAGTTGTCATGCTTTGTTGGTGAACTTGTACCAAGCCTGTTGTTTCTTTTGAGTATCCAGCAAAGGGGTTTTCATCTTTCCTGTATTTCAGCTCGATCTGAAAAATGTTGACCCTGAAGAAGCAGATAGGAAAGATGTTTGATACCTCAAAAAACACTCCATAACTGCAAGTGGTCTTTCACAACTGTTGGTAACCACTCATGTTTCTGTTTAAAGAAGTTTTGAGCTAGTTTCTTTATCAGATTTTTTGCTGAGCACCAACTTTGGCTTAGCCGTTGAATAAGTGTAAATATCTACATGGTGAAAGAGCTGGGAGACCAGCTGAGACCAGAGGAACACCCTACAGACAGCTTGCAAGTCCTGCTTGAAGTTGTACCCATAGACTACCCTTCTCCCTAAACCACACCTGCAGACTGTGACCCCCACCCAAAGCGACACCCATACATTAATGCATGGCCAGCACTGTTCCTTCTGCGCCCTTGTTAAAGCCAGCTCACATTTAACACAAACTTAAGGAGCTCAACTTCAGAAGTCTTGCTGAAGGTTACAGTGGTGGAGTCACAGCAGGGAGCTTGCTCACCTTCCTGTCATAACATTGCACCACGTTGCTTGCCCAGTTGGTAGCTCTTACAGATTGGTAGAACTTTCAACCATGCCCTTAAAGCTGGCCTTAAATGCAGTGTGGGTTCTCCTGTCACATGGCTGACTGCTATGTCTGTCCTCAGGTATAGGGGGCTACATGATCGCAGGCATGAGGGAGGTGAAGGAGGCACAGATTAGTGACACACTCTTCTGCCATAAATGTTCCATGGAGCCACTGCCAAAGTTCAAGCTCATACCAAAGCCATGGTGTTTGCCAGAATGGAGCAAGATCTTGGGTTCAAGAAGAGAGGTTTGAGTTTGGACCTAACCATAACCCTGGACCTTGGGAGAAAACAAAGTAAGTACGCAGCCTTTCCCATACAAAATACAGACATTAAATTATTAAAACAGGAAAATGCATCAGAGGTTTTCTCTCCTCACAAATGTCTAAGAGAAATAAATAAGTGACTCTCCAAAACCCTGCTCAACCATTATAAAGTAGTACACAGTTTTGCAGATGCAGTGCACTGAAGGTACTGTATTGCACATTTACAGCACATCGTTCAGCAAAAATGAGGTCTTTATTTTGGCAGGGACAAACCCAGTGAACCAGGATGATTACAAGGCCCTCTGCTGCATTGCTGAAAAGTTGTCATCCTTAGTATCCCAATGTCACTGAAAAAGGTAGCTCCTTGTTGCCTGTAGTTTTTTTCTTTACACTGGCATGCACTATGAGAGAAGGAAACCTGCTGAGGAAAATCTACAGAAGCAGCTAATTTTATCCTCAAATCTAATCAGAATTACTCCAGCTGAACCCAGGTAAAGCCAATTAGCTTTGGGCATGATTTGGATGGTGAATGGTTAGACCTGAGCACAATTACAAGTCCTATTATAAAGAAGCCTTAGTTTTTCTATTTTAAATTAACATTCAAATATGTGCTGCCTTTTGTTTTTACTGTTATGTTGTGGGTTACCATGTCTTAATGAGAGTGTAAATTATCTGATTGAATGGGTTTTCATTTCAGACATCGTCAATAAAAAAACTTTTGAAACATTTTGAAATTTTAAAAGAGTGTGTAGACTTTTAGATCCACTGTAAATATATACAGTGCCCTGCCTTGACCAATTCTCACATTTTACTGAATTACAAATGATACATTGAAATTTCATTCTGTGAAAATTTCATTCTTGATATTTTATTTTATTTTAAAACTTTGACAATCAATATTAATTTAAGGTGACATTGATTTTATATATATCTATATTCTTATATATTTTTCGCTTGACCATCACCAGCGCACTTCTTTAAACATCAGCCTTGCACCAGTATTTTAGACTCTTGCATTTCCCCACCACCTCCCTTGGCCATGTGTTTTTAACTTCCTCATAACACACAATAATCTGCATTTTTTTCTGAATTTAACATTGTGCAGTTAATGGAATAAATATTACTAGTGGTGCTTTTATGTTGCATGAATGTCAGGGTCACACATATCATGTTTTGATGGGGTACACTATTTTTACAACTTGATCTCATACAGGTTTCATGAAATGAGTCAGCTGCAGTAATGTGAGTCAAGATAGAACCAGTCCTGATTTATTTAAATCACCTTAGTGAAAAACTGCCCTGAAGTAAAAAAGTTGAAATCCTTCACTTTTGCAATGTATGTATTTGCAAAATAGAAGACTGTAAGTATCCTTTGTTATCAGATTTATTAAAGCAGTTAAATTTCTTTGTTCATAAACACACAATGATCTTCATAATCCATTTGCAGACATAATTAATTAGGAGGTTTTCAGTCTATCCAGCATTCCTTGCACATTAATTGTTCAGTCTGTTCTATGTGCAGTCTGTTTTCAGTTCTGGATGAATTCCAAAAACCTCAACAAAAGAAGAAATGGGCCCAGAAAATCTCCAAATCTTTATTAGTGTGGCCAAAATTAATTAGGCAAAAATAAAACGACATGGGTTAAGTCAGAAAGACTGAGGGTGCTAACAATATTTACTTTTGCATGCAGTTTGAATCCACTTGTGAATGCAATATTCTAAAAATTAAATAATATAATATATTCTATACAACATTCTAAAAATACAATCTGGAAATCACATATAAAATACACGTGTGATTCATGCTGAAAATATTGAATTTTAATCAAATACAAGTTAGTAGACATTCAATCATACACAACTAAAAAAATACAGTATGGCATCTTCTATCAAAAATAATTGCTATTATGATTATTGTAATAGTAGTATCATAACAGACAGTTATTCCAAACAAAAGAATATGTTACAAAACTATGAAAAAAATGTACAGAAAGACAGGGGCCCTATTTAAGCAGGGCAAGTGCAGCTCTCAAATGTAGGTGCAAAAAGGTGTGTCTCGATCAATCTGGGTCTTTAAGAGGTGCATGAAGTGGACATGAGCTGGGAGCACTTCCTTAATTAGGACAAAGGTGTGCCTGTGCACTGGCCGATCAACATGCCTGTAATCCTACTTTTGAAAGGGCCTTTGCCCCACATTTGCCCCTCACATTGCTTCATTGTTTGCGGACATTTCAAAACTAGAATACAGTTAAAACCCATTTCGCGTGTTATAACAAGCATCTATGAAACGCTTCAGTATTTAAATTAGTTGTAAAATACAATTAAAATACATAAATCTAGCTGACTTGAGTAAGATGACTTGGACTCTATTCACAATTTTGGGACTCGAGTGTTTATCAAAACTTGGCTGCATTAACTTGTGACTTGATTACCACTTGCGCGCTCACCTGACTGAACCTGACGTGACATGAAGGGGCCATCTGCCTGAAAGCAACCACAACAACGTGCACATTAATATCTTCCCACACTTGTTGATGACCTATCAAAAGCTAACTGATGAGGTACTGTATGTCTGCTGAGGGAACTATTTGATTGGTTACAAAATAATTTGAACCAATCAAACCTCCTCCCTGCCCGTACTCCCTCAAGGTAGACATGTCACCTCCTGTGACAAATTTATTTGTTCAGGTAAATGGAAGCAAACATTAGCTAAATGCTCACATTTTAGCGTAGCCAGCTAGAAACCTTTACGTGACAGCTAGCTGGCTAGCTATTTAGGCAGTGAAGTAGCTATCTTAGTAAGGCAGCTAATAGACTGGTCATTTCATTCTATGCGGCTACATCACAGTCTTCCTGTGTATGCAATGTTATCCAACTTCAGTCTCTACCTTACCTATTGTCATAATTTTCACCAGAAATATAATGGAGTAATAATGTAAGTGCCACAAGAAACTCACTGGTTCGACACCATCAGTGTCAGTGCTACTGACAAAACTGCTAGCTAGCTAACTTAGCTGCTAGCTGTCATCATTGCTGACAGGATTTTGCAGATGCAGCATGGCAACAATTTGAATCAGCGAGATTAGCTAGCTAGCTATAATAATATGATCTCTAGTAGCTATCTAGGATCTTAACTGTGAATAGAATTAGAGCTGGATGTATGAAGTCCACAAGTTAAAAAAAGAAAAAGAAAGAAACAAATGCGGTGTATGTGAGGTTTCAAATTGCTCCATTGGTTCTTTTAAATAAGATTTGTGTTTTACAAACCTCCGTATCTTGAGGTATTTCATTCACACTCAACAAAGTTTGATAAATCTTAATCACTAAATATGCTATTTTTTATTTTCTTTTATGTAGTTAATTTCTTCTTACAGACTTAGACAAATTATAATCAAATACAATTTCAAAAAGTAGAGGCATTTTACTTCACTGTTTGCCTTGACTTGATTTGACTTGACTTCGGTCACTTGTAACTGTAAACACTGACTTGTGACTTGATTTGGACTTAGCTCTTAAGACTTGAGACTTGCTTGAAACTTGAAAGAATGTTACTTGGTTACACCCATAGGCGTCATTTACGCTGAGGACGCTAGGGACATGTCCCCACCACTTTTGTCGTGGCCCATTTCATCCCCACCACTTTTTGAAAGCCTTTAGTTAGTTTTGAACATGTCGATATATACAGCAAAAAGGAGTTTTAGAAAACGAGTCGACAGATTGATGTCCATTGTCTGGAAATTGAATGTGATATCCTAGCAGTCAGGTTGAACCCGTCAACCTGCAAAGATACTGTAACACAATATTCATTTTGAAAAAAGGTAACAAATTCATTCCATATTCAATCCAGGACATTAAGGATTAAGACATTAAGGATTTGACTCCATACTTTTCCAGAAACTCCTGCTTAGTTTGTTCTTGCCTGGTGTGTGCTGACCAAACCTAGCACAGTGTGATGTAAGGCAGACCTGACATTCACTTCCTGGAAAGCGAAACCATGGGGTTCTCGAGTTGCCAAGGTAGTGTAATATAGTTTTTTGCTGTAGCAGAATCTCACATCTCTTATCTGGAAGTTGATCTGCGCAAGAGCATCTGTAATGTAATGTAATGTAATGTCACGTTTCCTTTGCATTTATTGATAAAACAGATATATATGTTTTAGCCATAATTGCAAATGAAACATTGAAACACAAAGCAAAACTTTAAAAATAAGAGGAATTTTATTTTCTGATGATACTTACAATATTCCAGATTCATGTAGTTTTGTTATTATAAACATATACAGTATATGAGAGGAAGCCTAACATACCATTATTATTATTATTATTATTATTATTATTATTATTATTATTTTGTCTATTTTTAAATGTCTATGTCTATTGGCCAGTAAAGTTCTAGGAGGAATAATAGGCTACACTTCTGCATTAAAAGTACCTTTCACCTGGCCAATTTTTAGGACACACCCACTCAGCACAACCTCTAAGAAAATCATGGCATCTGAGGTCACTTTTCATGTTCATATTGCATCTTGCACTAGTTAACTGTACTTTAATGGTGCACCTGCTAAATATGGCCACCTCTGTCAATTGTACACAGTTGATATTTTGATAATAGTAAGAAAAAAGAATTAAACACATTATAAAATCGTTGAACATTATTGAACTATCAACTATTATGTGGAAACATCATGCTGTCGTATGTTGGCTAAGCTCTGCTCAAAATCAAAACAATCACGGATTGGACTGAGAGAGGCTTGGGAGGCTTGCATTTTCTGTTGCTCTTTCCATTTTCTTCTCTTTTTCCACTTCCTTTTCTTTTTCTGCTTGCAATTGCTTTTCCACTTCCATCTCCACTTTTGTTTGTGTATCCTGTTCTGCTTCTATTTCCTGGTTGCGGGTTCTATACTTGCTGTATAAATTCCCAGTCAGTGCAAGAATTGCCTTTACCAGCCAGCCATACCCAAATTTAAATTGATCTGTTTCAAGCTCATGAAGAATAAGTTTTTCAAGCTGTGTATATAATGATTCATAACTGTTTATAAATTCGTTATGAATTTCAGCTTCTTTCCTTGCATTGGCTTCAAACCTGGCTATAGTGTCGGCCATTTGTTTTGTGTGATCATTATTGAGTTCGTTTATTTTCTTTTCATAAGCTAGTTTCATCATAGTCTCTTCCTCATCCCTCTTCCTTTTCTCTCCTTCTTTGTCTCTTTCAAATTCTTCCTGCTGCTTCTTAAGTTTGTCCTCCATCTCTTTCAGTGCCTTATCCTTTTCTTCTCTCTGTTTCTTTTGCTCCTCCATCTGCTTTGACCATGTGTCTTGGAGTTGGAGCTTTTCTTGCTCCAATTTTTGTATTTGTTCTTCAGTCTCTTTTTCCTTTTTCATCCGTTCCTTCTTCTCATTTTCTCCTCTTCTTTTCCTCTCCTCTTCATCAGCTGCTCTCCTTGATCGTTCCTTTTCTTTTTCTTTCTCAAACTCCAGTTTTTCTCTCTTCATCCTCTCCTCCCATTCCTCCTTCTTTCTCTGTTCTTCTTTATTTCTTTTATGGTCTTCCTCCATCCTCTGTTTCAACTCCTCCTGCTTCTCTCTTTCCCACTGCAGAACCTTTTTGCTGAACTCCTCTTCCAGCTCCCTTTTTCTGCTTTCCTCTGCCTTTTTAATGTCTTCCTCCAGCTTTCTTTTTGCTTGTTCAAATCTCTCCCTCCTTTCTCTGTCCTCTTTCTCTCTCCTATCTTCTTCTTCCTTATCTCTCTGTTGTCTAATTTCCTTTTCTCTTTCAAACTGCTCCTGCTCTCTCTTCATCTTTTCCTCCCACTCTTTTCTCACTCTCTCTTCCCTCTCTATCCATTTCCTGTTTTCCTCCTCTCTCCTTTCTTGTTCTTGCTTCATTTTCTTTTCCCACATTTCTCGCTGTTTTTTCCTCTCTTCTTCAATTTCATTCAGTTTTCTCTCCCACTCTTTTCTTTGTCTTTCTTCTTGCTCTTTTCTTCTTCTGTCCTCCTCTATTCTTTTGTGACTTTCTTCAGCCAATCTTCTTTTTGTTTCCTCTGTGGCTTTTCTTAAATTAGCTTCTTTTGCTTTGAGAGTTTCCTCTCTTCTCTGCTTGTCTTGCTCCATCTGTTGTTGTTTCAGCTCCATTATTTTCTTCATCTTTGCCAGTTCCAACTCATAACTTGCCCTGAGGTCTTCCTTCTCTTTCTGTAGTTCCTGCTCTCTTTCCTTCAGTATCCTCTCCTGTTCTTGTTTGACAGCAGCATCTGCCATCTGAAGCATCTCAGTCGTGTAGTAGCTTCCACCATTCCTCTGCACCATCTTGTTTATCTTATTCATGAGTTCAGTGACCTGCTTGCGATCGTTATCTTTGTTGTTGAACACATGACATCGGCCTCCGCAGTCATTTATCAACTTTTTAACACTCTTTGCTTCCTGACAGTAATCTTCAATGCTTTGATCTCCCAAGTCATCTCCCCTGGTAAACAAAACTATTGTATACTTGTCAGATTGTTCACCAAAATGCTCCTTAATTAAGCGTACCGCTTTCAACTCTTCTTCAGTGAAGCGTCCCACCTGCAGCACCAGGAGGAACACATGGGGTCCTGGGGATGACATGGACATGCACTTTGCAATTTCACTCAGAACCTCTTTTTCTGAAAATTGTGTTTCGAATAGTCCTGGAGTATCGACCACAATTATTTCTCTCCCATCAACTTCTCCTTTTCCTTTCTGACAACAAGCTGTTACTGAATGCAGACTGGGTTTAGACAAAAACTCGTCTCTCCCCAGAATGGTGTTCCCTGTCGCACTCTTCCCGGCCCCAGTCTTTCCCAGCAGAACAATCCTCACACAGGTTGTGTTATCTTCTGCAAAAGATAACAATTGCATAAATAAATTAGTTAAATACATCAATAATACAAATGCAACTTGCAAAAGACAACATACTGCATGATATGCTCTTTAGTACACATAAAACTAAGGTAAGGAATACATTCCAAAAGCATATCTAACAGTTTTTGTATTATTTTAAAATAAATATGTCATTGATTTGCTGTACTTTGTTTTCAGGTTATATTTACTCTTCATCTATTTATACAGGTTAATATTTTCTGCAGTTATTTAGGTTTGGTCCGTTGCTTATGGGAAAAATATTACAGCAGTAGAGCCCCACCTGAGAATCAAAACTGTGACCATCTATACATAGTACTAATTCTTTTAAACCATAGCATCACCATGCTGCTAGTATCTACCCCTGCAGTAATGTTCCTTTGACCATCACTGTTCAAATGAGAAAAAAAATCAATCCAACCTGTCAAATGATTTTAAGTTTAACTTTGTACAGTTATCTGATGAAAGGGCCATAGCATATGAAAATGTAAAAGCACTGCAATTATGCATTTATTGTACCCCCTGTCTTGTTATTTACTTATTATATTCTGTGAACTTTACGTTGTCTTTGTCTGAATGTAGCACCATGGGTCCCAGGGAAATTTCAACCCTACTGTATACTCGTATATGGATGGGCTGACAATAAAATCTCTCTTGACTCTTGAAATGATATGCACCAGATCCTGTTGGGGAGCTGACCTTCTTCGAAGAATCTAGTTTTTTGTGTCACAGGACAAACATGGGGAAATAAAAATGACCTAAAATGGATCAAAAGTGTTTTGTATCCCTGTGTAAAAATATAAAAGTGCAGTATATAATTTTCAATCATATGTTGCAATTCTGAATGTCTGTGTAGAAAACTCGGTAATTAAATGATGCCTACAACATACTTCTTACATACTGCTTTAAGAATTTTTAATACTATGTGTATTGATATATCTGTGAATTTAATCATACATTTAACTACATACATAACTACATACATTTAGTATAAACACTTTACGTTTATACTAACGGAATGCATTGCAGTCTGTCAGCCAAAATAAATACATTTGTACAACTTTAGTTTTCATCTATTTGCGCCATAAACTTGTGAGGAGTAGCTCAAAAGGTGAATTTGGCGGTAAAGAGACAGGACAAAAAGTGATGTGTCTCGTGTAGATGTAGTCAATTTAGAGAAGCCTCGATATGCACATAGCACAGCACAAGACAAACATCCTGGCTTATCCGGTGCTTCCTGGAATGGCTGGCGGAAGATAAGCTCAAGACGCATTTCAGAAACACCACAAAACCAAAAATGAAAGTCTGTCCTTCAAGACTTTTTTGGGTCTGTGCGCAACAATAAGGTCTGCCGAATGGAATAAATTGTTTAGTTATCTGGCGATCTGGGATTAACCGCAAAAGCAGTGATCCCCCCCTTTGAGTTTGTCGTGAGGCCTGAGTAAAGATACTGAATGCATAAATGTGCACACTGTATTCGTAAGAGTGACCAAGAAACTACGGCGAGAAAGTCAGGATAAAAACGAACATCACCCCACAATCAGGGTCCAGGACCTTGCAATTCTGAGGCTCTGAGTCCCGGAACAGCAAAAGGACTTCACCAGGATAAAATACAAAGGGATGCAATTGCAATCCATGGGGGTGCACAAAAAGTCATAAATACTATGTAGACATTGGAATATAAGGAGACAACTGGGGGTGCACTGAGGCCCGTCTGGGGGCACGATACACCCCTAAGCACCCCCATAGTGCCCGCCCTGGTTCAACATACAATTTACATTGCAGTGGATAGAGGCGTCTGCCAATTAAAACTAGACTCATTCGCTGTTAAAGTAGATCAATCAGGTAATGTTAGGGGAATTTATTATTCTGCTTTGAATTACAGCCCTACTGCAATATGACTATATATCCCCGAAATCAGTAAATTCTGAAAAAATTATGCAAAATGTTAGCAAACATTAATATGATTTTTTCTACTGTCAAAAAGGTGCAAAGTATGCGACATTAGCCTATAACCAGGAGACAATGAACCACAAAAATCAAAAAGACAGTGATTGCCAGAGCCTGGGAATGATCTCTGCCCTGTAACCTTGTGTGAAAAAGATATCAGCAAACTA
The DNA here is from genome assembly GCF_013368585.1 of Megalops cyprinoides. Lineage (NCBI taxonomy): Eukaryota > Metazoa > Chordata > Actinopteri > Elopiformes > Megalopidae > Megalops > Megalops cyprinoides. The sequence continues at coordinate 23,883,396 of NC_050600.1, forward strand.
GCTACCAAATAATACCAAAGCTTTCTAAATTCACCCAAAGAGTACCACAAATCAAAGGTGTGGTGCAGTAAAGAGCCAATGGGCCAATGGGCGTGAACTATCAGGGCAGTATGTTGTAAAGAAGTGAGGACATCAATAATTTGTAAAGCATGTCTGTGAGTGGCCACAAGGCAAAGAGCACTCCTTCAGAGTTAATTGAAGTCGTCCATTCAGAACAGAAAACGGTGAAGCTATCCAGCAACAGAAATGAACAGGTTAGATGACAGGCTAGCCCCTTTGGTAGCGTGATGTTTATCCAATGTTTATGAGATGTTCACAGTGGAATAGGTAGGCCTATTGCTAGTAGCGGTCTCGTTTTAGCGAATACATTTAAATATCGTTTCCAGATAAGTCATATAAGTTTACTTTCTCTTACATACGATTGAAATCTTTGATGACGCCGGTATGATGCCAACGGTACTCGGCCGTGCCTAGTACCTAGCGACCGCATAACCGTCGTGCAACCCTCGAGTGTAATATTGCTTTTCTTGAAAGCAGCAATATGATCAGTCAGGAACGAGGGGGTGTGTTCTAAATTATTACATCATTAAAAATGAGAGTTATTTAAAGAACAAAAACAAACAAATAAAATGATTTGTTGGTATGTTGTTGTGAGATCTGCCGTCTTGTACCGTAATTCCCCATAGCTCAAAAATATCACTGGGAATGTTTGCTTTCTTTGCTTGAAATGCAGTTGAAGAATTGCAGACACAGATTCTGATTGAATCCTGGCCTAAATATTTCTTCAGTTTCTTACCTGGTAACAGACTTCGTATCTCTTCTTCCAGCTCCTTAATTCTCATGTCTCTTTGCTCCAACATTGCCATGAGCTTTGACTCCATGTCTTTTACTCGTACTTCCATTTCTGAAACGCAGGGGAATAACATTTATAAGACACCTTAAAGGCACAGTAAAAGTACTATTATAATGGGAATTCTGACTTCTGTGATTCTTATTATACCGTTCACATTTTTCTCACCCACTAACATACTACAAAATAATAGTGTATCATACCCATGTCTACCCTACCAAGCAAAGCTTTAAGTAACAGGTTAAGTTAAATTATTTCCATTGCAACGCTGCTAAAATTACGCTGATAATCAAAATTCTAAAACTGGAACACTGATATGAAAAACTGAGCGACAAATGTTAGCAATTTTAGTAAGATGGCAGAGCTCTGCTATTATGATGGTTAATTACATTGTGTCTAACACCACTAACTGAGTACAACGGGAGGGAACAGCCTAAATAAGCAAGGCACATTGTGTAGACAAAAATTCACTTACTGCATGATTTTATTGGTGTACAACATCTCTTTGAGTTAAAAACTTTAAAAAGTGTCTCCTTAAGGAAGGAAAATGTTTAGATATTTTCATTGATTAGTGTTTTAAAGGCATGTATGCTTTACTGCACCACTGAAAATGTAGTACCTTGCTTGTTTATTCCTGTTCAATGCTGATGTTTGGGTTTCTAACAATATTCACTGAAAGTTCTCAATTTGGTTAGCCACTCTGAATAAGAGTGATTACAAAATGAATATAGGACAGGTAAATGTAATATGAGGGTTAGTGGAGTGAAAGCCTGTGTTCTGGAAAATCTATATAATCCAGTACTGCCTGTGCTTTGGTCAACTAATCATGTGTTGAATTTCATTAAGTAAAAGTTGGTATCTTATGAATAGTTGTCTAAAATCCATTTTTCACCTTTTACACAATCTTCTTAGAATATCTATTTTCAGATATACAGTACTTTGGTAATATTTGGTGGCAATTCTGTATTCTGACGTTTTCTAAGTTTTTGTTTAAAACTATTAGTCAATAGAATAGATCATTTCAGCAGATAACAGTGGAGATCAAGGCCTGATGAAAATGATGTTTAAATGTACTCCCTTAAAAATATTGCTATGATAAGATATTGGAAATGGAATATATCAACTTATATTAAATTTGTAGCAATACGCACACTCAGGTGTGAGCAGTGTATTGTATTTAATAATTCAAACAATAATTTTTACAAATTTAAGAGTATTGAGGTACTACATAAAAACTGAATATGCACAAATTGTGTCTTTATATACCAAACACTTCTTTCATCCCACTTGATGTGTCCCAAATTACACACTGGCATAGGTAGTATGCTTAGGAAGTATGGTTGGCTGTCTAGTATGTTCACACATAATAGTATGGATAGTGTTGTATGCATGAAAGTACCTGGATGTCATTGCGCGATCACCATTAAAGAGGCATGCATCAGCAGTGTTTCACATTTCCTAGATTCCATTACATACTAAGAGGGCCGTGGCTTGTGGCCAAGTTCAAATGGAAAAAATGGCAAACAATTTGCACAGTTGTTCATAAGCAGTAGTCATAGTCAGTATACAATCAGCTATGCAGGAAATGCCCATCACTGTTTATCAAATATGAGATTTGTTTTCAAAGTTTTATGCTGACATAGATGATGTGATGTACTGTCACATTAGTAACATGCAAGTGGTACTATTTATTATGAGAGCAAAATACCATGGCTAGCTACCTAGTCTCTCTAATGTAGGTAAGGTCAAAGTTTTGTAAAATAGAATTAGGATGCACAGTGTGTATACTGTGTAATTTTGTACTTAATATGCATGCTAAAATATTAGTAGATATGTTCTACACATCATGTTAGTATGCAGTATGCCCATAACAGAAATAAACTGTCTCAATTTTGAAAGAAAACACAGTTAGACTAATCAAGGCAGTATAACCAAAGAGTTTACTTATACTGCCTGGACTACCTACCTGGACCACCTACCTGTAGTCAATCAATCAATAAGGCTGCACATAGTGCTATGAACACCAGTTGTGTTTATGTTCCAGGACCTTTGTCTGCTGATGATATTGTACAGCTCTCACTTTGCCCACTGCATCCTGGTTGTTTTACGGGTCATTGTGTCCAAATAGTTTCAGTTTTAAATCAAAATGAAATTAACAAGCTAAATTGCAATTGTACCAATGAAATCAAAGTGAATTAAATGTGTTTTTCGTGGACTATTAGTGTGACTGTGCTGTCTATCAACAGTGCTAGTTGAAGAACTTTAATTCAAGCTACATTTGTAGTAGGCCCAAACAAATGCAATAAAAAAATGAATAACTGAATTAAAAAATTGAATATAGTTGAATTCTGGCCCTTGCTTCCTTGTTTACCTTGTGAAAGATTTTGTATATCTTCCTCCAGCTCATGCACTTTTACATCCATCTGCTCCAACACTGCCTTATGCTTTGACTCCATATCTTTTATAAGTGTCTCCACTTGTGTTTCCATGAACATCTCAGGAAGGTAACAGCAGTTGTCTTTGCCAGTTACCATGCTCTCTATCCCAGTCATCAGTTCTATGACCTCTTGCTCATTGTTGTCCTTCTTGTTGCTCAAAGAATAATATCTCTGCCCACATCTCTGGACAAGATCTTGTATGGCTGCATCCTTCTTCACAAAGTCATCTAAATCTTCTTTCTTCAGGGTTCCCTCATGTGTGAATAGCACCACAGTGTAGTCATAAATATTCTCACCGAACAGCTCTCTGAACTTCTCTAACTCTCCTATATCTTCATCTGTGATCGGACCCACTGGTATCACAAAGAGGAAAGCATGGACTCCAGGGGAAAACTGCAAGACACAATGTGTGGTCTTACGCATCACCTCCTCTGGGGAAATGTCTGTGGAGGAAAGAGCTGGAATTTCATCTATGGTGACCTGGAATTCAACCTTTGTTCCTGACCGTCGTTTGTCTGAGGCGGACCTCTTTTCCAGAATGGTGACACCTGTGGTCGTCTTACCAGGTCCTTTTCGCCCACACAGCAATATATTCAGCACTGGGTGGATGATAGACTTTTCTTCTAATTCTGAAAAGTAGGGGAATAACATTTATCAGATACCTTAAAGGGACATAAAAAGGACTGTGTGTTGGTGGTTTTGCCACAAGGTCAGTGTGATGTATCAGTGCAGTAGCCATGCGCGTCAGCTTGAAACTATATGGAGTTCTTGTACGCTCTGCTTTCAGGTACTGCCACCGGATAGCCTCTAACAAATCAGAGGTGAAAAGAGGAGCTTTGTGTAAGTCTCCTGTTCCCAGTATACAGCATCTGTTCTACCAGCACTCTTGCAGGACCTCCCCATACCATCGTGTGGTAACTGGGTACCATATGACAACAAGCTGAACTGCCTGGGATCCATTAGCATGTGGATATGCCCTGATGTTGTATCGCCCACTACCCCTGCTATGGGTAAATATTCTGGCAGCTTTATCCTGCATGTTGGAGTAAGTCAGGTAAGCTCCCAACATTAAAGGGCAGAGGAGGGCCCAGAGCCAAAATAGCCCGCAGCAACAATCAGGAGGCTCTCCACCCCCTGACTGAACCGAGTAAAGGAAAGAGGATGGCAAAACATAGAACAAATCCTGCACTTCAAGCAACGGGAGCCTGCAGGAACAGAGCATATTACAGAGGTGCTAACCTTCACAGGGCAGGTGATGATAGGGCCCTAAACCCAAGATTCCAGATGACATCTGAGCCTATTGAGATGCAGGAAGCCATTCCTGGTATCCATTTTCAATGTATTTCCATTTTCAAGGGCAAAGAACTTGCTTTATGCATGATCAAACAGGCATTCAACACAATTAGCATAACACTGAATAGTCCACAATGAGCCAGTGAGATACAACAGCATGTAGTATAAACAATCATAACAGCACCAACCCTGGGGAGACACTGCACAAGCTGCAGGTCTATTTCAAGTGTTCAATCTATCACTTAATGGCAATCTCAATTAAGCAGTTTTTCAATCCAGTTCTGACTATGACTATCGCCAATCCTCCCATGAACTGCAGTAGCACAGATGGAGGTGAGGAATTCTATTCACAGGTACAGGACACAATCTGCAGAGTACCAGCTCACAAACAATCCTTGGTGACTTCAATGCCAGTCTAGGTAGGGACTTGTTTCCATTTCTCTATGTATGATGAACTAAACAGGAACGGGGAGCTCCTAGCTAAATTCATGACAGGAAAACAGCTTGTGAACATGAACACCATGTTCAAGAAAGGCAAGGGGAAGTATTGGACTTTTGTGAACCCTGGCAACTATAACTATCAGATCAACCACATACTTGGGATGAAGAAACGGAGAAATAGTATTTTCAACTGTGAGGCATACAACACCTTCTCCAGAGTCAGCTCAGACCACCGGATACTGACAGCCAAGACCCAAACTTAGTCTTACATCTCTGAACAAGCAAACAAAGAGGTATACTTGAAGAGCATTCTCTGACAGCAAAGTACTTCAACAGGAAAATCAGGTTGGGGGTTAGAAAGAGATTCCAACTACTACAAAACCAGGAAACAGAAGACCCCACTGTGAAGCATGCCAGACTCATCATGGAGGTGAAGGTGATAGAATGTTGAGTCCCATTGATGGCTATCAAGAGAAAGACAGTCTAATTCAACAACTACCCAGAATTGCTGTCAGCTAGACTTCTAGTCCAGTGCACCTCTGAATCACATGCAACAACACCTAAAGAGAATAATATGCAAGCTCTCTATGACATCACGGTGCAACTTTCTGAAGTCTGTAACAGGTTGAAAGAAGACATTGCAAACAAAATCATACACATTGAGTCATTAAGTCGTGAACAGCATTACAGCAAAGCATGGGAAGTTGTATACTAAGTGTCAGGTGAAAGAAACCCAACAGATGGCCAGTTTGAGGCCAGTTTGAGGCCATTTATCACCTGGTTTCACCATTTCAAGCAACTCCTCAGCCACACACCACAGGAAAGTAACAATGGTGAGGTCATCTCAGACATATTTGGGAATCTTCTAATTGAAGATGGTCCATTCACAACAGATGAATACATCAAAGCAAAATAACTAACAGTGCTGAGGGAAAGCTGTGGTCCAGATGGAATACCAGCTGAAGTTGTCAAACTGTTTGGACAACATCATCCTGGACCTTTGCAATGCAGCTCTACAGAAAGGTGAGAAGCCAGATCCTCTTCCCACAAGCTGGAAATTTATACAAAGACCAGCAACTACTGTACAGAGGCTCTGCTCTCAGCTCCCCAATTGCCAAAATGTTCAACAGGATGATCCTAAACAGGGCAAGGAGGAGTTTTGGATAATCTTCTGAGAATCAATGAGAATGGATTCATGGAGGATCACATAACCATTGCTCAGATTTTGGCACTGAAAAGAATCATTGAAGGAGTCAAAGCGAAACGTTTGCCAGCAATAATCGCCTTCACTGATTTCAAGAAATCTGTTGACTGTGCTCACACAGGCAAGATCATCTGGACTCTGAGGACTCCAGGAAAAGAGGTGGATGCTACCCATAACAGCTACATCAGCACCAGGCCAAACATTGCATTACCGCACAGAGGAACTGAGGAGTTAGATATCCATGGAGGAGTACTACAAGGAGACACCCTAGCCCCCTACCACTTTGTTCTTGACTTTGCTCTCCGACTGTCTCTTGGTGCAAACAGGAAGATCTAGGATTCACCATCCACAGCAGGAGGAGCAGGTGCACAACACCAATAATGCTTAGAGACCAAGACTTTACCGACAATGCTGCTTTGACCTCTGGCAACATCTTGCAAGCACAGCAGAGTCTGCTTAAAGTAGAGACAGGCTGAGAAAATGTCGGACTCAGTCTCAACTCCAGGAAAACCAATTATGTGGCAAATAACATCTCCATGGAAACAAACAACCGTTGATGGAACAGTACTTGAGAGAGTCTCAGACTTCAGATACCTAGGGTCATCGATGAACAAGACTGGGAAAATGTGAAGGCCTTGCTCCAGGCTGGAAGGCATGTAGCTCAACAAGGTCAGCCTGGGCCAGTAGCATGATGGAGCAGGTAAGATTCGTCACTCCCCCAGTTGAGTCACTCCACTGTATGGCTGTGAGATATAAACTCTAACCAAAACACCTTGAAAAGCATCTAGATGGTAAATGAGTCTGGTGAATGGGGTCCACTCAACATCTGACCAACCAGCAGCTCAACAACTGCTCTTGCACTGACCTTATAGAGTGCAAAAATAAAAGCAAGGAGAGTGAGATTTGCTGGAAATTGCCAAAAATACCCTGAGCTAGCTGTCAGCAAGCCAGTACTGTGGGTACCATCGCACAGACAAAGAGCTTCTGAAAGGCTACCAGAGGCATCTGTTGGGACGCTTATTTCAATGTGGTAGAGCCCTCCACTGCCATGAAAGACAAGGAATTGTGGAAAACCACCATCCACTGCTAGCTTGCTGCAAAATGATAGTGAAAGTTACTGTCATAAAAAATATTACAATAAGATATTGGCAAATAGAACACTTTAATCTGAATTTGAAAACAACAAAACACTCAGGTGCGAGGGCTGTATTTTTTGTAATGATTCATCAATAGACAGCTAGTTGGAAAGAAACTAAGCCAAGTGTATCTAGCTACTCTATTAAAAAAGAGTATTATTATCTTATTATATCTTATTATCCAGACCTAATTATCCCTCTCTTAACAGATATGTCATAACTTTAAAAGAAAACGGTTAGATTAATCAAGGCAGTGTAACCCCAAGAGACTATAAACCTCCCTTGACTAATCTATTAGGCTGCACATAGCGCTATAGGCACCGAGCATACTTGTTCTACATTTGTAACCAGCCCAAACATATGCAGCTGGGTGGAACCTGTCCTTTTTTCATTTTGTTCTTCCCTTAACTGCATGCACCAGGTTAACATTGCACTAAACAACAGAACAGGTGCAGAAGAGCTAACAATGTCAAATATGCAGCTCAAGCACAATTCCCTATTGCATTCAGCTAATAATCCAAATAGTGCAGTATCTATTCAGCCTCCAGTTTATGTGTAGGTTTTCTTCAGTAAACATGTTATTTATTATCTTTACTTCACAGCTTTTCATCAGAGCTCAGGATAACGAGATAATACTATGGCAATCATGTAGTAACCTTGTGATGTTACACTGCCTTTCCCCCAGAATATGTCCTTGCAAGGAAACAGTAACATTGAAATTACTTGATTTCAGAGCTGTAAAGTGCTGTTTTATTATACTACTAAGATGATAGCAGGTTGTTTTCAGGAGATATAATTTCTTATGGCTGTCTAAAATGTCTACATGAGTTGTAGACATTGAGAAGACATGTTCACCCATTCCATGTGGCAATGGGATTGCTAGTTTAACAAGGTTGTATTTAAAGGTTTCCAACCCAATGAATCTAAGTTCAAATGGGCAGAGAGGTTCACTACAGGTGATACAAAGAAATGCAATGTATAATATCAATCACTGGGTGAAAAACACCATAATTGGCTGTGACTTCTAGCATATTTACTGAAATTCTCTAAGACTCATAAAAGTCACATTTGTGAGATACAGTGCCAGACTAATCTGGGGAGGTTTCCTTTTTTGACTGAAATGTATTTTCCCTAAACATGACACGCTGGTTTTGATTGAATCCTGGGCTAAGTGTTTCCTTGGTTACCTTGTGAAAGATTTTGTATCTTTTCCTCAAACTCCTGGATTATCTTGTCCTGGTGCTCCAACACTGCCTTGTGATTTTGTATATCTTCCTCCAGCTCATGCACCTTTCCATCCTTCTGGTCCAACTCTGCCTTGTGATTTTGTATATCTTTCTCCAGCTCATGTACTTTTGCATCCTTCTGCTCCAACACTGCCTTGTGATTTTGTATATCTTCCTCCAGCTCATGCACCTTTCCATCCTTCTGTTTCAACTCTGCCTTGTGATTTTGTATATCTTTCTCCAGCTCATGTACTTTTGCATCCTTCTGCTCCAACACCGCCTTGTGATTTTGTATATCTTCCTCCAGCTTGTGTACTTTTGTGTCCAGCTTGTGTACTTTTGCGTCCATCTGCTCCAACACTGCCTTGTGCTTTGACTCCATGTCTTTAGTGAGTGTCTCCATTTGTGCTTCCATGAACATCTCAGGAAGGTAACAGCAGTTGTCTTTGCCAGTTACCATGCTCTCTATCCCAGTCATCAGTTCTATGACCTCTTGCTCATTGTTGTCCTTCTTGTTGCTCAAAGAATAATATCTCTGCCCACATCTCTGGACAAGATCTTGTATGGCTGCATCCTTCTTCACAAAGTCATCTAAATCTTCTTTCTTCAGTGTCTCCTCATATGTGAACAGGACCACAGTGTAGTCATAAACATTCTCACCAAACGCCTCTCTGAACTTCTCTAACTCTCCTATATCTTCATTGGTGATTGGACCCACTGGTATCACGAAAAGGAAAGCATGGATCGCAGGGGAGTGCAAGACACATTGTTTGGTCCTATGCATCACCTCCTCTGGGGAAATGTCTGTGGAGGAAAGAGCTGGAATTTCATCTATGGTTACCAGGTGTTCAACTGCTGTTCCTGACCGTCGTTTGTCTGAGGTGGACCTCTTTTCCAGGATGGTGACACCTGAGGTCGTCTTACCAGCTCCTTCTCTCCCACACAGCAATAAGTTCAGTGTCGGTTGGGTGATAGACTTTTCTTCAGATACTGAAATGCAGGGGAACAGCATTTATCAGATACCTTAAAGGGACAAGGGGGCAATGTGATATGAGGGTCAGTGGAGTGAAAGCCTACATTCAGGAAATTTTAAATAATGCCGCACTGCTTGTGCTTTGGGCAACTCTGGAGTGCTAATCATAAAATTCAAAAATAAATCTTGAATTCAATCAAATTAGTCATTCTAGAAATCCAAACAAAAGTGGAGAAGTTAAGCAGTATATGTTCATAAATGTAGGAATTATAATCATAAGGGCTCAAAATCCAGTGGGTGTCCAGGCTACGGGAAGGAGCCTTTTTAAATTGCAAATGACAGCTTCTGTCACATGAATCTTTTTGCCTGTTCACTGCTTTGTAATCCACACTGTTTCTTTTTTGGATTGTTTAAAAAATGTGTCAGGCCTGATTTTAATGGCACAATTGCAAATGTCTAACATAATGTGCAATGTTAGAGCTTCAGTCAAAAGAGATTTGGGCCAGTGCACCTGAGACATTTTGACAACACATAAGATTTGGTGCATGTGGCAGTCCAGTATAAAGGGGGCTGGGGGACAGTGTTTAGTGACCAGGAGATGTGAAGAAAGTGTGACTGTACTGGTCAAACGAGATACAGCCACAGCCCTAGACGCTCTTAACAGCTTTCTACTAACAGTAATCAATTCAGTACACTTTCCCTTCCCATTACATTACCCTCTATCCCAGACCTACTTGTAGATCTTCCGTAGCTGTATATACAACTGGAGATTTATGGACGCAATTGAGGTTACAGTAAATACTGCCCTACTAGGGTAATAGAAATTGGTGTTCAGTGTGCAGATATCATTTCCACAGTAAAACGTTGGTATTGGTTGTAACAGTCACTTGTGATCGAGCAAGTCAGGCAAAGCACTTCAGTCATAATCTATTTTAAGAAGTTTTAATGTAAAATATCTGATATTCTATTTGCATTAAACATGAAATGTTGTTTATTTCAACTCATCTCACCAATTCATTCAGTCAATTATGTGATGCTGTGAGTAAATAAGTATACATGAACTCACGATCAAGGTTTTCTGTAAGTTCATCGTTTTCCTCTTCTTGTTTCTCTTCATTTTCTGTCTGAGGTACTTCCTCACTTATGTTGTCATCTCTGTCTGTATCCTCTTCAACAGTTTCATCCTCAGATTCTGCCTGCATGAAGACTTCACATATGAAGTGCTTTCCTTCATTCTTCTTCACAAGCGTGTTTATTTTTTCCATAAGTTCAGTGACTTGAACGTCACTCTTGTCTGTGTTGTTAAACACATGGAAGCTGCCACTGCAGTCCTGGATGAATTGACTCAGAGGATCATTTTCATCGTGATCTTCATCATATTGATCTGCATGTGTAATAAGCACCATTGTGTGTTTCAGGGCCTCATCACCAAAGTGTTGCTGGATCCTCCTCATCACTCTTTGACTGTCATTTTGTGAGAACCCCTCTGGCTTGACCACCAGAAGAAACACATGGGGTCCTGGAGCAGACAGACTGACACACCTCTCTATCTCCTCGAGTAACTGTTCATAAGAAATATTACTGTCAAACAGGTCTGGTGTGTCTATCACTACAACATGCTTCCCAGTCACTGTTGCACTTGCTGTCTGACACTGCTGTAATGGGGACAAGGACTGAGTTGCAAATGCCTCCCTCCCAAGGATGGTGTTTCCTGTAGAGCTCTTCCCAACTCCGGTCCTCCCCAGCAGCACAATTCTCACTGTTAAGAAACAGATATGTATGCCCACAGAACTGTTATCCTTTAATCATTAAGCTTTACTGACTTTCATTTTTACTGTCAAATACATTTAATCTTTCAACACTCTGTACTGGACTTTGCTTATCTAGTGCACATTGTGTAGAAAAGGTGAATGTAATCCTTGATTTCATGTTTATTTGCAGAAGAATTAAGTAAAAGTATTACTGAAACACATACAAAAGAGAGCAAAGGAGATGCAAGAAGCCCTAAGAGGCTACCTGGTGGCAGTACCTTCTCTTGAAATTATAAATTATATTTAATTTTGAATGTCACATCATAGCTTCACTCAAAAGGATTGTAGAGTTATATCAAGTAAAATGGTGTGACAAAACAAATGTACTAGGGTGAAAACACAATAGTGGTACCATGAACACACAAAGTAAATTATAATACAACAAAAAAGAAAATATAACAAGTTAAACAACAATGAAAAATATTTTTGATTGGAAATTTGCTTTATTTCAGACTGGATTTAAATATTGATAGTGAGTATGGCGTTTTGACAGAATGATGGCTGAAGTAAGGATCCTCTATTATTTAGCAAGTGAATTGAGATTTGTGTGGAAAATAAAGGAGATGCATATCTTTTGATTATCAAGACGTATGTGAATAAAATTAACCAGAGTTAATTTGCATGCATTTTGTTGACACTAAATCAATAAAATTATGGACATGGATTACTTATTTATGTTGTGTACTTTATACTTACAGTGTGGAAGCTCCTCCATGCTGACTCTCCTTGCTTCCTGTATCAGAAAATGAATACAAGCTTTCAAATAGTAAGTATTCACCTGTGTTCCCTTTTCAGCATCAAAATGAAATCTGAGTTGCTATTGCGATTATTTTTGGTATCTTAACATACTTAATATGAAAAAAGGAGTGAAAAGGGCTTGCACTGGATGGACATAAAAAAGGATGAAAAGAATCGGAATAACATGTTACTTTTCTTTCATTTAATGAAATACAGTATAGTCATCTGTTTTGTGTAAGAAATTGTAGTTATTTGACCCATTTTATGTGTTTGTGTTGAATGGCACACAATAGGCATCAAGTCAAGAAAGTCTGAAAACTGTAACGCCTTCCAGTCCACAAATCAGACAGTTTTCAGATCATGTAGCCGAACCAGATAACTCAGAATATGAGTATGCCACATTTGCACTTCAATATTTAAAGCAAGGACAAAGAGGCAATTTCAGCTATTTCAATTGCTTTCTCTACATATCTGAATCTCCAGCAGATGGGCTCAAAATGTAAACTAATATTCTCACCTTCTCTGTCTCTCTGTTGCCACTTCCGTTACTGCGACTGCTTGGAATCAAATCATGCGCTCAAAGGTCACCCTATTTAACAAAGCACAGTTACTACACTGTATGTGGATTAAAGTTAAAAAAAACAAAACTGCATGAAAAAAACGATAAGCACTACTACAATCATAAACACTTTGTTTCCAGCATTTTCTAAAAAATGTTCAGTTCACATCAGCATTTGCATCTCAATTATAATCTCACTCATAACCACAAAGCATTGACAGCATTGTCTTGACACAACTCCATAATAAAGTTAGAAGGAGTGACTTTCTTCTTTATAATCAACTTCATAATGTTGAAGATCTCTAAATGTTATGAGTCAATGAACACTACAAGCCCCCCAGTGTGTTACGGCGAAGTAAGCACATTTATCAACACAAAATCAACTGATAGTGACCTCCAAAGCGTCTCCAGATATTACCACAATCTCTTCTTTTCTCTCTTAATTTCACAGTACAAAACAAATACATGATAACAAGGGGCAATTGGACATGCCACAACTTTTTTTTCTAAACATCACTTAAATGCAGTGAAAGAGACAATACCGTACCTGTCAAATGGGTTCCTATGCCTAAATCAGGGACTAGTGTATTTCTTAATTTTTAGTAACGTAGCTGTTTTATAGCAGATGACAGTGTCTAGAGAGACTTTTGGTTACTATCTAATGGGTTTGGAGTTTGTTTTATCCTTTAAAAGCTTCAGAAATAAGTCTAAAGTGTAAAAGTACATATTTGTAAAAACAACTGAGTAACTTTCAGAGAAATCAAATATTGTGACAATCTGTGTATCACAAAATTGATTTCAGATTTCCAACAAAGCATTGAAGTTCAAGAACTGTAATTGTAAATATTTTTAAAATGGAAAAATCTGTATAAATTGGAAAAAAAACAAGAGTTGTGACAGGATGTTCCTTGACCATGACACAATTTGATTGAACGTCCTGAGTGATGCGTCTGGAAAGCTATTGAAATTTCAAAATGGCTGTTAATCTGTGAAAGTCAAAACAACTCTTGTCAGATGGTCCCTTACTCCTTTGCAAGTGCACTGTACAAATAATGGTGTTTTATTTTCTCATAAATCCTAGCCTGTTAGACAGAACACCAGTTGTGCCAACCTCAGGAGAAACTTGTGACTGTTATGTAATGAACTTGGAATGTGTAAGTCTTATGTTTTAAAAACTATTGAACTTTATGTTTTAATTACCAGAGTGTGTGAAAGATATATTTGTCAAAAAAATCAATGAAATAACATTCAGAAAAACTAAAGATTTTGAAAATCTACTCATATTGTCCTCTGTATCAGGGAACTGATTTGGATTTTCTGAGTCATATAATCAATACGCTATTGACATTTGAAAAAAAAAAAAGAATGCTTAAGTTAAAATTTGACAAATGAAGCAAATGGGAAAACCAAAAGTTGCTACAAAATCCTCCTTGACCATATGACAGTTGGCTTTGACAGTCTGAATGAAAACCTACTGAAATGTCAAAAGATAACAAGGGTCAAACTGTGTAAGTTGATCCCTCTTTCGCAAGCGATTACTCACAATGTTATGTCTGCTTTCTAAGTTTTGCTGTTTTTCTTTCTTTCTTTTTTTTTGGGGGGGGGGGGGGGGGGGGGGGCAGTAGTTTTCACCAGTTGTGACAACATCTACAGAGATTTCTGATTATTATTTAAAGCATCTGAAATACTTAAAATCTTGTCTAATTAAGTTATTTATATTTCAGTATCAATGAGGTGACTTTCAGAGACAAAAAATATCAAAAAAACATAGCCATATGCTCTCATTATAATGGACTTGACTTCGACTGCCTGGCTTATATTTTCAGCAAGTTATCAAAATGAATACTAAATAATACAAAATATGTCAAAATAAAACTTTCTTTTTAAATCACCAAAATGAAAAACTACAGCTTCTGACGGTATCGTTATGTGCTCAAGATCCCCTAACAGTTGTTTAATATTTATCTTACTAATGTGGCTGAAAACTAGTGATACTTTCGTACAGAGAGGATATACATTTCATGCTCTAAATTTATTTGAATCAACCGTAGACTGTTAAATTCATCTGGAATCATCAACAACCCATTGAAATTGTTAATTTAATTTAAGCTCCATAGTTTTGGAACTCCAAAAGCACAATACCATGATGTTACATAAAAGCGATATGGCTCGAGAACCCGTGACATGTCATGGTTATTGGCACGGCGTGGGGGTGTTGTTAGGCACGATGAAGCGGAGTTTCGGCGGTTGGTATACTTGCGAATAATATGCAAGAATGAAAATCACAATTTTTAAACTACCCCTGCGTGGAAAGCCGTTACTGTCCGATCATAACGGTGTATTTTAGTATGTAACACATTTTTGGTCTGTTGATCATGAAAATAAAATTAAAATAATATTAAAATCAACAGTATGTTTGGATCACCGTTCAGTTGGTTTGGGGGTGCAGCGGCTGCTTTTAACAGGTATTGAGCTATATGTATCTATAGGTTATACACGAAAAAGAAAATATTGGTCAAAAATCAAGAAAACAACTATTAAATCCAAACGTTGTGGCACTTCACCCACATGTGCCTCAACATCATACCGTTGGTTTGGGCAGACTAATTCATTAGCTAGGCTACTGAATTGCAATTGCAAACATAAACATTCGTTAAAGGTAACTTAAATTTAAAAAGAAGTCCCAAGAAATTGGGATAGCAATACACATTCATCTATCATTTAAATTTTGTATTAAATTCTGAAACTACTACTATAAAAATATTATTGACGCACTTTGATAGGATTTTAAAAACGCAACAAAGTAGCCTACAATAAGGCTGTGGCTTTTGAAAAGATTCCACAATATAAACATTATTGGGTTTTCCTTAAAGAGCTATTAAAGGTTAAAAAAAATTCATCTTTTAAACTTTAAACTGTAGTGACCCGTGTTCTCACTTCTCATCTCTGTCCCGAGAAAGACAAGTAGCCTAATACATGCTTCACAATAGACTCGTCAGAAATATACCATCATGCATAAAATGTACA
The DNA here is from genome assembly GCF_013368585.1 of Megalops cyprinoides. Lineage (NCBI taxonomy): Eukaryota > Metazoa > Chordata > Actinopteri > Elopiformes > Megalopidae > Megalops > Megalops cyprinoides. The sequence goes on from NC_050600.1 coordinate 23,899,092, forward strand.
ATTATACGTCAATTCTCAGCCACTTCACAAACGTACCTACTCTTCCATGACCGTTGCTGTGTTCCTCGGAAAGTGTAATGTAGCGTTCTCAAGAAGAGGTTTTCACCGGCTCATATGAACAGTCGAGATGTCTTTACAGTACCTTTAACCCTGTATGTGAGTTCGTCATACATAAATGACGCAAACGAAGGTAGAATTTCGAGGAGTCAAAACAACTCATCGATTAAATTTTAGTTTTATATTACCACATGACTTCTTTATCCAATCCAGTTGTAGTTTTGGGGCATGTGATGAAACTGTTTGGTATCTAGGTGAAGTTACAGAAACTTGGACCTGCTTTTAAGCACGTTGCTCAAGGGCAGTTTGAAAAGCTCATTTTGAAGATCATAATTCATATTAAATCTGTTAGAATAAATATTATTTGCTTCCTTAAGCTGTCCTTCGTGTATTTAATTTGTTCTGAAAACAAAAATGACTGAAAAACAGTGTATGTATACACTACAAAGTGTATGAGGTTATAAATATTCAGCCTCAAGCTTGCATTGCTATAGCTAACGGAGGTTCAATTTGATTGTGCATTTGTTTGCATTTTAGGTGGATGTCAGTAGGTTTTGTAGTAGCAGTGATGTTTCCTCACCTGAGGGTAGTGAACAGAGTGGTAAGAGGAGAGGACTGAAAATATAGTTATAATGCAGCAACAACATAACAGCAAAGACAGTGAAAGTGAGGGGACACATAAACATATATACTATGCCTGATTTCACCAGCAATGTTGGAAGATCCCAAGTTGGCACAGAATGCATTAATTGACAGGAGAAATATAACTTAGCAGTTAGTAATGCAAGATATAGGCTATATGTATTGTTTACACATGAAATTTTATGTTTTATATTTTACACTTTTATGCTATACATATTATGCTTTATGGTATTTCCATTTCATTGTATGCTTTTTGGTGTTATAGTTTTGTATTTCATTTTGTATCAGATACCCAGTTATTGTGATATACATAGTCATTGTCAATACATAGAGTGAAAGGAATTTTTTGAAGAGTAACACTTACCCCTAGCCTGTATCATACTTTCCACAAGGATTATGTGTCTAAGGACCCAGACAGCTTTCTGTGAGCTTCTACCAGGCATTCTGGGAGTTTCTGTGTGGACATGGTGGAGTTTTTTTTTTAAGGTCAAGGTACAGGAAACAAGTTCAGGGAAACCCACAAGAGGTCCACAGGTCCTCAATATCTCAAAGTCCCTAATCCACTGAACCCAGCTTTGCAATCAGAACACGAGTGTGAGGGTGATACTCAATTATAGACCTAATATAAGCCATGGAGATCTGGTTTGAGACATGTATGCCATTTAACCATTCATTTGGGCCATTTGAAAAAAATAAATAAATAAATGACATAGTAAACTTGCCTGGGACATGGCGGGAGGGGGGATGGTTCAAAAACACTGGCATACTTAGGTGATAGTACTGTCATATACTGTAGATATTCACTTAGTCCAAAATGCAGCCTGTATATTTCAATACTAGAGTACTATATTCAGTACAACATCTGTCACTCATAGTTAAAGGGAAGACGGAAACTTCCCTGTTTCAAACATGGTTTGAAGCTATAACAACCTCTCTTCCTACCCAAACTGATCAAATCTCGGAGGTTAAATTCCTGCAGGATTTTTTTGGGCATGCTGAATGGTATAAACATAACAGAGAACGCCTTGTCGATGTAATCCATGCCAGAAGAGGATTTACAAAATAACAGTTACAGGGATGGAAATAAATGTGACCCTCATGTTCTCTGGATTAAACTTATTTGTGAACAGAATCAGACTTTTTTGTGTGTAATGCTATTAGATTTGAAAAGCAATGCTATTATTAAAAGTAAAGTCTAGCCTGTTATCTTTATTTTTTTTTTATTGAAAAGCATTCTTTTGTGGAATATTTTATGTTCCCATTTATGAATGAATAAATATGGAGGGCACTGAGTGTGTGTGTGTGTGTGTATATATATATATATATATATATATATATATATATATATACACACTATATGGACAAAAGTATTTGGCCACACCTGTTTTTCAGGGTTTGGGCTAGGCCCCTTATCTCCAGTGAAGGGCAATCTTAATGCTTCAGCATACCAAGACATTTTGGACAATGCTATGCTTCCAACTTTGTGGCAACAGTTTGGGGAAGGCCCTATTCCAACATGACTGTGCCCCAGTGCACAAAGCAAGGACTATAAAGACATGGTTTGATGAGTTTGGTGTGGAAGAACTTGACTGGCCCGCGCAGAACCCTGACCTCAACCCCATCGAGCACCTTTGGGATGAACTGGAACGGAGATTGCTAGCCAGGCCTTCTCGTCCAACATCAGTGCCTGACCTCATACATGCTCTACAGAATGAATGGGCACAAATTCCCACAGAAACACAAAAGGGGGGACCAACTCCATATTAAAGTATATGTATTTGAATACAGTGTCATTACAATGTAATGGTCAGGCATCCAAATACTTTTGTATATATTTGTGTGTGTGTGTGTATATATATATATATATATATATATATATATATATATTCGCTTTTCTCTAAAGCCCTCTCTAAGACTCGGGTTAACAGTGGATTTTATTCACTTTTCATTAAAACAAATCCGGGCAATGGAAGGTGTCTGTAACTAGAAAAAGTAACAGGAAAAAGTACAGAAAAGTGCCCTTGAAAATGCTAAACCCCCAAGAGTACAGTCTTCTAGACCGTAGAACGACTGCGACCAAGCCAAAGTATACAAACGCGTATATCAACTACTTCATTATTATTCTTACTAATAAGCAAATAGCCTACCAATGCTTCACTTGTAATAATAAAACTAGGCAGTTTGCAGATATTTAGCGCCTATACGAATTGTAAGTAATTGTATGTTACCTCCTGATACATTCGTTTACGGCTATTCCTCATTAGATGGTGTTAGGTAAAGTAGGCTAACTGCCCTGCTGACTCGCACAGAATAGCAGGTGTATCGCTAGATTGCTGCAACTATATCCTAACAGGTCTACGGGACGGAAGGTGGGAAAGATGTTCCAAAGTGGTTCCGTCACGATTAGACAGATATATGACAAAAGATAATCAGTGTGGAAGATAGTTTTCCGAGAGATGTTATGGGTTTATTCTATGGGCACAGTAAAATGCTGTTGTTGGCTATAACTTTATTGCTAAGCAGCTGGCTAGCTAACTTTTTGGCCAGTTAATACATGATGTAAATGATTTGAAATAATGCGAAGATCAATCAAAACGCTGTCGGCTTTCAATACAGCGCACATAGGCTAAGTTACGGCGCAAGAAACGTAGGCCTAATGCATTCTTTGCTGAAATGAATTTCCTGAAAACGGGTGAGCGCGTAAAAGTAATTAGTACAGTAACCATTGACCATGATACTGTACAAAAACTGGAGAAGGGTATGGATTGAGGGTAGGGAATGTGAATGATGTCAGGAAATACTAGGATCGTGTTTTGTGTCATATCCCATCAACAGCTGCATGCAACTACAGAAGACATCGCTCCACGCTGCAAAAAGCAGCTGTCAGAGAAACAGAGAACTTTTTCTTCTCCTTGAATGCTGATCAGTCCACCACTCTGAATATGAACAGGCTGCTTAATGTTCTTGTTCTGTTTTAGTCTGCAAAATGTGAAGTAGGATGTGATGTAGCTGGTACATTATATACTCCTTTTAAATCATTCACAAAGGAGAGGTAAAGCAAATGGAGTGTAATCTCTATTGGAAAAAGAGCCGTGCACTGCTGCATGTGAAAAGACACAGTGTTCATGTGGTGTCCAATGCCTTTACTATGTCCACACTATAGAGCCAGCTGTGGAAGGCCTCAGACCTACAACATTGAGACATCACCTCACAGAGGTGAGTCTTTGCTGAGTTCCAAACATTACCTCACATGTTGACCTTAAAGCAGGTTGTCAGGTTACTTCAAATGCTGGATGTGACAGACAGGATGCCAGACTTCCTGGACATTGCTTGTCCACTGATAGAGTTTCTTGTATGCCCCGGTCAGCACACTGGTGGGTATGTATTAAACTATTTGTGAAATATGTGTCATTTAAATTAATTGTGAAATATGTGACGGCATGTTGTAGTCAGAATCTGGGCTTGTAATGGAGGGTTTTCAGGGCTGATTGGCATGTGTGGCAGGGGTAGCAATGTGGTTTAGTAGTAAGGAGCAGGGCTTGTAACCAAAAGGTTGCTGGTTTGATTCCCCACTCAGGCACTGCTGTTTTATCCTTGGGCAAGATACTTAACCCACAATTACCTCAGGAAATAGGATAAAATTATAACCTGTGTAAGCTGGATAACTGGATAAGATTGCCTACTAAATGACAATAATGTAATGTAAATATAATACAATACATAAAACTAGTTAAATATGTGCGCAAATCACACTGCCAGGTGATTGCAGTACCTTTGTGAGAATGGTCTGAGATTTAGGCTCTACAGGAGATTGGCTTCTACAGTTATCATTACACCACTGATAATGACTTAACAAAATGCACACCAAAGAACACAATACACACTCTGGGGTTAGAAGTGAGATTTACTATAAAGTTCAAATGTCTTTTCTTTTAACATCACATTTGGTTCTCTTTTACGGTAACATGAAAAGAACATTGTACAATTAATTAATGTTGTAATCAATATGAACTGTTAGTTTGAAAGTAAATATCAGATACATTTTACAAAAGAAACACAAAAATATCCCACAAGATCTCGTATGAAGTACCACAAGAATGGCAATAATAAATGCCCCAAAATAAAACCGTTCAATAAGCGATGCTAATGTGTTCAGTTCTGTTCCTTTCAGTGAATGTCTAGGTTCAGCTCAGTTCCAGGCAGCATGTTGTGTTCAACTCAGTACCATGTGGGTGTCTGTTCAGTTCCACTCTGGTGTAGCACAGCCCTGCCGCCCAGGGCAAGGCAGTCCAACCACAGCAAAGAGGCAGTGATGGAAATGATACAGGCATATCAGATACAACTTTTTTTCAGTAGGAAAAAAACAAAAAGTAATTTTTGCTGCAAGCAAGCTAGTTTGTCAAAATTATTCAGATATTTAGATCTATGTAGTTAATTTTCTATTAACAAGATCAGCTTCTGAGTTGCGCTCTTCACGTCAAAGGAAAAAAAGGAATGGATTACACGAGAGATCACAGTTACTATGCCTTTTTAAATCATTTCAATTAAAATGATTTGTGTTCAACTCTCAAAGCTGAAAATCAGCACTCTCCATGCAAAGTTACAAGGTATAGCTTTTAAAGACAATTGTCTATTTTTGAACAGCAACGTAAAAATACATGAAGGCAGTTCAAAATTAAAGCCCAAAACAGCAACAAAATCTTGTGTCCCAACCCACCCCATAGATCTGATTCATTCTATACTGATAACAGTGTGCTCCATCTTGGCTAAGTATGTGACACATTTTAGCTGAGAAGCTTGATACCAATTTTAATTATACATCAGTTCAAAATATACAGCAAGGACCTAAAACCAGGAACTTAAATGAAACTGCATTAAAATTCAAAGGACAACTAATAGGGTGGGTTTATTTTCATTATTGTACACTGCAAGTTTTTTTTTTACATTAATGGTTCATTCCTATTATTATTTGATTTATTTTCATATTCATTTTTTGGGTACATGAAATACTGTTTCGGTAATTCAATGCAGCCTATGAATGATGACCCAGACATACAGTATCTCGAGCGCTTTGTGTATTGCAGTGTAGGAAGGCTATATTTTATGAAAAGGTCTAAGCTCTTTCAACGTTGACCACAAAATATTATTATAAGCAAATCTGCATCTGTGATATTCCGTAAAGTCATTTTAAACTGGAAACCAAGCATGATTATTTTTTTTTGAAATGTATGGATTGTTATCAATCGTGTGGAATTGTGCATGATGCCGTACCAAACATGAACAAACTTGCAAAGGAGTCGAGATTAATTTTTGGACAGAGTAAGTTGATTCATGCCCCACCTGATTAAAAACATTTGCGTTTCGGGTATCCAACACATTTGATTAATAATACACCATGACACTCAGAATTACTGTTCACATGAGTGGTACTATGGAACTATGCAAGTGAAAGGCACTGCGGACATTAAGGAGTCAAGAAATGCCTACTTAGTTTGTTCTTGTCTAGTGGGTGTTAATATAAATGTACTATATCCCAGGCACTTTTCTAACCAACCTTGACGTAGTGTGTTATAAGGGAAAACTGACAGTCACTTGCTGGTAAGTGAGTGCAAAGTATTCTGGAGTTGTTTATGTAGTATTATGCAGTTTTTTGCTACTTCATCAGAATTTTCTGCTGTAGCAAAAACATGTTTATGTCCTATTTTAAATCTTAAAGATTAGTCTTCTTCATTCATGAAATATTAAACACATAACAAAATTAAAATTACAATATACCCAATGCATATATATGACATTGTTAAACATTCATTATTATTATTATTATTATTATTATTATTATTATTATAGTCTAAGCAATGCAAGATGGAAAAGAGAATGTTCAATGCAAATATTTTTTTCACATCTGTACAGTCCCAAAATAGCCATATTACACTTTTTTGCTAGTTAATTCTTTTTAATTCTTCTCTGTTGTTTTGTGCTAGTTTATGCTTGTTAATTGTGTTTTGATAGTGCACCCTCTAAATACAGCCATATAGTTGATGGTGAATAATAATCATAACAACAAAAACTACAGCAACCACACTACCACTGTTACTACTGCTGCTACTACGAATAATAATAGTAATCACAATAATCATTACAATAAAACATTATACATACTATACATTGGCATTGGGCTGTAATATAACATTTCCATATCTCCTATTGACATTGCAGAAACGTCATGCTATTGTATATTGGCCAAGCTATCTTTGAAATCAAAATATTCACTGTTTGTGCTGAGAATGAGTTGGGAAGCTCGAAATTCCTGCTCCTGTTGCTGTTTCCATTTCCAATTCATCCTCCATTTCCATGTGTCCATCCATGTCCTGGTTCGTTTTCATTTTGCGGGTTCTGTATTTGCTGTGTAGCTTCCCAGTACATCTAAGACTTGTTTCCACTAGCCACCCATATCCAAATTTCACTTGTTTTCTTTCAATTTTACGATGAATAAGTTTTTCGAGTTGCGTGTACAATGATTTATAACTGTTTATGAATTCATTATGACTTTCAGCTTCTCTCCTTGCTTTGGCTTCAAACCTGGTGATAACATACTTCATTTTTTTGGCGTGGTGGTCATTGAGATCATTTATTTGCTTTTCATAGGCTAGTTTAATCATACTGTCTTCTTCAACTCTCTGCTTCTTATCTGTGTCTTTGTTTCTGTAAAAGTCCTTCTGTTGTTTTTGAAGCTTGTCCTCCAGCTCTTTAATGGCGTTATCCTGTTCTTCTCTCCGCTTCCTTTGCTCCTCCAGTGCTTTTAACCATGTGTTGTGGAGTTGGAGCTGTTCTTGCTCCAGTTTTCTTATTATTAATTCTGCAGCTATTTCCATTCTTCCTTCCTTCACATCTTCCTCTCTTCTTCTCATATTTTCTTCATCTGCTTCTCTCCTTAATCGTTCCTTTTCTTTTTCAAACTCCTCAGTTTCTTTCTTCATTTTCTCCTCCCATTCCTTCTCCTTCCTATGTTCTTCTTCATTTCTTTTCTCATCTTCATCCGTCCTCCTTTTTAGCTCTTCCTCCTTCTCTCTTTCCCACTGCAGAACCTTTTTGCTGAACTCCTCCTCCAGCTCCTTTTTTCTGCTTTCCTCTGCCTTTTTAATATCTTCCTTCAAATTTCTTTTTGCTTGTTCAAATCTCTCCCTCCTTTCTCTGTCCTCCTTCTCCCTCCTATCCATTTCCTCCATTTCCTTCTGTTGTCTAATTGCCTTTTCTCTTTCAAACTGTTCCTGCTCTCTCTTCATTTTTTCCTCCCACTCTTTTCTCTCCCTCTCCTCCCTCTCTGACCATTTCCTGCTTTCCTCATCTCTCCTTTCCTGTTCCTGTTTCATTGCTTTTTCCCACATTTCTCGCTGTTTCTTCCTCTCTTCTTCAATTTCATTCAGTTTTCTCTCCCAGTCTCTTCTTTGTCTTTCTTCTTGATCTCTTCTTCTTCTGTCCTCCTCTTCTCTTTTTTTACTTTCTTCAGCCAGCCTCCTTCTTGTTTCCTCCATGTCTTTTCTTAACTTTTCTTCTTCTGCTTTCAGATTTTCTTCTCTCCTCTGCTTTTCTTCCTCAAACAGTTGTCGTTCTGTATCCATTATTTTCTTCATCTCTGCCAGTTCCAACTCATAACTTGCCCTAAGGTCATCCTTCTCTTTCTGTAGCTCCTGCTCTCTTTCCTTCAGTATCCTCTCCTGTTCTTGTTGGATAGCAGCCTCTGCCATCTCAAACATATCAGTAGTGTAGTAGCTTCCTCCATTCTCCTGCACCATCTTGTTTATTTTATCCATGAGCTCAACGACCTGTTTGCGATCTTTATCCTTGTTGTTGAACACATGACATCGACCACCACAGTCATCAATCAACTTTTTAACACTCTTTCCTTCCTGACAGTAATCTTCAATGGTACGATCTCCCAGGTCATCTCCCCTGGTAAACAAAACTATTGTGTACCTGTCCGCGTGTTCACCAAAATTCTTTTTAATTAAGTGTATTGTTTTCCCCTCTTCTTCAGTGAAGCGTCCCACCTGCAGCACCAGGAGGAACACATGGGGTCCTGGGGCTGCCATGGACATGCACTTTGCAATTTCACTCAGAACCTCTTTTTCTGAAAATTGTGTGTCAAATAGTCCTGGAGTGTCAACCACAGCTATTTCCTTCCCAGCAACTTCTCCTTTTCCTTTCTTACAACAAGCTGTTACTGATTGAAGACTGGGTTTAGACAAAAACTCTTCTCTCCCCAGGATGGTGTTCCCTGTCGCACTCTTCCCAGCTCCAGTCTTTCCCAGCAGTACAATCCTCACACAGCTTGTTTTATCCTGAGCAACTTCTCCTGCAAAACAATATTCACATAAATAAATGATTTAAATACATAAAATACAACTGAAACTGCTGTAAAAACAATGTAATGCATAATATGTTCTTCATCAGCCATAACTATGAAATGGATCCCAAAATAATATATAACTGTAAAAACTGACATGTTTTTTTTTTATTTTAATACAAGTGTAATTTGCTTTACATTGGCATACATATGCACTCAGTTTATTAATTTAGTTTTTCATCTATTCATTCAGCTGAATATTTCCTGCATTATTCAGGTTTGGCCTGTGGTTTAAAGGTACATCATTAGAGCCCCACCTGGGAAAAAACCTGCAACCATCTAACTACCAAATTCCTTCAAACCAATACACCACACTGCTGCTAGTATTTCTCCCTGCATTGATACACGTTTGCCCATCACTGCTAAATAAGAAATCACAGGCATATGTTCATTATATGCGCACATCAAATGAGAATAAGACTGGTATTCAATCAAACCTGCAAAACCATGTTAAGGAAAAATTAGCTTTGACATGGTTTGGCATATGAAAATATGAGAGTCACGCAAGATGACTGAGAGTTGGCAGATTTGATCTAGAAACTTTGCTCAAGAGCCAGACTGTATCTATGCTGCTGTAGCCAGCAGACTTTGTTCCAGGGACAGTCTGTATCTATGGCCGCTGTAGCACGCCTATTGTAACATCAGAATTGTCAGTGTTGTGTCTATGTATGTCAATAGGAATTTTTGAGGTAAAATCATGAACATCTCAGAAAATATTTTAGATATTGACACAAAAAGCACAAGCAATACTAGTTGAAGGTATTGTCAGTATAGCTTAAAAGCTATAGGAGGAGATACATACAGAAAATCAGATGGAAGAAGAAGAGAAAGAAGAAATTATATGAAGAGGAACTGTAAACTGGCTTTTTCAATCCAATTTAATAAGGTTAGACTAATCAAGGTAATATAATTTAACAGCCTATAAAACATACCTGGATTAATTATTTAGGACTGCCTGTACCTTTGTTTGCTGATGATATTGTGCAGCTCTCACTTCCTAGACATTACATTATGCAAAATCACTACAATTAACTGCATGATCTAGCATCCTTTACTGTAATTCTCAATAGCTCAGAGAAGTCAGTTCAGTTAGATATGGTACCAGGGTATTCTGGGGAGGCTTGCTTTTGCAGTTGAAATGCAGTTTCCCTTATTATGATACAGTGGTTTTGCTTGTATTCTGTCCTAAGCATCTCCTTGTTTACCTTTTGACAGATATTGCATCTTTTTCTCAAGATGCTTAATTCTTCTGTCCTTCTGCTCCAACAGTTCCTTGTGCTTTGCCTCCATGTCTTGTATTCGTGTCTCCAGTTGGGCTTGGACGAACATCTCAGGAAGGTAACAGTGGTTGGCTTTGCCAGTTACCATTCTCTCGATCCCTGCTATCAGCTCTACGACCTGTTGATTGCTGTCCTTCTTGATGCTTAAGGAATAATACTTGTGCCCACATCTCTGGACCAGATCTTCTATGGCTGCACACCTCTTCACAAAGTCATCTAAATCTTCTTTCTTCAGTGTTCCCACATGTGTGAACAGCACCACAGTGTAGGTATAAACTTTGTCACCGAACACCTGTCTGAATTTTTGTAACTCTCCTACGTCTTCATTGGTGATTGGACCCACCGGTATCACAAAAAGGAAAGCATGGACTCCAGGGGAACAGCGCAAGACACGTTGTTTGATCTTACGCATCACCTCCTCTGGAGCAATATCTGTGGAGGAAAGAGCTGGAATTTCATCTATGGTGACCTGGTGTTCAACCGCTGGTCCTGACCGTCGTTTGTCTGAGGTGGACGTCTTTTCCAAGATGATCTTAGCCAAGGAAGTCTTCTGAGCTCCTTTTCTTCCACATAGCAGTAAGTTCAATGTGGGTTGGCTGACAGACTTATCTTCAGATACTGAAATACAGGGGAATAACATTAACACCTGAAAAAGGCACTAAAAGGACTGGCATAATAGGAACTTTGGCCTTTGTACATCATTACTATAGTGCTCACTTTTTCTCTCCTATCTTGTATAAAATAATCATGGGCCATTTGCAAGTCTACTCCACCAAGAAAAACTTCAAACTGTTTGTATCCTATCAATTCCAAAGTTATGCTCATAAAAAATGTAATTATGGAAGACACTGAAATGAAAAACTGGGCAGCAAATGCAAGCAATTAGCATAAGACAGCCAGATCAGAATACACTTTGGAAACATACTAAGGTACATACTGCAGACAAATATTCACCTGTTCCATGATTTTTTTTTATTTTTTGGATTAATGTTGCATTTCATTACGTCAAAGTCAATATCTTGAACAGTTGCATAAGATCACTTTTTCCACTTTTTCTTTCAACAATATTGATTTTATTTATAGTTCAACATTTTGGCACAAATTCTATATTCCAATTATTAAAAAAGAAACTTTTTATGCTTTGACTATCAGTATTACCATTTAGCAGAATCAGTGGCTGAACAAAATGTCTTTTAAACTTATTTTCATATAAATGTTGCAATGTCAAGATAGTGGCAAACAGAATATTTGAACTTGAATTTGAAAAACACCAGGTGTGTGTTCCATGCAAAGATTCAAAAATAGTTATGAAAACAGCATACCTACATCTAGCTACTGCATTCAAAAAACCTTAAATGTTTACCTTTTGACAGATTTTGTATCTTTTCCTCCAGCTCCTTAATTTTCCTGTCCTTCTGCTCCAACAGTGCCTTGTGTTTTGACTCCATGCCATTTCCTGTCTCCATTTGTGCTTCCATGAACATCTCAGGAAGGTAACAGCAGTTGTCTTTGCCAGTTACCATGCTCTCTATCCCGGTCATCAGTTCTGTGACCTCTTGCTCATTGTTGTCCTTCTTAATGCTCAAAGAATAAAATCTGTGCCCACATCTCTGGACAAGATCTTGTATGGCTGCACACCTCTTCACAAAGTCATCTAAATCTTCTTTTTTCAGTGCTCCCTCGTGTGTGAACAGGACCACAGTGTAGTCATAAACTTTCTCACCGAACAGCTCTCTGAACTTTTGTAACTCTCCTATGTCTTCACTGGTGGTTGGACCCACTGGTATCACAAAGAGAAAAACATGGATCCCAGGAGAACAGTGCAAGATGCATTGTTTAGTCTGACGAATCACCTCCTCTGTGGAAATGGCTGTGGAGGAAAGAGCTGGAATTTCATCTATGATGATGTGGTGTGCAACCGCTGTTCCTGACCGTCGTTTGTCTGAAGCCAAACTCTGTTCTAGGATGGTGATACCTGAGATCGTCTTGCCAACTCCTTTTCTCCCACACAGCAGTAAGTTCAATGTGGATTGACTGACAGACTTTCCCTCAGACACTGAAATGCAGAAGAATAACATTCATCAGACACCTTAAAGGGACATAAAAGGACTGTTATACTAGGACCTGTTATAATTGGCCTTTGCACATTCTTTTTATACAATTCATATTCTGTGCCACCCACTAGCATGCTACAGAATAACAGCAAACTACATCCATGTCAACACTACTAAGCCAAGCAACACGTCTAGTTTATTTGTTTCCAATTCCAAACTTCTGAAACTATGCTTTAAGCCAAAACTTTAATGCCAGAAAATACTGAAATGAAAAACCGAACAGCAAATGGAGTGGAGTGAAAGCCTGCATCAAGGAAAAATGAAATTGTGTACCGCTCCTCCGCACTTTAGGCACCATTGAAGGGCTCATCATGAAATTCATGGATTCAATCATATTGACTATCCTAGTCTTCCAAGGCAAAGATAAATGGTTTTATCCATATTGAATCAGCTCAGCACCATATGTTTATAATGTAAGAATTATGCTGATTAGGGCTCAGTATATTCCCAGGCTGTGAGTAGGAGCATTTACAACTTGGAAGTGACAGCTTCTGTCCTTTGAATCTTTTTGCATCACTCCAACTCCACACTATATTTTGATTGTTTTCATGAAATGTATTTGGCCTGATTTTAATGGGACAATTAATAGTGCACTACGGTAAGCTAAGCACCGATTGGAGGATGGCATGGTTTTACAGACATCATATGAGAAGCCTAGGAGCTGTGAGACAAGCAATCCCTGCCGGCATACCCACCCCATACCACTCCCAGTGCAAAGAAGCTAATTTGTTCCACCACTGGCTCCCGGTTATTGTCAGTTGGTGACACGGCTGGAACTGAACCCAGACTGTACAGCTTAGTTTGAACTCAAGATGAGTGCTGAGTGATGAGTGCATTAACATGCAAGACATTCCATAAATCCATCTCCTTCCTCTTCTTGTTTCTTTTGACGCCCTGTCTGGTATTTTTCTTCACCAAACAGATTGTTGTCTCTTTGTGTCTTTTGTGCAACATTTTGCTCACCATATACATCCTGCAGTAAGATGTCTTTCACCAACATATCCATTTTTCCATAAATTTAGTGACTTGAGAGTCACTCTCGTTTGTGTTGTTAAACAGATGATAGCTGCCATTACTACTATCCTCGATCAACTGAGTATAATTTTTTTTAATAATTTTGACCATATTGATCTGCATGTGTAATAAGCTCCGTTGTGTGTTTCAGGGCCTTGTTACCAACGTGTTCTTGGATCCTCCTCATCACTCTTTGAATGTCATTTTGTGAGAACCCCTCTGGCCCAGTGGAAACACATAGGGCCCTGGAGCAGACAGACTGACACACCTCTCTATCTTCTAGAAACTGTTCATAAGAAATATTATTATAAAACAGAAACTATAACAGAACTGTTATCCTTTAATCCTTTAATATTCTAGCTTGAGTGAAACTCATTTTTAATCTTTCAAATCTGTGTGCTGTACATTTAGAGAAAAAAGTAGTTTAATCTTGTTGTATTTGATGTGCTCATGTGCACAATAAATAATTAACATTCGGTAGAAAGGACAGTGCAGGAGAGGTAAGAAGCCTAAAAAAGGTTTATACAAGTACCTACCCTTTAAATTATAAATTACATGTCATTTTTCATGACAAACTTCAATAAAAAAGAACAGTATAACTAAAGCAAGTAAAATGATCAGACAAAACAAAGAAATAAATATAATTAAAAACACAAAACCATGTTATACTGTGTTTAACCATGTTAAATAGCGTTAATAATGTAATAGTGTTAAAAAGCAGGATTGGTCGACTAGTAGAAGGAATGAATACTAGAATGAATACTTCTGATAATTCCCACCAATTTTATGTCTTAACATAATCAATGTTATTATATCCAATATCCTTCCAGTAGAGTTTTATTCATCTACTAAGGCACCTTGGAATCTAGATGATGAGACCTGAGAAATTTCAACACCATTAACAAATAATTTAGTGTCAGTCTTGGGGTGCCCTTTATTCTTATGTCTAAAGATGATAAAGTTAGATTTTTTTAATCTGGCTTCCCTGATTGTGTCAAAATTTGCATGTGAATACGATTTAAAAGCTCAGCATCATCAGCAAAAAATAGGAACTACAATATCAGAGATACAGGCTAGATCATTTATATAAATAAGAAATAAGTGATCCCAGAATGGACCCTTGAGGGACTCCCCATAGTATCTTGGCCCTATTGGAAACGCAGGCATCAATGGACACACATTATTCTCTATTGTAAATACAGTTATCAAGCCATTTCATGACAATGTCCTGAAAACCACTGTGGTGTAATACAGAGATCCACATTTGGATAAATTAACTTCTCCAGAACTTCCAAGAGGCTATGTGAAATAGAAATTACCCAGGTATTTGGATCATCTCTGCTTTATACAATAGTATATCTTCATGTAACTTGATATAGTGGTATGGATTCGTTACTCCTCTTCTGTAATTTTGAGACTAATATCTTTACTATCATTTTATTGACTCTGAATGACTTCATTTTGGACATTAATATCAAAATTTACAATACTGACAATGGAGTGTATGTTTACATTGTGCACTCCATACTTACAGTGTGGGGGCTCCTCCATGCTGCCTCTCCTTATTTTCCCTCTGTCACAAAATGATTAATAGCTTTCAGATAATAATGTTAGTATTCAACTGCTCCCTTCTCATCAGCAATATTAGATTTTAGAATTTCTCATATCTAACAAAATTTCCAACACACTAAACATGAAAAGATGACAAAAGAGAGTTCACATTGGATGGAAAAAGATAATTAGCATAACATGTAACTGCTCTTTCATTCAATGTAGTATATTATAGTTATTTGTTTTGTTGATGAAATATTAGTTCTTTGGCCTGTCACAAGTGGTAATGTTGGAGTGCTGGATGGCAGACAACTGGCAAGAAGCTAATGACATAACTGATCCTTAGATCAACAGTAAAACTGTCAGGAACATTTTAGTCCTTTACAGCTGCATTGTTGTAAACTCAGTGGTTACTTGAGCTGACCAAGTTTGCTGGCTATAAAGCTATCTAGCCATTGTCGGTACTACACTACCACTTAAACTGTTAGACTCACAGTCTAATGCAGCCCTCTTTTGCTTAGCTGACTTGCTAAACATATTTTATATGCATATTCTGAGGCATATAGCGAGGTTCTGTCAGTGTAATTAATTAATGAAGCTAGTTAGCCAACATTAATCTGCTCAGATTTAGGTATGTGAACGCTAGCTCATGAAAAACAAAATCTCTGCACAAGCAGTCTAGTTAAATCAGACCTTGGTGCTTAAAAATGTAGATCTATTTATATTTACATAGCTAAATAGATGCATTAAACCTCTTTATTATCTCTCTACCTTGCTAGCAAGCTAGTCACAAGAATTTTTCCCACGTACTTAAATTGGATCAAACTGCGACATCCTTGTTTAGAAGTGCCATTGAAATTGTTGTGTTAATGAGTCAAAACTGTAACAGTAAATATTTGGCAAAAACCAATGACTTTCAGAAAAAAGTAATAACTGTCTATTCATATGCCCTTCATCATGGAGGAGTTGATGTAAACTGTCTGACTTATATTTTCCCCAAGTCATTGAAATAAATCATAAACAATATAAAAAATTCAAAAACAATAATTTAAAAAGATTTTTTTTTTTCATTTCATATATGCTCAAGATCACATAACAGGTCTTTAAACAGTCTTTAAACAGTGATGTGGCTGGAAAAATATTGGGATTTTGTTACAAATAAGATGCCCTGTATGTCTTAAATCAACTACAGACTGCTAAATGCTTCTAGAATAATAAATATTCTGGTTACATTTTAATCTGTTTAAATTTATGAGTTTTGGACCTCCAAGGCACAGTACCAGAGTGTGTCAAGTTATACTACTTTATTGTTCTGTCTTACCGCTGTAAGAATAAAAAGAGCACCTAGACGAGTCCTGACCGGAAAGCAGTCAATCTCTCATTGTAACTGTGCATTTCCAGCAATAACCTACATTTCTGCTCTATTGGTCAGAAAAAAGAAAAAAAAAACTTGAGACAATATCAACAGCATCTCCCGATAATCGTTGTTATTTTTACGGAGTTGGTGCACGGATTTTGGTGCATTATGATATGATTTCTAGCTACGATAAAACATTGTACAAAAACAAGGGAAGTTTGAACGCAACTGGAGCTGTTTTGAGATATTTAGGATTAAAGACCAAACGTCTTCCAAATGTTAATATCAAGCTAACTTAACTGCAGTGACGCTCTCACTTTGCATCTCTACAAAACAAAACAGTAAAGGAAATAATATGCAGCGCAATAAACACGTTCGCTGTCGTCAGTATAAAATATAGCGTTTTCTCAGGCACTGTACAAACTTACCTACTTTCTGTTGGACGTTGTTCTGTTCCTCGGATCCTTCCAGCGTTCTCAAGAGGTTTTCGCCGGCTCATATGAACAGTCGGGATGTCTTCACGGTGTCTTTAACCCTGTATGTGAGTTCGTCGTGCACAAATGACGCAAACGAAGGCAGAATTTTCAAGAAGTCAAAACAACTCACCGATTAAATTTTAGTTTTATATTACCACATGACTTGTTTATCCAATCCAGTTGTAGTTTTGGGGCATGTGATGAAACTGTTTGGTATCTAGGTGAAGTTACAGAAACTTGGATCCGATTTTAGGCACGTTGCTCAAGGGCAGTGTGATAAGCTTATTTGAAGTTTATAATTCATATTGAATCTGTTAGAATAAATATATTTCCTTTCTTTAAAAATGTTTTCTTTCATCTCTTTAATTTGATTTTAAAGTGTATGAGGTTATAAAAATTTAACCTCAAGATGGCATTGTCATAGTCAATGGAGACATAGTTTGATTGCATATTACTATGCGCGTTAGTAGGTTTTATAGTGGGAGAAGTGATGTTGTTTCCTTACCTGAGGCTAGCAAAGAGAGTGGTGAAAGCAGCTCAGATGAAGAGAGAACTGAAAATGTAGTTATAACGCATAACAGCAAAGAGAGTGAAAATAAAGGGACACATAAACACACATACTATGCTTTATTTCATCAGCAATCTTTCAAGAAGTTGGCACAGAATGTATTCATGCATATGCATATTTCTGTATTTTATTTGCTTTCAATTACCCATTTGTTGTGATAGTCAAAACACAGACTGAAAAGAATTTTTTGAAGCCTAACACCCCTTGCCTGAATTGTACTACCCACAAGGATTATGTGTTTAAGGACCCAGACAGCTTTCTGTGAGCTTTCCCAGACATTCTGGGAGTTTCTCTGTGTGGACATGCAGGAGGATGTTAGGTCACAGTACAGGGAAGCCAGTTTGGGGGAATCCACAGGACAGGTCCTTGAGATAGTACTGAGAAAGATTTCACAGTTCTTAATCCACTGAACCCCAGTCCTCAATCCACTGAAATCCACTGATGCAGTGCAGATCTGGGCTGAGACATGTATTTCATTTAACCATTCCTCTAGGTCACTAGAAAAAATAATGACATCAAGGATACCTTCTGCCAAGGACATGGGGGCAATGGTTAAAAAAACTGTGGATGATATTACCATCAAACAGACATTCCCTCAATGGAAAATGCAGACTGATAAATTGAAGATTTCATTATTTTATCTGGCTCTCACAGATAAACAGGTAACAGCAGAGCTTCCTAGTCTCAGTTGTGACTTGAACCTGTAACAGCCTTTTTCTGTGTATTGGAGGTTAAATTCCAGCAGGATTGTTTGAGCTTGCTGAACTGCATAAATAACAGAGAGTGCCTTGTCAATGTAATCCATGCCAGAAGAGGATTTACAAAATAACAGTTACAGAGAGGGAAATAAATGTGACCCTCATGATTTTTGGATTAAAATGTATTATTTCTGAACAGTCAGAATTTGCTCAGTGCAATGCTATTAGGAGGGAAGTATAACTTTATAAATTTAAGATCCAACATTTTATTTTTTCTGTTCCTAAAATATAAAATGTTTTCTGTTCATATTTAGTCAGGGGTATGAACAGCTACCAACGGAGGGCATGCACATGCACGCGCACACACACACACAAAGTAGGACAGCTTCCACTTCAATGGTGTCATTATAAGCACACCTAAGTCTCGCTTTCTTTCTCACTTGTCTAAAGTTACAGCAACAGGCCTAAACCTGAAATAATGAAAAAGTGATAATGACCTAAATTTATAAGCAGAATGAAGGTTGGTCAATGAAACGTCAACGAAATTACAATAAAGGTCAAGTCAAGTCAGAGGTCAAGTCTCCCTCAACTTCTCAGACTTTTGATGGCGAGGTTCTGATGCTTCAAGAGTACACAGTAGTTGTTTTGTAAATACTGTGGATTTGTAAACAAAGTTATGCCCAACAGAATTTCTGACTCCACGTGCAGTTGGGTAATCCCCGACTGCGACTAACAGACTAAGTAACGCTTTACTAAAACCGCATTTAAATAAATCCACTTTTAACAAAAAAAAAAACAAAAAAAAAAAAAACAAAAAACAAAAACAACAATACCCATAATGCATTGTGGGAAGGGATTTGCTTCCTAATTACGCCGTTCTTTCCTTTAAATTTAATGTATGTCCCGCAGTGGTAAAACACAATGTCATTTGGTCTTCCCTTATAATCTGCACAAGTCCAACACAAAAAAGTTTGAAAGGCACTTTGCTGGGACCGCTGTCCACTGTATTCAGAAGCATTTTTATATCAGCTACATTTCCCAGAGCGAATCTTAAGGTTGGAGGTTGAATGAATTTAAGTAAGATTATAAAAATTAATATCAACAAAAAATTTAGAGTTATGTAAATAAGTTGCGGGAATTTGTGTCAGTATTTTGGAAGAAATAAAAAATAAGGACGTTTTTATTTACACTGTTTTAACCTTTAACCTCAAGATGGCTGCGCCCTTCGACTGTCATGTTGCCCTACTTCATTTTTTTCTGAAAGAGGTGGACTACCTACCTAATAAAATCTCTTACAAAACATTTAAAGTTTAATGACACTCGTTTACAGTCGTACGTTTAATGACGTTACTTCACTTTATTGTGAAAAACGTTTAATTTCGACGTTTTTTTTTCGTATAATGTTAGATGCCTTGAAGCACGAACAGTCAGAACCAAAGCAGGTGGCTAGCTAGACTAGCTTCCTAAAAAATTTACAGATTGTCCTGCATCACAGATGTACAAGCAGAATGCAGCTGTCTGTAATATATGCTCAGGGGTCTATGTTAACTCTTGCAAGACGTCTTCTGGATTTCAGAATATTAAAGATAATAAGAAAGCAGCGGTACACCTCGACGTGCACTGTGATCAGACACCGGTGGATGAGAAATGTGCCGGCAATATACACTTACATCTCCCGGCAGTGCAGTTCTCAGAGCGATAAGGTAGCTAGCAACCTATCTACTGATTTCATTACATATTTGGGTTGCATTGGTAGGTCGACGTATTGAGCAACGTAAATACAGCTGCTAGTTAACTCAGTAGTCTTTGCGTGTTGTAAGTTACAACGGGTTGAGTTGCTTGTGTTGTACTCAAGGATTACAACACAAGCACGATACACGAAATTGCTAGGATACTGTTGCATTAATTCGTTGGACATAAAAGTAATGGAGATATTGTTTAGGTGGCGAGCTGATCATAGGTGAATAGCCATAGGTAGTTAGCGTTGAACTTTGTGACTTTAGAAGGTTCACCATGCTCCGTTAGGTAGCTAGCACTGTAGTACGTA
Organism: Megalops cyprinoides; assembly: GCF_013368585.1. Classification (NCBI taxonomy): domain Eukaryota; kingdom Metazoa; phylum Chordata; class Actinopteri; order Elopiformes; family Megalopidae; genus Megalops; species Megalops cyprinoides. The sequence continues at coordinate 23,919,300 of NC_050600.1, forward strand.
TAGGCTATAGCTAGCTAGCTGTCTTGTTACTCACATATTTCAGCGAGGGACTCAGGTTGCCCCAGGGTACCTAAGTCATTGTAGGGGTAATTAGTAAAAATGTAGAGAATCGTATGTGGTGAGGAAATTGCAGTGGAGTTAAAGCCTTAGGCTACGAAATTTATTAATCCAAAATAATTTAGAAAGCATCTGCTGTAACCCCCCAACCACCCCCCCCCCCCCCCCCCCCCCCTTGGATTTTTTCGAAAGGGTCTGTCAAATACAGAATTTACATTATGCATTTCTGATTTTCAGGAGCAGTTTGACATGTCCAAGTTCCCTGTGGAGAACATCCGAAATTTTAGTATCATCGCCCACATTGACCATGGCAAAAGCACCCTGGCAGACAGACTACTGGAAATTACTGGTATTACTGTGTTCCTTTGTCATCCCTTTGCCTGGAGGCCAAATAGCTTCCACACAGGGCTCCATGTAGTTCATAAAGACTCCCAGCACCACACTCAATCTAAATACAGTACTCCATTATTGAATGTTAAGTAGTTAGTTTAAATGAGCATTATGGGTTGATGTGTTCTTAACTAGTGTCATGAGCCTGGCAGTTGCTCACACTTAGAAAGAATTTTGCATATGACAAGGAAAAGACATCACTTGCTTTAACTTAATTCTCAGAGTGAAGTACAAAATACAATGCAGTGAGACTGAATATGAATTAAAAGTCACCACATTCTCCAATTCTTAAGTCAGTGATTAAAAAGAACTTAATGCAGGCCTGCCCAAAAGCCTTTCTGTGTTTACCATTCTGTGTTTTGACTTGGGTTATGGTCGACCCCTCACGTCGTTGCAGGAGCGATCGCCAAGACGGAGCGGAACAAGCAGGTCCTGGACAAACTGCAGGTGGAGAGAGAGAGGGGGATCACCGTGAAGGCCCAGACTGCGTCCCTCCTCTATGCCCACCAAGGGCACACTTATCTGCTCAACCTCATCGACACACCTGTAAGCTGCAGTAAGGAAATGTGGCAGTGTGGAGCACCACTGTAGCGAACCGTGTTTGTAATCCAGGTTCTTTTGTCGTTGATGCTTTATGCTTTATCAGGATTGCATTTCACTCATTTTGAGGGATTTACTGGCTGCCTTGCTTTTTATCACTATATGGACCAGCGATAGTGGTTGTGTGGTTGAGTTCTTGGAGGACTGATATGTAATCTGAATGTTGGAGGTTCGAGTCATGAGTGGGGCACAGCTGTGATACCTTCAAGAGGTTTACCTCACCAAACGTATGTCAGTAAATACCCAGCTGCATTAATGGGTGACAGGTGAAATATAAAACATGGAAGTTGTCCCTGGATATTGGTACCTGCTGAGTGAACTCATAATAATAAAAAAAATTGCATGGTCTGTATATCAAAGTTTACACTATGTCTGTTTGTATTGCTGATACATTTGTACTGGGAAAAAAAGTGGTTATTACATACCCCAGGTCCTGACATGACTTCATATAAACAGGCCTGTTCAACTTCAGAACCAGTAGGGGTTACCTCGCACTCTTCTGAGACATGGGTGATATATATAATAATATATATATGGGAAATATTTCATTTCTGGCTAACAGTTTGCTGTGTTTCTATGCGCAGGGGCATGTTGACTTCAGCTATGAGGTGTCCCGGTCTATCTCAGCGTGCCAAGGAGTTCTCCTTGTAGTTGATGCTAATCAGGTTAGTTCTACAACAGTAATGGATAACTGTCTAAAAGTGAGGGAATGACAAAATCCACTGCTTTATGTTGTCAGGTGTTAGTTTCATGTGTAGGTATTTATTTCACATATGTACTGTGTGTGACAGTACTTCGTCATTGTGTTTTTAATGGATAGTTTTACATTTGAAATTTTGGCCTGATATATTTGAAAATTAGTATTCTTTGACTACATGTGACTCATTAGACTGATTTATAGCAACACAGATCACCTTTATTACTCCTAGTTTTACAGTTTCATATGTATTTTTGATTATTTTATGGTGAAATATTCCCATGTCCAGGGTTAAGAAACACTCCCTTAAAGCAAGGAACTTCAAATGCTTCATTAAATATCCACAGTTCTGTAAATATGTGATATGTAAAAATGAAAGTTATGCCAGTTGCCCAGGGTGCTAACCTTTGCAAAGCAGTGTAATGTAATTTCTTGGTATGTTATATTATAACAGCGTTGTGGAATTTCTTGTTATGTTATTTTGTAACAGTGCGCTGTAAGTTCTTGTTACATATGACTGAATTGTGTGACCTCTTGGTTTGCAGGGGATCCAAGCACAGACTGTTGCCAACTTCTACCTGGCTTTTGAAGCTCAACTGACCATAATACCGGTGATTAACAAGGTAAAATTGATGCAAAGAGCAGTGTCCCTAGGTGTACAGTATTGTTCTTCTGTTGTTGCATTACAGTCCACGTTCTTGCATAATGTACTGTGTCTAGCACTTGAAGGTTTGCTGAAGTAGGATTGGTTGAAACTCCCATTGGAAGAACTTTATAGTACCATAGGTTTCCTTTCTTTTCTTTCTCTACTGCAGATCGATCTGAAAAATGCTGACCCAGAGCGGGTTGAGAAGCAGATAGAAAAGGTGTTCGATATCCCAAAAGAAGACTGCATAAGGGTGACTGCAAGCATTCCTTGATCCAAATGTGTATACCCACTCACTCGTCCATGTGATTCAAGTTTTGAGCTGTGTTCTCTCTCATCAGATTTCTGCCAAACTGGGCACCAATGTCAGTAAAGTCCTTGAGGAAGTGGTGAAGCGAATCCCCCCGTGAGTTTGTTTGAGTTTTATTTCACATCCTCCTTCAACAATTCTTCAGTGAATTTATTGGAAAGGTTAAGAATTAAAAACAAAAAGAGGATAAGTTTTGTATGTCGGGGGGGGTACACAGTGTGGTGCACTGCAAAAAAATGGTGCAGCATATTTTAAATGTATCCAGTTGTTTTCTGGCATATTTGCTAATATGAAAGACAATGTCCTTGAGTGTAAGCCAGTGTTCTATTTTTCCAATATATATGCAGTCTCCGCAGAATATGCAGCAGGTCTGACGGAACAATAGTATTAAAGCAGCTGTCTGCTCACTCACTGATTTTGAACCCTTCTGTCCTCCCAGGCCAGTGGCCAACAAAGATGACCCATTCAAAGCCCTGGTGTTTGACTCTACCTTCGACCACTACCGTGGAGTGGTGGCCAACATCGCCCTGTTCGGGGGCCAGGTCCGTAAGGGTGACCGGATCATGTCGGCTCACCTGGGAAAGACCTACGAGGTCAATGAGCTGGGCATCCTGAGACCGGAGGAGCACCCCACAGACAGGCTGTGAGCCCCGCCTGAAACCACTCCCGCTGACTATGAGCCCCATCCAGAAACACACACCGACAGACTCTGAGCCCCACCCAAAACCACACCCACAGAGTGGTGCTTTCCCCACAGATAACCGTAAACTGTCAGTGCTGCTCCTTCTTCAGCTTTTCCTGAAGCCAGCACACATTTAACACATCCTCCATGTGTGCAGCTGGATATTTACTGAAGCATTTCAAGTGAAGGGCTTTAGTCAAGGGTGAAACAGTGGAATTAGAAATGGGATCTGACCCATCTGTTCGCTCATTCATCTGGCCACATTGCACCACGTTGCTGGCCAGTTTGGTGGCTCTCGCCATTGACGGAGCTCTAGACTGAGCTCCTGCCAGTGGTCCTGACCGCAGTGCGGGTTTTCCTGCTGCGGGTTGACCATTGTGTCCTCCCCCAGGTACGCAGGACAGGTGGGCTACGCAATCGCGGGGATGAAGGAGGTGAAGGAGGCGCAGATTGGGGACACGCTCTTCCACCACAGACATCCCGTAGAGCCGCTGCCAGGATTCAAACCTGCGAAAGCCATGGTGTTCGCCGGTATGGACTGAGATCTTGCGTTTGAGCAGACGGGCTTAAAATAAGAAACTGTTTGGACATTTGAATAGAAGGCAGAAATGACTTTTTACATGGGTGTATATGTATGTAGAGACTGAATGTCAGATTCCCTCATCACAAATGTATAACAAAAATAAGTCTCAGACTTGAGATATTTGTAACTCACTGTTGTGCTTTGAATGACTATATGCTCAGTCTGCATATATGCATTGAAGGCGTTGTGCATTTAAAGCGCAGAATTCAGCAACTTTGTGGTCCCTCTCTTGGCAGGGATGTACCCGGTGGACCAGTCAGACTACAGCACCCTCCGCAGTGCTGTTGAGAAACTGACCCTAAATGATTCAAGTGTGACAATGCAGAGGGACAGTAGCCCAGCCCTGGGGGCTGGCTGGAGGTGGGGTTTTACAGATGTCAATCACCTTGAACTTGAATAAATGATGAATCAACATTAAAGGACTTCATGGATAACACATTGAATGAAAGAAGAAAATGTAGAATTTGGCATTTTTGTAAAGCAGCATTTTTTGCTTCATCACTCTTTCCTTCTCTTACTTTCTCTCTCCTCTCTCTCACTCTTTGCAGGTTGGGCTTTTTGGGCCTGCTCCACATGGAGGTGTTCAACCAGCGTTTAGAGCAGGAGCACAACGCCTCAGTCATCATGACCGCACCAACAGTGCCCTACAAGGCTATCCTTTCATCTGCCAAGCTCATTAAGGTACAACACTGTGTGTCACTCACAGATACACACACACACAAACCTACTCCCTCCTGCATTTACACAGCTACACTCTGCCACACAAACTTGGAAGAGTACAAAAAGAGAAATTGAGTATAGTTGAATGTTAAATGTTAAAATGTAAGCACATATAAGGGCACTGGTACCCCAGTTTGGAGGGCCATGGGAACCATGGTCTTAGGTTGGAGACCAGCGTAGTACGATGTACTGCAATGGGTTTCCTTTTGATTCGTTGTCTCTGTTGTTCAGGAATATGGAGAGGAGGAGATCACCATTGTTAACCCTGCCCAGTTTCCTGACAAGTCCCAGGTGACCGACTACCTGGAGCCCATGGTTATGGGCACCATCATCACCCCCGACGAGCATATTGGCAAGATCGTTACCCTGTGCCTGGTAAGCCCACTCTGACTTCGGTAAACTCAGTGAAACTCTTTTGGTGGATGTGCATCTAATATGCAACAAATCAACCCTGCAAACAGTGGTATCCCTCAATTACCCACTGAGTCATTCAGTGACGTACCGACTGACTGAGCAGTTCCCCCAGTGAAACAACAGCTCTTTAGTTTTACCATTAGATGGTGAAAAGATATGATTAACAGGATCCACTGAAGTGGTGAGTTACTGAAAAGTGTTTGTTCTGGTGGTGTTAGTCACTTGATGTGTGCTTGGTGCTTAAACCCAAATATTTCTACAGGGGCTTGTTTTTCAAACATATATTTTAATCTGCAGTCATACGAATGCGCTAAATGTTTAAGGTAGAAGTCAAGCATTAGACATTGTTAGTATCTGTCGTAGGTCTTGGTGAGTTGAGTAGAGTAATTTAAACTGTGCTGCAGCACAAAATCCACAATACTTAATACTGTTTTTTTTTTTTTTTGCATCATGCGTGGTCCATTTTGCAGAACCGCAGGGCAGTCCAGAAGAACATGGTCTACATCGATGACAACAGGGTGATGATGAAATACCTCTTCCCCTTGAATGAAATTGTGGTGGACTTCTATGACCGCCTCAAATCACTGTCCTCTGGATATTCCAGGCAAGGGGAGACTTCCACCTTTTAACATTGAGATAAAGCCCAGAACTTCCTTCTGTAGCCATTCATGTTATGCTTCATTTGTAAGTGTGTTTAGAAGTACTAGTATTTATTTTAGGTCAACTGCATTTGCACTTGGCTTGAATTTGTCTTAAACTTGAGCTTAATTACTGCTGCTTTTTACTGATATACCTGAAGGAATCTGTCATTTTCTATACTTATACAGTCATTTGTGACTAAGCATGTTATTTTCCAAAGCTTGGGGTTCTGTGTTAGAACCATACTTCCCGGAGTGTTAGCTCGGACCTGCAGGGGGCAGGAAACAGGGGATCCTGACTCCCCCTAACAGAACGAAATCTCAAATAGAAACATTTCACATCTGATCCCCTGCAAGTCCCAGGGACTGGGTACTTTTTCCCGAACCAGACATAACTGTCTCCAGTTCCAAATCAAAATGAGGCCAGAATTTCCAGAAATAAACTGTAATCGATTGAAGACCAAGACAGGGGATCCCAAAAGAACAGCAGTGTTCCACTTTGGGACCATTAAACTTTCAGGAAGACTTTGTGCAGTTTTGATTAGCATTGAGATGGCGGATTTTGTGGCCTGTCAATACATCACAAGTTACTCTCACATTAACGTTTGATGAAGGTTAACAGAGCAGCATTTTATAGGAAAAGCATGGTTCTAATCCTAAGACTAAGTAATATGGTATGTGGTACCATTGGAGAAGGACATTTGCTTGATAATTCCAAAAGGTCTAGTATGTTTTGCATATTGACCTTTATGTATATTTTCAGTGATCCAGTGTGATTAAAATGTTTGATTCTTTTGCATTGTGTTTAAACAGAGCTACATGTGCTGCGTGTCAGGTATTATTTAAGATACTAGTATATGCAGAGGTGGACACCCCGGGTTCAGAAAATACAAGTCCTTCCATGTATTTGTTCTAGCCATTCACTAAACAAGGTGAGTTCACTAATTACCTGCTCTGCCTGGCTGAAGAGTTGTGCTAATTAAATTCAGCTGGTGTAGTGCAAGGGTGAACAAATACGTGGCATGACTTTCTGAAGGCGGGGTGTCCACCTCTGATTATATGCGCTTAAATGTGGTTTGAAACCTTAACTATTACAGTTACAATGATGCATTGTAGTTGAACTGAGGCATCTGCTGGAAAAATGATGATGCTTATGGTGGTGACAGCTATGGTAATGATAATGGTTTTGGTGATGATGATGATGGTGATGATGATGATGATGACGACTTCCTCCCCAAAGCTTTGACTATGAAGATGCAGGCTATATGCCTGCCGACCTGGTAAAGATGGACATCTTGTTGAATGGCAGGCCAGTGGAAGAGCTCACCACTATTGTTCACAAGTAAGTCAGTCCTTTTCTTATGTGGTTCCCACACTCCTTTTACTGTGTACCATCTGTCCACATCTACCAACGCTCTGTGTACCCGGAGTAACCCCAGGGGTTAAATTATAAACACTTGTGCACTCTGATTGGTAGATGTTGCATCCAAAGTGCCATAGACACACAGTAAGCTTTAATAAGTCGATATATTTTTGTGAAAAAAAAAACTGTAATCGATGTGTACACCTGTAAATAGAGAAATATATATTAAAATTAGATATGAATAATATGAATATTTGGTAATGTTAAAAAATGATGTATTATGAATTTTTGGTTTTCATTTTGATGTCTTTTTCAAGAAAGGGGTGTCCTGAAAGGTAGCTGGAAGGTAGCAGTGTGGAAAAATGGTTAGGGAACGGATCTGTAGCAAGAAGGTTTTAGGATCAAATCCTAGTTGGGACACATCCTGAGGCACTTAAACTGCCTTAGGAAGCATCCAGCTGTATTACTGGATCTGTGTCCTCACTGAACTTTGACCAGATTGTGGCCCAGGATGCGATGAGTCCCTGAAATCCAGACCCTGAATTGACAGAGTTCTCTGTTCTGAACGCCTGTCGGCCGCGTTTGGTTGTTCCGCAGGGACAAAGCGTACGTTTCGGGCAAAGCGGTGTGTGAGCGGCTGAAGGACTCCATACCGAGGCAGCTGTTCGAGATCGCCGTTCAGGCGGCCATCGGCAGCAAAATCATCGCAAGAGAGACGTAAGACATGATCATACGCTCAATGCATTAGGGAGGTCAGGACGACAAAAAAAAAAAAAAACTGCGAATGTCAGAGATCACCTTGGAAGGGCGAGATCACTATCATTAAGTTTAACAAAGACTGAGCATAAAAGAGACATAAACCGTGATTATAAGCTCTGTGCACGCATTAGGAAAGTCTGCACTAAAAAGAAAAAAAAAACTTTATTATCAGTAGGCTTAACAATCACTTGAGTGTAAGAGCCGTCTGCGTACTTAATACAAACATTATACCAGTACAAGGATTATGATCGCATTTTCCTGGGGTCAGGAACTTGGCCTAGTAAACACATTCCAGTTTTTCACTCAGCACAGTAAGACCTCCAGGACAAAGGTCTGCAGACTGCAGATTAGGCAGTGTCATGTTATGATTTTCAGAGAGATGGTCTAGGTTGCATATAAACATGCTGCGCTAGGTAGGATAGTGAGCAGATCAGCCCTTATTTGAATTCAAAATTCTCTGAAATCAAAGGGCTTCTAGAAAAACTAAACGCTTGAGTTTTGCTGAATACCTGTCTGTTTACTTGTATCCTTCAAACCTGCAAACCTCAGATAATTGAAGTACATTGTCTTGTTTTTACTTTCACAGGATAAAAGCTTACAGGAAAAATGTACTGGCAAAATGTGTAAGTATTAATTCCTTTCTTCCTGTTACACTTGGGCACATCCTTGTAACATGGTGCCTACAGCTCTTTTCTGGAATATTATCCTTTCACGTGTATATCAATTTGAGATTTGAAATTAATTCCATGTCTTCCAGGAAAATAAAAAACAATCTTAAAGAATTACAAAATGTGCCCCAGGGGAAGTGCCTAGTTGGATATACCAAGCTCTTTCTCAAGTCAATGGCCCTGATTTGGGCGGATCTAGGGATATTTTGTACATCCAACATTCTTCCTGTATTTTACTCTCAAATAGAACAACCCTGGGCACCTTTAAAGGGAAAGTCTAGACATTTTAAGCCAGGTTTGAGACAAAAGAATAGGATATAAAAAAGCCTTTAATGCGATTTGTAATTTAGTAAGATGTCTAATATTGTTAACATACGCTTCCACTGTGTACTTGTTCTGGCTATTCTCGCCAAACAAAACTGGTGGAACTAACAGCATGACTTGACATTGACCTTCGGTTTTGATTGGCTGAAAGAGATGGCAAAGGTCCATCCACTTGAAGTACCAATGACTGAGGGTAGATATCTCAAGAAAGGAACCTTTATTAGACGTTGAAAATTAAAACTGAATATTTTTATATCCTAAACTCTTAACTCAGACTGTCAAAATGAATGGAATTCTCCTTTAGATATGTGTACAGAATGGCAGGTATTGGCATTTGATGTTTTTTTTTTTTTTTTGCTTCGCCAGTATGGAGGGGATATAACACGCAAAATGAAGCTACTGAAAAAACAAGCAGAGGGCAAGAAGAAGATGAGGCGAATCGGAAATGTGGAAGTTCCCAAGGACGCCTTCATCAACGTTTTAAAACGGAACGAGAAATGAGGACCATCAGCCTCGAGTTACATTTACATTTCTTAAGAAATGTAGCACTTGCTTAAATCCATCCTCAAAGGACAAAGCAACCTCCTACTAGACCGCATCAAAGCCTTGGTTTAAGAATCAAAATTATTTTTGAATGTATCATTGTAAATAAAAATATGCAACACACAACTACACTCTTTCCCTAGGTTTCATGTTGTAACACCACTGAATTACAAGAATATGATCTACTCATGTACATTACATCACATTACTGGCATTTAGCAGATGCTCTTATCCAGAGCAGCTTACATAGGTTAGTTTTTTTTTTTTTTTACAATCTTATCCATTGATATCACTGGATATTTACTGAGGCAATTGTGGATTAAGTACCTTGCCCAAGGGTACAACAGCAGTGCCCTAGTGGGGAATGGAACGAGCAACCTTTTGGTTATGAGTCCTGCTCTTTACCACTATGCTAAACTGCTGCCACCACTGCTGTACAAAAGCAAAATACTGGTAGGGTGCTCTAGTGACGTTCCCCTAAGAAATGCCTTGCACAAATAAGTCCAACCCATTTTTTTCCAAGATAGTGATTTATTGGCATATGTTCCCTTCATAAGAACCCCTGTGTTCTTTAAGTACAAGACAAGTACAAATCAAGAAAGAGCGGCATCCATGGGTACAGTAACAGAAGGATACATTTCAAAAAGTTCTCCAGGTTTTCAGTACATCTCTTATACCAGGAGTGAGCTGTGGTTTAACAGAAGGAGTAGAGTACCTGCAAAAGATTAAGTCTTCCATATAAGGTACAAAAAGCACCATCTTCCAAACAGGAACACAGCATTCAGACCAACACTTTTTGTGACAATACATTTGTGACAAGGATGTTAAGGAGTCTTTGACCACCAACAAGAAGTAATGCTTCTAATACACAGTGTACAATCAAACCAACTATCTGATCTGAGAAAGTAACCCTAGAGAGAGTATCTCTAGCATGGTTGGTTTGCTGTTTGGAGTGTAACAGATTCCAAAATTTCAACAGTTACCGCCTGCGATACAGATGGAGTTGGGTGCAAGGCCGTCTTGATTTTCTGTTCACAACGGCACACTCTTTGATAAGCTTAGATTTTCCATACGCCACAAGTTGACCAATCAGGAGAGAGTACAGTATGGGATGAGAAAAACAACAGCTCAAATGTGCTTGGACCCTATCTCAGAGATTTCACACAGACAGTAAAGACAGAGCCTCTAAAGAATAAAAACCCAGTTATTTTTGGTAGCTGTGTATAGTAACCACAATGTATTCTACCTTCAGGCCTCACGCATGACACAAGGGGACTAACTGGCCAAGCTACCTTAAAAGTACGCAAAAGTTACTCTCTTAATAATGCAAACCCAGGGTTTGTCTCGAACACTTTTCTAGCACTGTGGTGAGAGTAAGCTACTTGGTGAGCACTTGGAATATTCAAGCACATTCCCTGGGTTTCATTTTTTAAGGCTAAAGAGTGACCTCAACCTTCAGTTGGAAAATGTTGAAATGCTGTGTTCGGGGGTTGATCATTTTTTAGGAAAAGCCCCCAGTGTCCCTTTGAGTGTGTACCCTCCCACTATAGGTTCATTGCACAGAAAATGTCCCCTCACAATGAAAAATATCACATACTTTATACACACTACAGTCGCAATGACAGTAAATTATGTAACAGCACTGAATGAGACCTAATCCAAGGATTTGTAGTGATGTCAGCTTTATCAAGCGGATGGAGAGACTGTGACTGGAATGTCCACAATAATGTGAGACAGAGTCCTGAGAAGTCGGAAGATGGAGTGAAAGTGTCCCTCTACCCTCAAATGTGGACATCACACCTGTAAACACTGACTAAGCCCGTTAAAGCAGACATTGCACTCTGAAACAGGCATTTGGCTACACCTTGAAATACAGAAAATACACTTTCAAACATTACACTCTGAAATTAGGGCCGAAATGGACTATCTGATTATTTGAACATTTGACCATCACAAATCAAGTGCTTAAATCAGGATACAAAAATTTGTCAATGAACATAATTACAGTATTCTTCTCTCCGTCATCAAAACTAATAAAGGAGAGCTCAAAATCCCTTCATAAAATAATAGATAATACACTGACATCATTCTACTACCTAAAAGTATGAGTGAATACAAATCCGAAGTCCAATTACAAAGGAAGAACTGCTTCACACTGCCCTTTCAGTGTGGGGATGTATATGTGTGTGGGGAATGTGTTACCCAGTTTCAAGTGGGGGAGGGGGGTTACTTGAGCATGAGATCCTGGGGGAGAATGGAATATTTTACAGTCTGCACATTCCAATTTGAAATGTGGAATCCGAACCTCATTTGTGTCGCAAACAACAGGTTTGCTTCTGTGGTAGATTTACAGTACAGAAGCCACTAAAAAACCCATAAAACATGAAAATATGGTCCCTGACCTGAATCAATGCAGTCATTTAGAATGGATAGCCTTTCAATCCTGCCAAATCATAACCCCCCCCCCCCCCCCCCCCGCACACACACACACACACTTTAAAGTGGGTAACACATTACTCCCTCCCCACCTAGTGGTGAGCGTTCTGGTGCAAACTGGCTGCCGTGTGTCACCTGGGTAGGTGTTACACATTGGTGATGGTTCAGGTGAGCCCCCCCCCACATTCCACTGAAAAGCACTTTTTAGATCCTTGAAAAGTGCTGTATCAATCCAATCTATTACTATTATTACTGTTGTTATTGTTGTTGTTGTTATTATCAATTTCCATTATATGGTTGTCTCGACTAATATACTGTTTATCTTTCCAAATGTGCATAGGTCGTTGGGCAAATGCACCCTCCGGGTTTGACCGTTTGGCGACGGCCACATTAACGATCCCGTCTGCCTGCACATGTCCGGTCCTTACTGCTTCTGCTCCTTAATGGTGTGCAGAGGATCCACCAGCCTGTTGTGCACGTGCATCAGCCCTTTAAGAGGAAGAGCACTGTCACGTGACTACAGCACATACACACATAAGAACAAAAATCAGCACCTCAATACACATCTATGCAGGACCAGTTAAGTGAAAAAAGGGCTCTTCAAGTTTGGACAGTGAAAAAGCCTAGGATCACCTACATGACTCAAAGATACTGAAGGAATCGTAGGACATGCACGCAAGATTAAGGTCACAATTCAATCTGATGCCAGTGCGTTTTGGTCCTTAACTGAGGGATGCATTAGGAGTTGTATCTGCTTAAAACATGGCCTGGGTTGGGATGGTGTCTGGGTAGGAGTCTCAGTCTGGTCTAATGTTTGGGGAGGGTACCTGAATGACATCAAAAAAATGCACTCACACGACTTGTCCAAAGGGGGGTAGGGGAGTGAGGTATCAGCAAGTGGGTTTTAATTTAGACTCCAACTAATCCAGCACAGTCTGAGGACAACTATCCTCAGTTTAGCCTATGTAGCTGGGAAGAAGGCCAGTGCAAACTGAAAACCCACCTATTCAGACTACATCCTGCTAAACGAGCAAATGTAAATGTAAAACTACCAGGCGTGTTATTGCTGACCCTTGTACGCCTGCCTCACCTTTGAAGTACTTGACGGTTTTGACCCGGAGCTCCAGGGTGGCGTCCTCGTCACACACAAAGATGGTGTGGGGGTGCTGCTGGAAGGCTGATACGGTCCACATGTGGTTGACCCCCTCCTCGATGGCCTTGTACAAGGCAAAGGCTTTGTGCGCTCCCGTGATTAGGATCATGACCTGAAACAAAGGTGAATGCACAAGAGTTCCTCCCACTACAAATGAGACTCTGACCTGGGGACTTTTGCTTAAAACCAATGAAAGGGTTGGAGTTATCGAACAGAGTCTGTGGCCTTAATACAACATACCAGGTGGCCACATTTTTAACGATTAACAATCTCAGAACTTGAAGTAGTGTTTTAACAGGCATTCAAAGTGAGAACTAACTGAATGTGACTTGCCTCAAGTCTTCAGATCTATGCATTTCATGATTTTATTTTTTTAATTGTATTGTCCACCTCAACTGCCCAATTTAGCCTGCATTTAAACGGTACAGTTCTGTATGCCTCAGCGAGTCTTTCTGTTGCTGTAATGTATTTACCTAATGGCCACTGTCAGCCCCGTTTACTGGTGTGTAGAAGCAATGGACTCGAGAACAGTGCATGTGTTTCCAGGTGAAACTGCACTCACGGCAAATTCACTGGGGATTGAGCTATGCAGCCATCAGGAATGCAGGAGTCACATTGAGTGAGCAGCTTTGTGGGAACTTAAATTTGAAAGTTTTGAAGCATTTCTGTTTTCGCTGAAATTTGGGACTTCCAATTTATTACAAGTTTTCAGGGAAAAAACAGACTTGAAAAATTAGAAAATATACCTCACCGAAAGTGCTTAGTTGGACATACCAAGCTCTCTCTAAAGTTAACGGCCCTGATATGGGCTGGAGGATACTGAGGATATTTGGTCAGTTACTGGAAGCTGCACTGTTAAGTGGTGACAGTGAGAGAAAGCCCAGCGCAGATAAGTGCTGGCAAAGGGACAGCTGCACCTCACACACCTCCACACTTGCAATGCTGAAGACTGTGCCAGTACCTGTTGTGTCGCTCGCCTCAGGTATTATAAGTTACATTCCCTATGTATAGCCACTGAAGATATGTTGATGATGTTACTGTTGCTATTGCCTGCCAGTTGTGAACCTATGTTTTCACACTTGTGTTTGTCTCTGTATTTAGAGTAGCTCTTTTTATGCTTGATTCACCCCTTACTGGAGTTTATGTTTGTCTCTCAAGAATTTCCCCACAGATTTGTGATCCAACCATGGATTTTTTAACTGTGGACTAAATTAGGGACATAACTGTGATGGTTGGTGAGAATCTACTGCATTCTACACATTAGTATCACTGTATTATCCTGGTACTCATTTTTATTACTGTACCTCTCTAGCATCCATCACTGTTCCCACACCCACAGTTAAGGTCATGGTGGGGACCCTGGACAGGTCATTGCCGAAAAACCTGGCATTGGCGAGGATGGTGTCCTTGGCGAGGGTCTTAACACGCGTCCGGGAGACCAGGCTGGACCCGGGCTCATTGAAGGCAATGTGTCCATCAGGTCCAATACCTGCCAGGAAGAAGAGGAGGCTGGAGTCATTTCAGAGAGTTAATTTATGTCCTTCAAAGTTGACCTGCTGTAGGGTGTATGTTTATGTAGCTGTGAATGAAAACCAGAGTGTGAAATACACGAGAAAAACTCACACACCGTCCGACGAATGACAACCTCCAAACTGGAGGCCTTGGACAGTGCCTCACTGAGTCACATCATTTCCTGTGACCCGTCAATAAATGGTGCCAGACAGACTGTGTACTCTTGCAAAGGGCGAGATGTATTCACTCAGTCAGCTGCCATAGTGAAAAAAAAATCTCCCAAATTACTTCACTATACTGTTACATTAAATTGAATCTTGAGTGATGATGTCAGTATTGATATACTGAAGGACGTTACACTTCTGGTGGAGGAGCTAAATCTCGACGAAGCTGCAAAGACGCGGCGCTGCACTGCCACGTGGGAGATGAGATCTAGGGCTTGCCTCCAACAAAAAGGTCTATCCCTCCGGCCTCCGTGATCTTCTGCTCAAAGGCCTGGCACTCTGCCTCCAGGTCAGGGGCATTTCCATCCAGGATGTGGGTGTTGTTAGGGTCGATGTCGATATGCTGAAAGAAGTTGTTCCACATGTAGGAATGGTAACTCTCTGGGTGATCTTTTGGTAGGCCTGAGGAGAAGGGAAACTGCTTTAGATCACCTATCATTGCCTAATTGACACTAACTAGTTAACTTATCTAGCCAACTACTTTCTGTTTTGCAACATAGTGTAGCCAGCTACCCACCCAACTCATAAAATGCAAAATGAGCTAGACAGTTTATGTGCAAACTTCTTCAAATATGTAGATGTGCATCCAAAACACAGGTTATTTAATTGTGGGACCATACATGAATTATTATTCTGGTCCAGGAAGGTTTTTGATTGAGTCCGACTACTGCTTCTCTGCATACTACTCTGTGCTGAGAGAGATGGACTGTGGGTGCTGGCCCCGTGAAAGAACAGTCATCTGTGCTTGTCCATCAGCCATTTTATTCTAAAAGCTAAAAAAAATAAAGAAAATAAGAAAGAAAGATAAATAAAAGAAAATAAAACTTAAAAAAAATAAAAAGAACAAAGGAAAATAAAAAGAAAAAGCAAGCAAGTTCATCGACCCTAAAGGCTGTGTCCCAATCTGCATTTTTGCTCACTTGCCCTAAGCACTTCCTCTCAATATGATGCAGAGTCATGCTGTCATAACTTGCATAATAATGCACCCTTCCCACATATTTGTTTAATAACCACCATCATGGGCAGATAAGCACACCAGTTCTGGAATTTAGACCTGTACTTCCACATTCAATGGCCTTGAGGATGCCAGAAAAAAACAGTTATCCAATAAGAACTGAAAAGCCCCAAAATCAAACCCAAATACTTGTTGGCTATGTTTGTGGACATAACCAACACAATTTGTGGGCGTAATATCTAAGAACTTAACTTCACTGTTTTCCAATGGAGAAGACTATTATTGTCCCTCTGTAGTTCCAAGATCCAATCTTAACGCATGCAGGCTTGAATTTGCACGCCATGTTTGCACGCCACGTCTGCATGCCACCGCCACCAAGAAATTGGTATTCCAAGGCCAAAATTATTTCACAATGAAAGAAGGCACATTAATTGCATTGAATATATGCAAAACCTAATTAATTGAAAAATGAATTAATTGTTAATTGATAAATAAATTGATCATTCTGTTTGATCCGCGTTTGGGGAGGTCTTAATGAATTTGCCTTCTCTGATGTTCGTATTGTGCTCTTCCAGTATTTTACTGAGAGATCTCCGGTACATAGCCAGAAGTGTACAACGAGGTAAGACTTACCTACGTACTCATCCATGTTGAAGGTTTTGACGAACTTAAAAGAGAGGTCTCCGCTTTTGTAGTATTCTATTAACTTTTTATAGCAGCCCAGGGGCGTGCTTCCTGTGCAGAGGGGGGGGATAAAAAGATTTTGTTACCACAAATTAAATCAATCATCTCGATGTGATGAAAATGCTAGGTCTCATGAGAAAGCGTACAAGTGATGCAACAGAACGTGGACAGCCGAAATAAAAAGGGAAGTATTAGAAGACTCATCTTAAAACCATGCTTTTCCACATATTTACCAGTGGGTAATCCTAACGTGAAGTATTTGTCTGCGCTGGGCTTGAACTGGATAATGCGGTTCCGGATGTACTTCGCAGCCCATTCACTTGCTAGATCGTAGTCTTCGAGGATCACCAGCCTCATTTTCACTGTTTGCTGGTCTGTATCAAAGTGGAATGGCTGTAGAACAAATAAATGGAATGCAGAGAATCGATTTTTCATCAGCAACAATTTAAATCAATTTTAATAAGAGAGAGGTAACTTGTATCTTTTGTTTTGTACGATACTGTAATTAGCATGCAGGGGAACTCCATATAAACTGATTTGTATATGTAGAAAAGAACGGGCAACTCAGCCAGATATTATTGTCCTCAGTCCTTAGTAAGCAAGCAAATCTGTTGAAAGCTAAAATATTCGCTAGCTAGCCAGCTAGCTATTTGGTGCTGTGAGCGCAACTCTATCAAGTCACCGTCTATTGCAACAATTTGCGACCTTTGACGTAGCTATCCACATAAGTATATTGCTGTAGCGTACTTTACATTCCATAAACCGCTACCATTTCTTAGATGAATGGAAATAATAGTTTACTCGCCTGCAACAATCTCACGAAGTACGAAATTGCGGAAAACACTGATCATGTGACTGCCTTCTGGTTATGATTTCACGTGACAGAAGCACACAAGTTTATTGGGTCCCGATTTAAGGCGGGACCCATTTTTAATCAGGTTTACTTTTATTTTTCCCATGTTATCCTCTCAGTAAAATGACAGTGAATTCCTATTTAATTTCAGCTTTGATGTGAATAAAATACGTTTAAACGTATAAACTTCCGTCTGTCTTTATTCTAATATCGCAGTCTTCCGCCACAATATAACCTCTTATATACTTATTATTACGTATAAAGGAAAAACAACTATCTCTCGAATCATACATAGTATGGAAAGAACACATTGTTGCTGAGAAGCTGATTACAATGAATCAGAATCACTTTCATATCAAAAATTTAAAAATAAATGTAGCATACCAATCTCTGCAACAGTATTTACTGTTTTGTATGCAATTCTAAAAGTTTTTAAAAGTAAACAAAAAAAAAAACAATAGAATTTTAATTGCAGACTTTGTTTTGTAAATGTACTGATAAGATATTAAGAAGTGTAAAACATGGGATTAAATACCGCTGTTAATGGGAGATCACTTTTTAATCATTTGAATTCGAAAAATCATGGATTATCTATACTGCATCAACCATAAAATAAAAATACCTTTCAAAGAACAGTTTTTATCTTATTTATTTATTTTTTTTTTAAATCTAGCATTTTCAAGATATGCAGTGTATCCTGTTAAAATTGTTTTGGACAGATTCAAGCTTAAAACTGATTATAGCCATTCTCTTTGTGGAATTGGAGGCAAATCCATGCCTAACTTACACTATCATTGTAATTTAACAAAAATATTTAGGATAGACATGCAACATTATAAAAATACATTAGTGAACTTCTTAGCTTTCTGTACTGGTAATACTGAAACTGAAAACAATTGATTTACACAGTACATGAAATAATCAGCTCAATTCTGTGTAGTATAACATTTTTACTCGTTTACAAGTGTTAAACCTCATTTGAACCAGATGATGGCAGCATTTGGAAACTGAAACGAGTATAGCTCATTAATTTTTCACAGTACTGTGCATTTATGTAAGAAATAAAGATGCAATTGACAGTACAATCAAACATGTGCACTGCGTGTGTGTGTGTGTGTGTGTGTGTGTGAGAGAGAGAGAGAGAGAGAGATTGAGAGAGAGAGAGAGTAGTTGTTTGGGTACGTAGACAAGGTACTGAACTTTCATTTCTCCCAGTAAATGTCCAGGTGTATAAATAACATTCAAACATTCTAAAATATGTATACTCTATAAAGAAGTAATATGTACCATGGCGTTAACATAAGTGCATGGTTTCATGAAGCGATACTGGACACAATCGTGGAGTAATCTTAACTTCATTTTCACTTTAATTTAATCCTTCCCTGCCAAACACAAACAAATTCGTGATGTCATAGATATGAGCTCGTATTTCCATCAGGCAGTGTGGAAACCGCCTGTTCTACTTGACCGCCATTGGTCAAAGGTTGTTTTACACCTTGAAGGTGTACCGACGCAAATATGAAGGAAGTCGCCGGTACAGGGGTGAAAAGAATGTATTTATTTGCTGTACTAACTCTTTTTTCTTTCGTAAAGACTGTATGTACAGGTATGTAACCCATATAAGATATCCGAATTCAGTGACTCGCTCAGCTTTTAAAGATCAAAAGTTTGAAATACAGTGATTTGTTTGGTTAAAACGCCTTTCCTGAGTATTCGCTTTGACTGTCTTTCAATTAAGGCACACGTAAGTCATTCGGTTAATTAAGTATCTGAATCTTTGAATATTTATCAGTTATTTTTACCTTATTCAACCATCTCCATTTATGCTGCCTCCTCGTATGTGGGGGAGAGCGAGAGTAGGTGGTAATTATTTATATAGTGATAAAAGAATATTGGAAAAAGACAACATGTGTTATAAATAAGATGACTAAGTGTACATTAAGAAGTTTAACTGACCTGCGGTTTCAACAACTAAATTCGAACATGGGAATGCACAGCGAGCATAATGTATATGATAAATATATGTTAAATATTGTCAGAATGTGGTCATGTGACCACATGAATTAGTTGTTTGTACATCTCAACCAACCTATAACATTGAAAAATATTCCACTGAATGAGAAGTGTCGATACATCTCTTAAGGTATAATCTTATGTGAGTGGTTTACTCATATTGTCAGTTCAGCGTATACTGCATTTAGTCACCGGTTGTAGCTACAGGGGAAGATCCGTGGGAAGAGTGGCTTTGTTTATACCGTAATCCAACAAGACAAAGTAACATTTATTTGCATTTTGTATATTTTTGTTTTATTTCTTAGTGTATTAGCAAATGTTCAATTGTCATGTGCGATTTGTATCACTCAGATGGTTGGCGTTCGGATTGATTAAGCGAATAAGATTTTGAAAATGTCATATTGTTTAGTAGCTAACAATCGCATGATATTCAGACAACATAGGCCTGTAGATCTCTCTTAAGTTGTGATTTGACAGCTAACAGAGGAGACTGACCGGCTTTGGCACGCAGGTACTCACTCCCTATGGTACTTCATTACGCTTACCGTGGGGCCCAGCCCGTTCCCGGAGATGGTCATCGTTGGCATGGTGGACGACGTTCTGGTGGAGTACTACGATAGCGAAGACAGGATGATGCTGTCGCGATGGGACCGGCACCAGGAGCAGGTCGACGTTTCGTACGCAGATATGAAGTACTTGGCAATCGCGCACGCCGCTTACAGCCTCAAAACCAAACTCCATAACATGAAGGAGTATTTTAATCACAGCGTTGGTAAGTGCATTTCTAAGGCGTGCGGAAGGAAAGGTTCATGGCAGCGGGCGCACCAGCGGTTCCGAAACTGCGGGGCAGGACAGGTAGCTCACGAATGGAAATGAATTTGCTCGGAAAAAAAACACATACCGCCCTATGCCTCCTCCACAGACATTCACATTACTTAACTTACAATGCCGCCCTGGCTAGCGTGCACGCAGATATGATGTATATTACATTAATCTGTAATTCATGCTTGGCCGTATGTTAGCCTGCGTTTTAATGTGAGGGAGGTCACAGAAGATGTAACTACTCATTAGATGATCAGATGTCCATCCATCTGTTTCAGCACTCCACACATACCAGAGAATCGCCGGGTGTGAGCTGGATGACGACGGCACAGAGAGGTTCCATGCGAAGGACTGTTACAATGGGAAGGACGTGCTCTTCTACGATGTGAAGTCCTACAGGTGGAGTTCCCTCATCCCAGGACTGGTGAAGGACCACTGGCTGATGGAATCCTACAAGGGGCTGTTTTATCACCTGTACCAACCCATGTGCATAAGCACTTTGAAAAGCTACCTTCACAAGGAGAAGAGCATTCTAAAAAAGATAGGTAAAGCACACTCAAAGTCATTCCATGCTGACCTTTGTCCACTTAAGTTGCAGACACGGTCTGAATTTGACACCACAGGTCCCCATTTTCAGAGGATCAAAACCACCAGATACTCTGGGCCATGTTTTATTGATGATTATCATAATGCTAACTGTCTATGAAATAACTGTTTGCAGCATCATCTTTACCAAATCATCTTTATCATTATTATTTGCAATAGCATATAATACACGCAAATGTATTTATGAAGCCCACTATAAAAACAAAATCTTGACATGGTGTATTAATATCTTTTGTTCACTCGCTATAACGTGCATGTGCAAGATGTTCCATAATGATATTCACACTGGCCTTTCTATCAAGAAGATGTAGATCAGTGATTGGTCCTTACAGCTGTGGTATGTTAATGAGCTTCTGTGATGTTGTTCTGTCGGGCACCCCACTAACAGTGCGTCCCAGGATCACAGTGTTGCCTTTGAAAAGGTACAGCGGGGGTGGCGAGGGTGAAGTTACCTGCCTGGCCACGGGCTTCTACCCCCGACACATTGAGCCAACCATGCAGAAAGATGGCCTACCCGTCCCAGACAAGGAGCTGATCAGGGGAGCCCCCCTGCCCAACGGAGACGGGACGTACCAGCTGAGGTGGAGCCTCATCATCAGCCACGGGGAGATGAAAGAGAGACATCGCTACACCTGCACTGTCAGGCACATCAGCGTAGACAACAAGCTGGATATCACATGGGGTAAGACATGAAGGTTTATTTAAATAGAAAACATAAAGGTATAGATATATTTTCTTCCAGTGTTGCATGTTTACGTTTTTTAAATGTAGAATTTTTTTCTTATTTTTAGTCTGTGTTAAGATATTTATTCTTGCAATAAATGAAAAGTTACAATAAACGGTCTGCTATCTTAAGACCAAATTCATTTAATAACAATGACCTGTATGTATACTGTTAAAATATAAAATAATATATTTTTAACATATATAAAGTTCATCCACAATTAAAACAGAAAAGTTGGAGCAATGAGGGGCATTTCTCTTATACATATTTTATATGGGGCATTTCTCTTATACATATTCTTTAATATATCCGTTTTCTTGCAGCTCAAATTGTATTTGCTAAAACCACATCATTTGGTGGGATTTGGCTCACCTAAGGCGCAAAGCCAGGTATCTCAAATCGATGCAGTGCCTCCCTATACATGCATGTGAATGTCTGCCTGCCCTGTCTGCAGAGTCCTATCCAGGCCCAGGTGCCGCGCTGATCTCCGGAGTGTCACTCGCCATTCTGAGTGCAACTCTGCTCGCCATTGGTACCTTCTTCCTGTGCAAGATGAGGCGAAGAGGTGAGCCAGGATGCAATGGGAATGTGCAGGTGGCGGAGATGGAGAAGATCAACAGCGCTACAGAAGCCAAGGAAGGAGACATTGAGGCATAGAGAGAGAGAAGAAGAGAGGAAGACAGCTGGAATCACATTCTCTGGGAAAGAACTGTGAACAGAAGATGGACTTTCCCCCATCAACACCTCCATTTTTTGCATGCATATAATTGTTATTGTGATTATCAATTTACTTGGCAAGTACCCTTGTCCAAACTTATTTTTATAGTTTACATTTCATTCATTTTATATTCATATAGCTATATACCATGTCAGTTCAGGTTAAGGTCCTTATTCATGGGCAGAGCAGTGCCTGTGGATTAAAACCTGGTCATATTAAGTATTAATCTCTGCAATCCTGTTTTCAGACACTGCCCTTTAAAACTGTCTTGAGTTTCCAGTTAAGGTTGAGTAATACATCAAGAGAAAACCTCCCCTTTAACCTAACATGCTTGAGGTAAAGAGCAGCAATGCATGATGTTATGTACCCTAGGATGACATGCATTCTCAGTTGTAGGTATTTGAAAAACCTGAGTTACAGTATGAGGAAATGGAAAACTTTAACCACGGCCCTCTGCTGACTGACTTGTGCAAGTGCATCTAGTTTTCCAGAAGAGGCAAGTTTGTCTGCTATAAGTGAGTCGTGTATTCACTGTTTCCCAAAGGCCAGATCTGATTATGACCTTTCTTGCATTGTTGCGTTATTACATAACAATTTGTATGAGCTCTGGACGTGCCCAGGGCCACGTACATGTTACATATTACTGGATGTTTTTCTTGAAACAGAAGGGGCCAGCAGCAGTGCCTCACCACAGTTACAGAGCCAATAACCACTACAACATACCACTGCTTGACTTGTCCTGCGTTGGCTGGGTGTGCTCCAGCGGACAAAATGATGCCAAGAATTTGCCGTATTGTCCTTTGCACCATGAATGGGGTTGATTGATTTGCGACTGTCAACTCATTTCAGCAGCATCCCGCTATTAGGTGACCCTAAGCCATTAGCGACCTTTACTGTCAGCTAGTTTAAACCTTGAGGAGATGGTTTCAAACACAATGAGAATGTCAGGGGATCTGCCTTCAGTGATCAATATGGAATTTATAGAAACAAGTAGATTTATAGAAACATTGGACGAGAAGATAAAGATAGATTTACTCATTGATTTTCACATCAAATTAGCAACCATGTTTGCTATTTTTAAGACTCCTAGGGTCTGCAGTAGAATGACAATGTGAAATTGCATATTGTACCATTAGCTTGGTCATTTCATTTATTTTAAGATGTATTTATAAATGTTTTTTTTTCTGTATACTGTTTATTCAGACTAAATTTCACTTTTACATTAAAGTGAAATCTTGTAAATATCACAACACAACAGTTAACGCTGCATGGGATGTTTATTTATGTCTAACAGCACAACATGAATCTGTTTTTGTTTTAGCTGTAATTGTGAAATAGTCATGTATTTTCCCATTAGTTGACACGCATTCTTGGAAACACACAGCAC
Source organism: Megalops cyprinoides (assembly GCF_013368585.1). Lineage (NCBI taxonomy): Eukaryota > Metazoa > Chordata > Actinopteri > Elopiformes > Megalopidae > Megalops > Megalops cyprinoides. The sequence continues at coordinate 23,942,781 of NC_050600.1, forward strand.
ACACCCACACCCAGGAATACACATAGATAATCACCATGTTTCACACCACCCTGCCAAATCACCAGATTTTTTGCTCATACATACCTAATAATAAGAAACAGACAATTTAATTTAAAAAAATACTGACATGATATACTGTATACATTTACATAACTTAACATAATAAAATAAAAAAAGTTTGTTTTGCTTCTTCATTGTAACATCAGTAACCACACTGTTGCAGTCACAGTAATGCTTACTCTGAAAGATTAAGAAAATTGAGCCACAGGGTACTGGTAAGCTTTCTCTTTGCTATACCATTGTGATGAATTATTCAATCTCTTCAAAGGAAAAGAAGGAACAATCAGGGATACTTAGCACTTTATAGCCATCAATGTGTTTTACCTCAAAAGTGAGCCCCTGGCCAGCTATTACTTGAGCCATTACATCCTATAATTTCTCCAAATGGCCCCAGCAAAGATTTCCCCTCACCAGATTAGCACCCTGGGAACTCGAGAAGGGAAATGACACAAAACACTGAAAGAATGAGCAAAACATTACCATGTCATTCTCATTAGCTTGAGTGTAGCTTTATCAGGAAAAAACCCTATGAAACTGTTTAGTTGGACATGCCAAGTATTTGAAACAGCAGATTTTAAATGGCCATGTGCTTGGTATGTCCAATATGTACTTTTAAACTTAAAGACTAATTTCTCAGGAAAACCCATTTATGTTTATATAAAAATAATAATAAAAAACTTGGAACAAGATCTGAATGCAGTTATGGAAAACCCTGTACCTCTTCTGTTTGCTTTAGTGTGTGTGTTTCTCTGGCTGTGTATGTGACTGTGCGTTCTCTTATTTGCACTTGTAAATGTGCACGTGTGAGTATGTGTGCATGTGAGCTTGTACGTGTGAGCATCTGTGTGACTTTCTTCTAAGCGTGCGTGTGCGAACATGTACGTGAGTTTGTCTAAGTGCACGAGAGTGAGCATGTGTCAAAGAGAGAGTGTGTGTGCGAGAGTGTGCGTGTGATTTGTGAGTAGTGTGTTGGGAGCAATAATACAATTCCCCAGTGCTCATGCCATCAGACTCAAAAACCCTGAAATGCGTTCTGTTTTCAGTTCCGCAGTTGGACGCTTAAGTCAGAGCTCCATCGTAAGATACGGCTGAGAGCTATCACAGGGCCCATTAGTGTTTCCCCAAGACCTAAAACATCTGCTAATCTAAATTATGTTAGACATAAAGGATAAAACTGCTGTTTAGAGTAATATGTTCATCCCACTGTTTCAGCTTCATAAAATGCACAGCATCTACACAACACAAATCATTTCCTGCAATGGCCAAGATTCTGATTTGACCGCAATACACTTTCTCCTTAACTTGAGTCCATTTCAGGATTTATATCTTTTCCTTTCACACAGCATTCTTTGTTAATTTCAATAACCACGGATATAAAATAAAATATTGTTTAAGGAAATGAAAAATGTTGAGCGATGTATACTTGACTAGGTAATAATAAAATGTAGGTAAGTAACTTAGTCCTCCACACCATTTTATCCACCCAGGACCACATTTAAATGAGACTACACTTCAGTGCTGAAAATGGCCACTGTTGCTGTACCCTTGAGCAAGGTACGTAACCCAGAATATCCTCAGTAAATATACAACTGTGTAAGTGGATAACATGTACAACTATAACATATGTAAAATGGATATGCATTATGGATAAACACATCTGCTAAATGGCAGTAATGAAGTGAAATGAAATATTAATGTAAAGGATATAACAATGTAAATGAAATGCTTTGCGAACCAAAATCACAAAGCAATTGATCATCATCAATACAGAATAAGCAGACAGATCATTTAAATTAACGGGTAAAAAAGAAATAGCAACATATAACATGATTCATTTGACTCAAATGTTTTTAGTGAGCTCATGCCTTGGTCTAGAGTATTCAAATTGAGGCAGTGCAATACCTCTGTACCATTTGCAATTAACTCCTCATTTGTTAACAGTTCATTTGCTTAGGTATTCTCCCGTGGAAAGCGATCAATGTTATCAATTTCTCTTGTCATTTGCAACTGAAAGCATTAACTTGATATATAATCTTAGCTATTACTGCAAGAGTAACAATGTGTCATTATTCAATTAATGGCCAAGTATACAACATTATATAACCTTTATAACATTGTATAACCCTGCGCTCTAAAAAAAAATTAGCGATTAGAGACATTTCATTCTATTTTTTTAAATAGGGTATAAAAATCCTATTCAAACCCTTGTGATGAATAAAGACATGAAGCATGCTACAATTTCACATTTATGTAGACAACCCATTATCTGAACCCAAAGTGCTTACTGAGATTCACATAGGCTATCAGAGTATAACACAATGATACTTTCAAAAAAATACCTAAATTTGATTCATGTGTATGGCTTTGTGACCTCTTTTTCAATGTTAGCAGTTCTGGGAGCATGCCAAGAGATATTTGTCAAACTCAGATAGTCTGTCAATCAGAAATGCTTACAGAGAATAAATATATCTAAATCAATAGGTCTGTTTGAATTGTGGTGTGGTCCACTTGGGGAGGAAGAGTAGTGTGAAACCTCAATTTCTTGGGGGTACCCTTCTCCCCTCACTGCTCATGCAACTGCAATGCTAAAATATTTTATGGGAAATTGTATTAAAAAATTCTTTTGAAATTCTGCCCTATAGTGGCAAGTTTGTAGTAAGAGATAGTCCTGTGGAGAGGAATTCTGCCAAAGTAGCCACTGCTGCAGTCTACCTTGCCCAGGTAACACATTGAATAGGACACAGTGTCTTAGTGAGGAATGTATATTTTTCAATTTGGGATACCACAGCCTTGGGGAGTTGCTTATCTGTGATAAGATGACCTCTCTGAGCCATTCTCCAACAACAATGGTTAAGTGCCCTCTATCTGTGCCTTCCCCACCCCATGCCTAGAATGGTGTGTGACTGATGGAACCAGATAGACACCCCATACTGACTAGTGCACATGATCATATAATGGAAACTCTTTGCTGGCACGAGTGGGGCAGGTTGGTTGTGGGGTACGTCCATTATCGCACCATCTCACAACCGCCCCCTACCCTGACATCACTGAGCTGGTCACTTTACCACTTGGTAAAGTACAGTGTAAGGCAGGAGCTTTAAAATCTTAACTTTAGAAGACTCCCCTTCCTCATTCAACACCTAGCAACCATATTTTGGGAAAAAAATTGTTAGAGGATGACAGCCGCTCAATTATATGGTAAGTTTAGTTCTTGGTACCTCAGGGCATTTTAAGAAAGAAAACTATTAAAATAAGCTAGCAATAATTGGAAACCATCATTCTGAAAGCTAACACCTTGTTACCACCTATCACTAGTATGCAAAGTTATAATTGCTAAGTTCCAGGGACAAGTTCCCTAGCTAACTAACTCTTATAGCTAATTAGTTTACATCTTACAGCTAATTAGATTACAACTTATTAATTAGACAGTTTATTACTGCTCAATTAGCAAACTATGAGGCTCAACTAGCAATCTGCCAAGATAGCTGCATGTATCTAATCTTGCTAGCTAGCTAGCTCACTCAACTAGCAAGCTAGCTCACTCAGGTAACAGTTACTAAATTCTATAGATCCAAAATCTGACACCTGAAATTTCAGAGTGATGTTTGCTGACTGGAAGTGTATCAGAGGAGCGCTGCCCTTCAACAGTATGCAGCAAAAGTTGAAAAAAGAAACAACTTCTCAATTTGTACTCAACATGCGGCCTGCATGGTGAGCTTAGCCAAACTGTTGCTTGACAGCCTCCTCCAGCTGAAAATGGGTGACGTCAATCTCCTCAGCCCTTCAACTGTACTAACTAGCTATGGCTAGGTGTGACTTTTTTGGATTTTCAAGAGGCTGCGTTGGCCTAAGTTTCTCTATACTTGTAGATGTATTCTTAAGTCATCCAACCACATTTCTTGCCAACTGTATCATGTATTTATAATAGTATAGCAACCCACCAGTAGCAATCATAACAAATAAACATCAAACAGAGAGGCTGGAATACTCTCTAATCAGCATGCCACCACATCGAAGCAGAGTTCACACTCCCTAAACCCTTATGTAATGCTTAATGCCACTCTCTTTTATTGCCATTAATGATGCCTTGCCTATTCCCATGTTTCTGTGTTAAATGATTGTTCTAATCTAACTGACTAGAAGGAATGTCCCTAGCAGAGATAACCTCTGACACCTAGAGGTTTGTCTCAAGGTTTCCTCTCCCTCTCTTTTAATTGCATGTCCATTTTTTTTTTAATTGGTTCACTCCTGGTTTTCACAGCAACAGGGCAAAGAGTCCATTTCACTCCCTCACCACGCCGTCAGAATAGGCAGACAGGGAGGTTTGATTAAGGCTCTTTTACGAATATGTGATGGGAGCAAAGAGGTTCCCCTTGCTGGTGATTTCTGAGTGGCAACACAGAGCTGTGTGAGTCATCCTAATAAAGCATGGCTTTTGTGATTGGCTCACCACTTCCTTTTCTCTTCAAGTTTTAACTAACATCATGTTGAAAGAGTGGGCAAAAAATCTGATCCCAGGATGTGGCTTGATGGAATTACTCTTGGCACTTGGGCTTCAATTTGAAAAATTAAAGAAGAAGATGAACAAAACCATGAGACCCTGGTTCTAAAGCATGCACAGTGCTGTCCTCTGAAAATATATCTCACACATATACTGTAGCTTAAATTTAAAATTTCATCACTGCTTGATGTGTTACGGAAATGCCAATTTGTATTTGTAGATGAACCCTTGCCTCATTGGACACAATGCAAAATAATGAATGCTTAAATGTTTAGTCAGCCCAACTGGAAACCTTCACTGGGTTATTTCTCTTGTAGATCCAGGAGTTATTCATTACTTCAAGTCATGGATTGGATTTTTTATGGCTAAAGCACCTTTTAAATTAACCCCTTGTGTTAACGCAACCCCAGATAACACAAGAAAACCCATGAGAGGGGTAACATTGGCATTCTCTGCAGAAGCACTTAAACTTATTGCATGCATACTCTGGCGGATTTGGGAAAAAATTTTACCTCACTGCTCAACCACACAAAACAATCCTGATGAAAACTGGGCTTCACAGCTCAGGATGGGAGCACCTTTGTTTAAGCCCCTTTCAGACGTTGCACTGTACTCCAACCCTGAATTTATCTAGACATTACCTGGAGGAGCTGTATGTGAGAACACAAACGTCCGAATCAGTTGGATCTTTTGCCTGCCAGCTCCCTAGTACAAAGTCCGTGTAGTGTCCGATTGGGTCCATGTGTAAATAGCGCAGGTCATTGTCTGGAGAATTCACAGGGAGCGAGTGGGCATGTTGATGACATTTCTATCGTGCGACTGGAGCGAAACCAGAAGAATATAAACATCCGAGGGTGAAGAAGAAGGGTCTTTTACACGAAGACACCTGCTTGCCTGTATATTGCTTTCCACTCTTTTGTTGATATTGCGGATACGCCCAATACATGTCGTATTGACATCAATGCAAAAACAATCATCATTACGGATGAGTCGGTAGCCTCATCTGCCATCTTCGATGTGCTGTAAACAAAACACTGTGATTTCCGCAGCGTACTTTTTGCGTCACGTCCTGCCTCCTGCACACTCTACCCAGGCGCCACCCCTTGCCTAAACCAAACGGAGTATTTCCAGTAGTTGAGAACGGGTCTGACATGGACAATCTCCTGTTGTGTGCTACATGTGTGACAGGGCAACTCCAGACAACGTCTGGACCTGATTCTCTGGACATTGTCCAGAGTTCATATGAGAAAAAGGGTTTAGTCAGTGTGAAAGGGTTGTCGACGTCACGTTATAAATGCTTCTGCAACCACTGTGTTAGGGTGCCCCGAGGAAATTTTGACACATCACCAATTTTTGATGCCACAAGCTCGTGAGGTGTCAGAGGCAGGACAAGGCTATCACCCCACAGGCCCAACCACCAGCCAATAGGACCTGGGGACAAATGACAAGCTGATCGAAAACCAGCAGTCAAGAAGTGGAAGGTGTCTGAGCCTCTCAGCGTACGAGTTCAGTTCAACACCAGAGCTGTGGAGAAATATCTCAGGGACTTCTGGTGCATAAGAACAGGAACTATAGTATGTGCTGAATGTCAGTTAGCACTCTATTAACAGTTAATAGAAAACATGAAGCAGTCATATAGGACAATGTTAACGCCTTTGGTTTTACACCCCGACCTACATGTATTAGTATTGAGCTGAAAGAGAAACATCAACCTGCTATCTAGGCTGTCATCACTTCTGTGATCTCTAATCATGTGACAATTAAACTGTGTGTGAGTGTGTATATGTGTGCATATTGGTGCATATTACATACATGTCATAAGGACATCAAATTCAGTTATTTTGTCTTCTGTTGAAGGTGATAATATAGAATAATAAGTAGGTAGGTGAGGAACTCATGTCTAGCGTTTTCTACGAGGTTTTACCGAGATTGTTCTCTTTTTTGAGCGACTGTCCCGGAAAATTAATATTCTTTCCTGGGACACGAATTGTCCTTTTTTTTGTGAAAATGTACTTCTAATTCAGAATTTCATAGTTTCAAATAAAACCTCATTTGGTTTCCTTCTACTGCTATTCTGTTTTCTTCCTGGTTCCAGGTCCCAATCCTGTGCCCATAAACGGGTAAAATGTAGCGACGATTAGCCATGTCTATATTTTTATTTGACTGGTAGCAGAAATACGAAATCTTACCTTATCGCCTAGCAACTGCCTGGGCTGACGGTCACAAATGAAAGGTGGCAACCCTACTCATGTCTGGTCTTGTTCCATGTTGGTAACTGGTGTTATATGAAAACTGGAGAATTTTGAACGGACATGGGAAACTTTAGTGTGCATGATGGACACCAACCTCCAAATACCCTGTTTAGCTTTGACCCCTCCCCACTCCCTCTACATCACCTAATACAGCGTTTCCTAAACCTCTCCTGGAGGACATGTTTTAGATCTCTCCCTGCTCTACCACAGCTGATTTAAATGATCACTTTGTTATTAAGCAGCTGCCGGAGTTCACAACGAGTTGAACATTTCAATCAGCTGTGTTGGAGCAGGGAGAGATCTCATGTAGGACAAGGGGTCCTCCAGGAGAGATTTGCGAAACGCTGCCCTAATAGTCTGCACCCATTTCTTTACAGACCGCAATAGAGTTGACGAAGTGAAACACACAGCACGTCCCTGGATCTCTCAGTGAACCACAGGTCCCTGATCGCGGTCGCACTCTCCACTGCATAGCATGTTCTGGAAAAGTAAACAACATCGCATGGTGGATTGTTGCTCTCCCTGAAGTTCACAGCAGCTCTGAAGGAGCAGGAAGCTTTAATGTGATATTGATTTATGGCTGTGCTCTGAGGCATGTCTCCCTGTGAAACGACCTTTGAACCCAAACTCCTTTCAACCTCTGCTGCATGTGTGAATGCGCGGTGAGCTGCGGTCCATTGCAGAGGCAGGTGTGTGTTTGAAAGGCCACAGAAGCGCAGGGCTTGTGCTAACCAGTGTTGACCCATGCGGTGTGCAAAAAGGTTTTCTCACATTTCGGTGAGAGATTTTCACAGTATGATGGCGCTAGTTGGCATTTGTTTTCACACATGAGTTATGAATAGGGGCACTTTGGGCAAAGGTTTTATGAAATTCATGCAATATTACTGTTATATGTATTACACACCATAAAAATTTCAGTAGTCACTGCAACTTGAAAGAAGGCTTTACAATATAATAAACTCTCTCTATCGCTGTATATACATATGTGTATATATACAGAACTTACTATATATAAAAAGTCTACTGCGTACGTGTCAGTGCATTAGGTAAAGCGGCAGAAAATCCAGAAGACATCGAGAACATATGACGCATTTGTTAAAGAAAGATAAATTAACATACAAGGTCCTGTATACTGTTTTGATTAAAAACAAAGAGTCGCATCTGGTAGGGAATGCAATGGCTCATTAGAAAAGTACATTTTCAGAATGCATTAAAAATGTATGCAGTTTAAATTTGATACCATAGCAGGTGGGACAGTAGATGTGCGTAGCTCATCTCTCAATGTTGAGATTCGGGATGAATTATTAACGCTATTCAAAACGTACTCAGAATCACCGACCCGCTCAAGAGCACAAGTAATCAGTTCTGAGTGGGAGGAATTCGTTCTTTGAATCAACCATGAAAAAAAATCCAATTTTCACAGTACTTACATGGAGGGCGGAATTAGCACATTAATGGATTTTATTTTAGGATATTATAATTGAAGCTGAACGTTGGCAAAACGCAACACTTTGTTTTCATGTTAGGCGCTCGCAAATGAGGCAGAATACATTTGCATTCCGTTCGACCGGGAGGTAAATGTTCCTTACGGCCTCACGTGGTTGTGTGCTTCTTCAAAGCACACCGTGCTAAATATAAAGTTTGTTCGTCTTGAAACGCTTTGTTTGAAAGGGTTGCGCTTTTTGTATCTGTATTTTTAAATATTACTATCTACACGTTCATCCTCTTGATGTCATTTAAGATGCCATTTCGCTGTGTGTATGTGTCGAGTGTTTTTTTTTATCGATGATGTGTGTGTATGAATGTGTGTAAGAGAGTGTATTATTTTCGTTTGTAAGAGAGAACTTAGCGCGCACACACACACGCTTGAACGCATATGTGTCTAACAGATGTCTCGTATCTGTGATGTATAGCAGAAAATGTGAAAATCAACCGTCTGTGTCAACCGTTTTTCCAAGGGAACCACTAGATGGCGCTGTTTGCTTCTTCACCTGAAAGACGAATAGAGTGGCATTGTGTTCGTCCCACGAAATGTCTTTTAATGGAATTCTCTATGATATGGCATATTTTTGTTGAAATGTTTCAAGTTGTATCTTTGGAAAGAAGTGAACATATTAAACTGTTTACAATATGAATGAACAAAAATGAAAAACGAGAGCAATGATTAACTATCCAGCGTACACATCATTTTGTCCCTTAGCTGAATTTCACACATGTATGCATGTAAAAATACATAGCTTATGTATTTGTTTATGTGTTGACATCATATAAAAGGCACCAACAAAAGTGCATGGTTTGATTGAAAGCAATGAGAAATTGTGCTCGTGACACTATTTAATGGTATTCAATAACACAAACACAACAAAGTCATATGCCTACTAAAGAAATCAAAGACATCAAATTCAAATGCACACATTTAACACATACCACAGTCATAAACACTTTCAAATAGAATGCAATTATCTTGTGACATGCTTTGGACTTAAACATCATTATGGTGACCAATAATGGTGCATGTAGCAATTACAAAGCTGTCAATCACATGGAATCTATTACCAGTACGTAACCAACAAAAGCCTACTCCACAGTCACGTGTCCCATGTTCAGTTTTAATGTTTGACACATTTGTGAGCTGAAAGCCATACCAGCCCCCCATTTAGCCCTGTTTGGGTTCACAGTGAGACGAAGTCTAGGATTGAAATTGAAAATGTGCCACCGTCCCTTTAAAAGGTGGATACACTAAACCACACCCCCACCTTCCCTGGTACTCAGCAGATGATGTCATTGTGGCTTCCCCAGATCCCGGGCTGGGAGTTGCACAGTGCTGATGTTCTTCTCTGTGGTGCTCTGTGCGCTCTGTCTCTGGCTGCAGCCTGGGAATCCTGCTCATTCCTCTTTCTCTCTCTCTCTCTCTCTCTCTCTCTCTCTCTCTGTTCTCTCCTTTTCCCCTCTCTTCTTCTTCTGTTTTCTCTCTGTCTCCCACCCTCTCCTCGTGCGTGGATGTAGCCCTCTCCCCCGATACCAACTTCAGCTCATCTCCGCCACCTCCGTGCTGGATGCACTTCTCCTGAGAGGGGTCACTTTCCTCTTCCCCTGCCTTCCTGCTTCCTCCCTGAGTGTTTTTGTGCCATTCTCCCCCTTTCCTGCCCGGATCGTGTTGGGACGGGGGAAGGCGGGGGAGGGGGCGGGGCCATGGCTCTGAGGGAGAGCATCCTGCCTATCAGCGAGGTGTCGGGCCCATTCCCGGAGGTGGTGGAGCTCAACGTGGGCGGCCAGGTGTACGTGACGCGGCTCTCCACGCTGGTCAGCGTGCCGGACACCACCCTGCACGCCATGTTTGCCCGCCGGCCGCCGCGGGAGCTGCCGCGGGACAGCAGAGGGCGCTTCTTCATCGACCGCGACGGCTTCCTCTTCCGCTACGTGCTGGACTTCCTGCGCGACCGGCAGCTGGTGCTGCCCGAGCACTTCCCCGAGAAGGAGCGGCTGCAGCGCGAGGCCGAGCACTACCAGCTGGGGGAGCTGCTGAGGCAGCTGGCGCCCCGCGTGGCCAAGCAGGGCTCGCTCAACGACGAGGGCTGCCAGAGCGACATCGAGGACAGCTCCCAGAGCAGCGACCTGGCCCGCGCCAACGCCAACCCCGGCTCTGGTGCCAACGCCAACGCCGTCGACAAGAGGTCGGGGTTCATCACCGTGGGCTACCGGGGCTCCTACACCATGGTCCGGGACAACCAGGCCGACGCCAAGTTCCGGCGGGTGGCACGGATCATGGTGTGCGGCCGCATCGCCCTGGCCAAGGAGGTCTTCGGCGAGACGCTGAACGAGAGCCGGGACCCCGACCGGCCACCGGAGAAGTACACGTCGCGCTTCTATCTGAAGTTCACCCACCTGGAGCAG